>NC_089205.1:18037756-18368139 GCF_963930695.1 Labrus bergylta
CTTGTGTGTTTGTGTGTGATCTTCCAACCTTAGTTGACCCTGCTCAGACAGTACGACATAATCAAGATCAGTTGGTATTTATGTGTTCCTTTCTCAGTGTTTTTTTTTATTACAAAAGACAGCAGCTTGTCTCCACTGCTGTGGCGTCTGAGAGCCGTAAACTGGATTGATGAGTTGAACAGAACAGCCCCTGGCTGTTTAACAGTTGCCTCTCTTTAGATGTTTTTTTTTTTTTTTTTAAGTTTTAGCTTTATTATGAGGAAAAATAAGTTGACATTGTAATATTTCATAGAACTTCAAATTGTAACTTTAAGGTCTTGAAAGTAAAGACAGATCGAGGGAGAGGACTTAAGAGGGAGTGAAACAGTGAGGAAGAAAAAGGAAGAGGGAGACAGAAACTCATGTCAGTGTTCCTGGTAGAAGAGGAGAGCAGACAAGAAGACAAATACTGCTGAGTCTGAACAGCTGTCTGCTACCAGAGGAATACAAACATGCATGTTTCCAGAAACCATGTAATCCACTGTTAGTTAACCACTAACATGTGAAAAACTGTGTTTACTGTGCAGTACAGCTGAACACACTTATGACTTCTGAGTTTAACTGAATAGTTTTTAAACTTAATTACACAAAAGCCCTTCAAGGGACACGTGTTGCAAATTAGAATCTACGATAACACTATGATACTTGCATTGGATTACTGTTTTTAGTTTGTCTATGTATATTGTCCCTATCAAATGAACCATAAATATATACTTTTTTAAAATGTAGGTTCATGATCTGCTGTTTGAAAAGACAGTCAGGAATGTCTTTCATTTCCTTTTTATCAAGATACCTAGACTAGAGCCAGTCACTGAATTGAAGTTCAAATGTTAGGTAGTCAAGTGATTTGGAATGACTGAGTTGCAAATATCTAATAACACAGAAACAAGCAAGGCAGACATTTAGAAAAATGTTGGCATATTGCCTCAAGGCCAGCTGGAGTGCACTGATATTATCCACGTCTGCTGTAACTTCGTATGAGGCCGTTACAGCTCTTCTTTATAGAATCAGGAAGAATGAATGTAGTTATTAATACAATTAATCAAATGCTGTTTCAATAACTCTCTTCATAGATTGTTATTTTCTTTGTAGATCTCAAGATACACGATTAAATGTGTTTAAATAATGTTTGGACTTATTTACATAGAATGAAAACTCACAGGAGCTCCAGATACATCAACACGATATGCAGGGCTTTTGCTGTGAAATTACTACTTTTAATCAGAAGGTTCTGAATACATCTTTTACATCTGCTTTGAAGTTTTCAGTGTGATCCAGCTAAAATATGGGTGTGTACACAGTGATGCACTGTGGTGGTCTGAAGCTAACATAGTATCTCAACTCTGCACCGTGTCATGTGCAGATGTCCTCTGTGTAAAACAGAAGAACATCTTTCTTTCACTCGGAAGAAAAACAAAACAAAACCTGACTTACCTGATGATGATGATGATGATGGGTAAAGTCTTTTAGTGCAATGTCCGTGAGTTTCATAGACAATCCAGTGGAAGCTGATCCTCCTAGCCTGAGAGTAATTCAGGGAAGAACTGAGAGGAAATGGTAATGAAGTCCAATTAGAAGCTGGGGTGGGTGGGAGAGTACCGACTGAGGGTGGAGGAGAGCGAACAGGGCGGATACCAAGGAAAGTATTTGATTTTTTTCCAGCATAAATAAAAAAGAAATGTCCAACTATGAAATACAACAGAGACAAACTCAATATGAAAGAAGGGGTTGAGGGTGGACATGGGGAAGTAAAGAGGAGAATGATAAATGGAGGAATGTTTTGATGGTTACATAACAGTGTTTGGGAAAATCTCCCAGAAACAACCGCAGAGAGTTCAGTGAGCTGTGGTCAGAAAAAAAAGGCAAATGTCACTGCAAGAAACTGCAGCTGAATGAGCTGTCCCACTTTCTTTGTTAAAAGAAAAATAATTGCTTAGAAATTAGAAGAGGAAAAAAAGGCAAAACCAAATAGACTCTAAGTAAACTCATTGTAATAAGCTTTTGACTTCAGTCAAGAGGAATACAAAATGGGTCACATAACTTTGGGAAAATACAGGTAAACAAAAGAAAATTGCCCTAAATTAAGGGAGCCTAGGTACAAGACTGTATTTACAATAAAGAACCAAGAGCTAACAGGAGTAAACCTAACAAACCAAAAATGACTATAATTGAAGACAAAGGTTTCAGGGTTCTCACAGGCTAAAACAAGAAACAAAATCCTTACTCTCAATTGAAGTACTATTTCCCTGATAAGTAGAATAAAATACAATTCTCACCAAAGACTTTCCATAAACAAGAGAAAAAGGTACGGCAGAAAAAGGTATGGCTCTTCAAATTTTCTCTAGATTTTCACCAAGTTCCTGCTCAAAGTTTGACAAACAAAGGGGCTAATACTGCTGAAGGTTGATTGTTGTAACTGTTTCCTGTCTCTGTGATTTTCATCATCTGCCTCCAAGCTGAGGCAATTTTCTCCAGCCAGATAACATGTTACTAATATCAGCCTTCCACCCAAGCAACACTCTGACAAGAATCCTGTTTTCCCTCTAATCCTTCAGAGACTGTGTTAAGTTGATAAAGCAAGAGGTCTCAATATCTTTTTGGCAAAAAAACTAAACTTGAGCTGTTGCATTTCCCAGCTCCTTTGAGTTCAGGCCAATGAAAACATGTTGTCTGTGTTTTTGTGCAGCACTGACCCCATAAGGATCAGAACTGTGCCAAAAACTGGAGCTGGACGGGAGTGTGAGAACATGGGCCCTGGAGTCTAATATCTGTAGAGAAGAAAATAGAAAATAACAGGATTAAATGATGCTCTGTGTTTAGCATAAATCAGGGCTACACAATTTCATTCAACGCAAGACTGTTTGGTTATGCTCATTGAGCTCCAACAATTACATTTGTTTACCTGCAGTTTCTAATGGCTAATGTGTCTTCAGCTTATAATCACATTCAAAAAATACATTTCAATCAATTTTAATTAAATTTCATACAAGAAATAATCATTTGTGATGGCGTTCAACTTTGATCATTACGTGTGCTGCTGGCTGTCTGCAATGTGTCACCTCAGGTTTTCCAGTCACTGACACTGGCATATCCATGCATTGACAAAAAAAAACAAAGTCTAATACTTCAGAAAAGTAGTCCACAAACCTGTGGGGGAAGTGAGTAAAGTTAGACAAATCTTAATCCGTGCTTCAAAGTCTAGTCTTTGAGGCTTGGGGGCAGATGCCTAAAAATACAAATCCATACCAGTAGCTTATTTTAGGGCAAAGCAGGTAACAACGGTTACAAAGGTAACCAATCCAATCGGCAGAGGGAATTCCCTACATTTTACTCCAGGCATTTTCCTTTCGAGTCATGCATGGAAGGGGAATAAAAGGCTTTTATAATGTTATATCAGACTTCAATGTTTGATCTGCAAGCATTCAGAATCTGACAGATCATTATCATTTCATTATATTAACTATTGTCATACAGCAATGTATGTAAGCAATTAACAACTTGCGAGGCAATATAACCATTACGAAGTTAAGGCTGCCCTCTTTTATTGTTAAACTCAATCAACGTAAGGTAAGGCTAGCTAGCTAATGTGATGTTGGCTAATCGCTAACCACCAGAGGTCACTGCAAGGCTACAAACAGCACCTGTGCGTTTTCTTCTTCCACAGAAGTAGAGTCTATAGCCTGTGCCACGATGCAAGTGAGCCAGTTCATGGATGAGTAGAAACCCTAATAAAATATCAACTAAACGGCATGAGTCAATGGACTCATGTGTAACTCACTGAACAGTAAGGTTAGCTCCATAATATGACGTTAACCTTTTTCAAGGAATTCACGCCATCATCTGCCTTATAACTTGGTGGGATAGCTAGCTCAGATGACGTTAGCTAGCGAATAGCAAAGAAATATGCCTTTCCTCTTTTATTGTGCATCTCATTCAAAAAGTAAAAAAATATATAATACAAAAAAAAATCTTAAGCTTAAGTCCTTTGACCAAAGTTTTCTTTCAAAAGTTTGGTCATATGAGAGAGTAAATCATTTGTCAAAATTAACCAAGTCATTATGAGTTATTCTCACATATGAAGGCAGATATAATTATAAAATGTATCATGAAAACAGGAACACACCATTCAGTAATAAATCGTGTAACTGTATGACCGCTCTAAGAACAAAGAGTAATACCGCCCTGACTGAACACATGGCTCTGCTTAGTGCTAACGCTAAAATATTGGGTTTATGGGAAAGTGATGGGAGGGAACAAGAGCTGACTTTCCTTTGAATTTTAGTCATCTGGCTTTTGTGGGAAGGGTTTTCAAAAGGCTCCTGGTGAGACACAGTGATCTATAACTGAAGCGAGACGAAAAGAGTAAACACATGTTTCCAATTAGCAGAACCAGAATCAGCACATTCTGGTTCTTTGAACCAATTTCCTGTCAGAATCCATAAAATGCTGAGGGAGGATTACTGTAAATTAATGTTACTTTTGGCAAAAAAAACAATGTGAATTAATTTGTAATGAGTGGTGGTGGTAAATTGTGACAGGGCTGGTGGTTCTGAATCTTATCTGGACCATTATTGTGATTATAGATAACTGATTCCATCAATTTTCACATTACACAAACTTTGCAATGGAATTAGAGATTGAAGAATTAGTGCTCCTAACTTGTTTTGTGTTATGTTTATTCTTGCAATAAAGTTGTGCCTTCAAAGCATACAAATTGTTCTTCTTTTGACATATAAATACCGGTAATTATGCAATATATTTCCACCTCCTCAAACTGTAATATAATCTGTTCCTCTTTTTTTGCTTGTTATTTTCATTTTTACCTAAAGTTTTATGAACTGTCTGGACACTAAGTCAGGAGAAATTCCAAAAAAAAATCCAACCAAACTCTGAATTCCAGAAAAAAACAACTTAAAAAATTCCTGTAATGTTCCTGTAATACTCAAAAATGTCACTGATGCGAAACATCCCCACGAATTTCCCCAAAAAACTGCATAATGAAAGGTTCCTACAATTTGGAAAGAAATTCCATATATTCCTGATGATAGGTACAGAATATTTTATTTAAAATATCTTTTGAAAAAGTCACAAGCATTTCTGAAAATCATTTTAGAAAAATTCCATCTGATTTTTAGGGCAAATATTCCATTTAAAGCGCTCTCTAAATGTCTAATTTCTGACCCACCATTCCCAGAAAAATAAGTTTTCCTGCTAATTGTGAGAGAACCAAATTCTATTTTAAGATAATGAAAAAGACATCTAAAGTCTGAGAAAAACAATCGAAGTCATCTTCATAACCTGCATTCATAGTGAAAAATCACAATTGAGCTGTGAATCCATTTGCTGTTAAAATTTCAGATTCTTTTTTTCTTCAGTTTCCGGTTTCTTTAAAGCCTAAAACAGTTCCATTCATCCTTCTCTCATGGGCATGGACTCTGGTACAGGAGGGGCTGAGGGCCAACCATTTAATGGATTGCGTTGGCTCATGTCATCCACAGCCTTACAGTGCTCTCATTAAGCTGTAAATCTTGCACAACTTCACCAGCTAACACAAAAACCACAGAGGCGTCTCCTTGTTCCTCCAACCTTTTGTCGGTGTAACAATAAAACTGCCAATCAATACACTTTGTCATGAAAACAAAGGCCTCAAGACTTCAAGCAGCAAGTATAAATGTAGGACAAGACGTTGGAGGACGAGTGGCGTAAAATACAGCTAAACAATGATCATGTGAATTTAACAACACATGCTTCTAATGCTGCAAATTGAGAGCTGTTATCTCAAAACATATTTTAAGTTAATCAGCAAATTAAATAATTAACATTTTATAGTAAAGAAATAGGCCTACTGGTTGTTCCTATAACATGATAGTCATCTGTAGAAAGTGGCCAAGCGACTCTGAAACAAAATTATACTCAAATTCAAAATGTTTATTGAAGTTAGTGCTTCAAAGGATTATAAACATATTGAGCACACTGAACATGAATGTGTATGAAAGTGTACAAAAGGTATGTTTTATATGATTGTTACATTTTTTTCATTTAAGGTTAGAATAATTTACTCAATATTAGTATCATAATCACTCGTTATGAGCTTGATTTATCACATATGTAATATTTAATCAGTGCAGAAGCAACTTGGAGGTATGTTAAAGTTGCTGTGTTTGGTTGAAGCATTCTTATCCCAAAGGTTATAAGAAAACCTTTCCAACAGAATGATCCTCCTCCAAAACGAGCGGTGTTAAGTGTGTTGTACAGGTCTTTTTGATAAAAGCCAAAAAAAAAGGTTCTACAGACAATTTATGACATAAGGTCGATCCACACACGTTGTTTATGCTTTGGCAATGTCTTTGAAGTTGCTGATAGGTTCAACAGTGCCCTCTGCTGGAATGCAGTGTTTATTGCAGAGAATGGAAAGTTTTTCAGGATTGAGAATTACATTTGAATTGAATTTGAATTTCCCATATCGCATTAGGCAATAAGAGTATAATTTAATTACAAGCCTAGTTTTAAAACGTTTTTTTTTTAAAACATCCTGAAACTCCTGTGATTCCAAACTCAGGGAAAAAAATCCCAGGGGTTTCTGAAAACTGCCAGCAAAAGTTTTCAAAGGTTACAGAATGTATGCCTGAATGTTTTTTGGGAAATTCCTGAAATTTCTGGTGTCCTTTTTTGCATAATTGTTCATTTTCAGTGTACAGAATATGTGCTGTAGTTTCAGGTTCCCAAATCTCTCTTGTGTAAAGTGGATATCAGATCATTACTTATGACACCCAGATTTAGTTAAGCATAATAAATGTGAAAACAGCCTTCCAGCAAGTCCAATTTGTCAAGTGATCATTTGCAAACTGGTTTGTATGCTTATTACAGGTGTTTGGTTTAATTTCTGCTGCTTATTGTCTCTTCAATTGAGCCTCATTAAAAAGACGATAAAGACCCATCAGTCTCCTACCTCTCCTCCTTGTCTCTGAGTCCATTCACAGGTCTCTGAGTAAAGCACAGCCCCCTCCCTGCTGTGCTGGTCCTGTTTAGCTGGAGGCCGGCCGACTCAGTCAGTCAGCTGGTCATGGGGTTTGGATCTGTTCGGCCGTGGGCAGACCCCCAAGAGAGGTGGTGAACATTAACCCAGGTCCCATTCTGGGCTTCCCACCACTCCTCATAAATCATTAACTATCCCGCATCAAGACAGCATCAGCATGACAACATCAAACTGTAAGGATTCTTCTAAATGAGAAGCTTTTACAGGTTTCCAGCCTCGCATGCAGTGGATTTAGACTCTTGTGGTTAATACAGGTCTGCAGCTTTACCCTGCAGAGAATCATCTCAAACGTCGTATGTGGTCCTGGTATTTAGATTGACATTTGTAGATGTTAGAAGATTTCCTACAGGTAAAATACAAATTACAGATCCAGCATCAGCAGGTGCTCTTATTGCACGATTCCCTCTCACTATTTAAATATTAAAAAGATTACTAAAGGCTGTGTCTGTCTTCACATACATGAGAGGCTCCTAGAGTCTATGAGATCTATCACAGTTTGAGTCAATGCAGAAGAATTCAAAGACATAAGAGGAGATCAGTTCTTCACTATTTATTTAATTATTTTTCTATATGAAAAGGTAGGCCTCACACAGTCAGTTATTTTATTCACTAAATAAAAATCCCCAATCATGATTTTAACTTTCTGCTGTATGCTGCTTTCTATTGTCCTGATTGCTTTTACTTCATCTTCAAATCAAGAGTTCCATCCCTGCCCTTAATGCACTGAAATACATTCCTATGTATATTGCTGTGTAGACTTTTGCTTTAAGAATTTCATTTTATTTACTTTCTAACTATAGCTAACTTTTCAAAAATACTGTTGATATACTTTTAGTAAAAAAAAACTCAACATGTATCTCATCTTCATTATGCAGCTAAAATAATGAGTTGAATTTAACTAAGAGATCAAAAGCTACTGATCACTTCTCGAGTGCAGCCTGGCTGTCACCGTAGGTGGTGCTGCTGGCGATGTACGGTGAAGCCTGACTAATCTCCATGACTGTGCAGAGGCTCAATAGAGGTGTCGTTGATCAGCCCGTCAGAGCTGCTCCATACATGTGTATGAATTTCTCCAGAGAGAGGTTGGCGTTAACTGTGGTCGCAGTGACCAATTAGCCCTGGCAGAGAGTGGCCTCCTGACCCTTAGCCCCTGCTGGGTAGTCCTATCAATTAACCCCTTGGGCCTCAGCTGGAGTTGATGTAGTGTCCTTTCTTCTGGCTCTGCTAAACACATGGCCACATTAGCTTAGCACAAGGCACGCAGCCTCCACTTTCTGTCTCTTTGCTCTCCTCTGATCCCCGGGTGTCCACTTGCTCAACTGGTGACCCCACCAGCCCTCGACCTCTACTGGTCCATCATTACCACACAGATGTGTCCTCCCGAGGAACTGTTGCATCATATGGACACTCATAATCAATTTAAACCATTGCCGGCTGACAATGAATATTCTTACCAAGATTTCACCTTGTTTAGTTCTATTAATTGATTCTGTCTGGTCTAATAATTTGTCTGATGTTTCACTTTGTTGTTGAGAGTGTGTAGCTGTCAAAGAGAACGAATGTTTAACTATGCTTCAAATATTTGTGGAAAAATAAGGTATTATAAATCGATATTACATACAATGTGCTACAAGGATGAAATTCAAGATAAGGGTGAATAGCTGGTGTTGTATTTATATAAAGTTGGGAATTTAAAGTTAAAAAAAAAAGGTTCACGACTGATGAGGTCATCAGTCGGGGGGGGGGGGGGATTTCCCTGGTAGATTGAGTTTTGGCCTGACAGCCTCGATACATCATCCTTTTTGTGCTCCGTGTTGGACTTCACATTTGTGAGGGTGCCAGTCTCATGTTCAGGTTAACCAATGTTGCACTCTGGCAGCATGATGCCCCTTGATGAAACATAATAAAGAATGGATGAATTGGAAACATGAAATACTTTGGATTGATTCAATTCAATAGGAAGGTGTGCTTATAATTTTATCTTCATGCTGTTGTAATAATCAGAGTGTGTCATATATGAAATAGTTGTCTGTTGAATGAGTTTCATAAATAATAGTTGTAGATTGTGGGATAAGGATATAAAATCAGTAAATCAAGACCCCCGTATTCTGATGTTCTGGATTCATTATTTTTACTGATATTTTCTGCCTTCATCTCCTGATCAGGCAAACAAAACATGACTAATGCAGTTACCTTGATGCTTTAGTGTTAGCTGTTGAGCAAACGTAACTTTAATTTGCAGCCAGAACATTCTTCAGTACATTTCTAAACGCAGCTGCAAATGAATCAATCTTAAATTCAAACCCTCTTCAAAGCTGAATTAAATGTCATGTTTAGAAAGTTCAGTGTTGTATTTCAAACTCAAACAGATGCTAATGAGCCTCCCAGTATTTCAGTTTCTTTTAGTAAAAAGAGTCAAAGAGACCGGGTTAGATCTTTAGAGGCTTCCTGGGTCTGAAAATCAAAGGCCTCATTGAAAAGCAAATGGAGCAACATCAGTGGATTACAGGCTGTCCTCAGCAGGACTCCGTGAAATAAACACAGGGTCAACACAGCCTGTAAAGCAAGGGTCAGGCCATTACCAAACAATGTAAATCACAACCCTGTTAGTGTTTTAAAACGTTTGGAATGTTTTTTTAAAAATGCTACAGTTCTTGTCATTTCTGAAAAATGCTGAAAGATTTAATTTTCAATATTGTTTTTTAAAGGAACTATAATCAATGTTTTCATTTAAAAGCACATTAAAGCCAGCATTTAGAAGCTAAAATGACAGATTGATGGACAACAATCTAGATAATAGTGGTATGGTCTGGCTGAAGCAAAGAGGGCAGAAGAGTCTTTTAAAGAACGTGCTGATGAAATACAATTACTTACTATTGACTATTGTACCTATTGTAAAAAACATAGTTCTACCAAATCCAATGTACAAGTACTTCATATAGAAATTTAAATTTTTAACATACTATATAAAAGATTTGGCATGATGGGTAAAAAATACGCCCCCTGGATCACTCACATAGGGTACCTCCTGAATTTGCATGCTCAGTTATTAAGGAATGAAGGTGTATAGCTACATGATACTGCTAAAAAATAAACTTCAATTGACTTGATTTAAACATGACCCTGCTGTGAAATCTTGTCATAAAACAACTATGTTGACACACCTATGTTTTCAACAGTGGGCTCTTTGTCAGTATCAGATGAGGCTGAACTGAATGATGCTCTGACCATGTCTGGATGTTATGTTCACTTTCTATCTGGCTGTCTAATTATCACACAGAAACATCACAACATTTTTTTGAAGACAATAAAAAGACAAGTAATCTCTCTATTAAACAAATTAAATAAACAAAACAATGTATCCATTTTTGGAAAAAAAAAACTTTTACTTGAAATATCAATATTTTCTCAGAAAGTATAAATAATGATTTATGATTGATTTCACTTTGTACAAAAATAATACATTAGGAGAGGGAAAAAAAATC
The DNA here is from genome assembly GCF_963930695.1 of Labrus bergylta. Lineage (NCBI taxonomy): Eukaryota > Metazoa > Chordata > Actinopteri > Labriformes > Labridae > Labrus > Labrus bergylta. The sequence goes on from NC_089205.1 coordinate 18,048,317, forward strand.
ATCAATCCTGTCACAAAAGTATGAGTGCCCTCCGATCAGTTGGCAGTCGACGTGGCTATAACAGACACCAACCAATCAAAATGATAACAATGACCTAATATTGAACAGGAGACTGGATCTGCCACACTTATAACAGAGGGTTTTATGGTTATAAACTACCATTTTGTTTTGTACAAATTTGTAAATGTGTCCTTTTTGGTGTCAAATTTGGTTGCATATCTTCTCCTTTCCCGTTATCATGCAGATAGTTCGACTGAGACGCTATCGGAGAAGAGGATAGCACACAGCTAAGGTTTTATATTTTTTCTTTACTACCTGCAGTCCAGCGGTCTAATTTCCAAATGTTGGGGGGGGGTTCACTAAATGGGTGATCTGAACACAAACTCACTCCCAGTACAGACAATGCTGGTGTGTTCGTTAGCTTTATGCTAGTTAGCATAAAGCCGACATCTTTTTCTTTTTCAGTGGACCAACAGTCAGATTCCCACGTATGAGTCCAGGCCAGCACTGGCGTTGTGTTCTGTCCTCCTAACACAGCTTGGCACTGTAAGCGTGGGTGTCTGTACCCACAGCAGCTGCCCCTCTCCCGACATTTCTCAGCCTTTTTGGATTCCTGTTTGATTAGAGCTGCTGCTGTCACAACATTTTGCTCTTTCATGTCCCTGTCTTTCACTGAATACCAGAGCGACATGACTGTTTTGTTTCTGAATACCTGTCAATATTTTCATTGTATACTGTAGGGGTGCTTTGTGACAAGGAGCTTTTATCAATATTTGTAAAAAATTTTGCTATTTCTTCATATTGCAGTAGGAAATGGGAGAGGAAGGAGGAGGGTGAGTCCCATTCCTGAAATTCACCTGAACTTGTATGCAAACAAAGTGGAAGGGAAGGGCCACGTTTAAAGTGTGTGAGTCAGTCCTCCCCCTCAGGGCAGACCTGGGTTATAGATACGACTGGCTGATTTTTGAGACGTGACCACAAATAAATCCTACACTCAGCTACACTCTTATTCTTTGGCATATTTGTCACACATAAACACATCAATCTGTGTTTTTCTTATGTTACAGGCAGCTTTTCACAACAGAAACTCCATTTTATAGATAGTGCATATTCTTTTCCAGTCTCAAGTGTGCAGAATCTAGTAAAAAAAACAAAAAGCATTGCATACGCAAACAGACCCATCGCATGGTCCTTTCAAGATTGTCAAAGTCTCTTCAATCACAGTATACACATAGAACATCTGCGCCAATGCTGGCACAGTAAACTGAGAGTGAAAGAATAACATGGAAGACTCCTATAAAGCCAATGCACAAGATCAAAACAGGTGATTGTCAGACAGTTCTGCTCCTGGCATTCTTGTGTTGCCGTTAATGACAGCATGCAGGAACTTACTTCATTTAGTCTTTAAGCCTTCGCAGAGGCTGATTAGTGTCTCTTTTAGATTCAACAAGTCTTCATATTTCCACTTGAAATCAAAGTGTCAGTTTCCCAGAGCCTCTCAGTTCATGAGTTTTTTGGGGGCAGTTGGTTTTTGTTCCTTTTGTGAAGTCTCTTTATTGAAAATGGGCGTTAAAAAAAACTGAATACTGTTTTCACAGATTGTGTTAAAATCATACATCCTTGTTGATCATTTGTGTGTCACAGAGGTGGGCTCCAGTGAGTCCAGTTTTTTTCTTTTGTCTACTTCCTCATGTTCTTATTTTTACCACCCGGCCCAACGTCGTCTTTCCTCCCGTTAGTTTTGTTGACTGACTCCTCATCGACCTTGTGCCTCTGCCCGTTATTAAGAGTTGTCATGGTAACAGCGGCAAGAGGGTGGAAAAATGTGCTCAGGTTGCCCGGCACCGGGGAAGTCAGGCGCTTACTCTCACCAGGCTTGAAGAGGACACTGAAAGGAGGAGAAGAGAGAATATTTTAGACAAAGAAGGTTTTGGGATACATTAAAGTATATGGGCTATATACAATCTGCCAAGTAAAATAATACAGTACAATGTTCATCATTACAAAACGTAATGTACTGTGCGAACCTGTGGTTCTAAGGCAAATCTTCTCCTAAAGTACATTTTGAGGTTCTTTATTACGTTTTTCTGTATGTTGCTTTTTGAAACTTGTACTCCACTTTACTATTTTAATCAAAAACTATTGTTGCTGTTTATTATGGATTAACGCTGTATTATGCAAATCATAATCCATGTGATTATTACATGTTATACAACTTTTTGTACACTTTGTACATAATATCAACATTATTATACAACAGTATTCTTTTTACTTTAAGTACATTTCTGGCTAATATTTGTATACCTTTATATGAAATAAATCAATTAATCTAAACCTTGATTAACCACTAAATACATGCTGCTCACATCAGTAGTAAATATAAAGAAATATGAGAACTAACAAGGAAAAGGGATCATTATCTATAATGAACATTTCTGTTTCTTTGTTTTGTGTGCCTGGCTTTAATTCCTCACCTTTATATTTAAGCTTTGCCACCTACCCTAATGGATCTGTATACTTTTTTCACCACTGGTAAACACCTTCAGGTGACACACCTGACCAAATACATTCCTCATTCCTCTTCCCCTGACTCCTTGAAGCTTGTGCCCTTTGAAAAGCTCTCTGTCTTTACTTTTGTTTTTAGATTTGTTTGTGGAATTTATTTTTCTCCTGCATCTCTTTGGGTGGAGGCAGGTGACCCCGGTGTGACCCTGCGGCCAACAAACAGTTTCACCTGATAAAGCTGACCCGAGCTAAGTCCTGAGTCATTAGACGCAGGCCAAGAGCAGAGGTGAGTTAGGATCAGACTCAGGTATAATGGAGGGTTTCTCTGTAAACACTGAGTGTTATAAAGCCTGAACACGCCGGTCAAGTCATGAGAACAAGGCTGTCCCATCCAAATAAAGTCCTGATAAGAAAGAACCTGCTCTAAATAACCGAGTCTGTAACACGCTGATGATGCTAGTGTTGTGTAGAAACCTTTGGTACATCTACTCAGGTTCAACAGGTCATTTTATTGTATACTACTTGATACTTTTTACTCTGTTTACTATACTAAAACGTATCCTTTAAAATGTCTGTGGAGTTATTGATAGATAGACTTTATTTGGCATGGACATCACAGATACATTGGATGAACTAGATGCATTGTTTAAGTGTGCAGTGGAGTTCCTTCAATCGTAGTTAAAAACATAAGCTGTTAAAAGCAAACATTTGCTGCTTATATTCGGTCTTACTTTGTAGTAGGTCAAACTTTTTGGTCCTGGTCAGACAAAAGGAAAGAACCTTGGATGCTTCAATGGTTTTCTAATTTTTTAAATACTCAAAAGTGAATAAATGAATCCATAAAAACATCAACAGAGAAATGTACAGACACAATAATCCTTGCCTTCTATAGCGCATTGTTAGAGATGAAACCTGATAAAAGTCATCACTTACAATCATCTTAAGTTTACATCAATTACCATTTTTCAGGTTGTTATATTGACGGTGAATCAAATATTAAAACCTCTCCTTTGTGTGACACTGTAGTACCTCATTGAGTAGTATTGACATATTTCTAGAGAATGTTACCATAAATAAGAAATGTGTTTTTATACGTGGTATAAGTTTTTGTATTACTGACTCTGTTGGGATAATTTTGTGTGTTAGGCTGGAAATACTTCAAATATCAAACTATCGAGGTGTTTCACAAGCACAACGCTGTGACAGGTTGTTTGACATGTTTGGTAATCATGGGAAGACAACCTGGTTGAAGCTTAAGAAGCCAGTCTAAGTTTAGAGATTCAATATAGTTTGATTGATTAATTGGTATTATAGTTAATTGACAATAAAGAGTCACTAAACCAAACTTTTCTGGCTGATGGTTTTCTCATCTTTTCTTATATGTAAAAAATGTAATTCTAAAGTAACTTTTAGACTTTGAATTCAAGTGCAAAATAAAATTGTTCTTCCAAAAATGTTTCAGTAAAAAGCTGTCCAAAATGCTCCTTTTTTATAGCCTCTGAGAATTTTTTTTTTTTTTACTCATTTTTCATTAAGACACCCTCTACTCTGAGCTTTCATCCCATCAACCCATCAGTGTGCCAAAAGCGGCGGAGCAGTGTGAGCGCTCGGCCTCAGCGTGGGAAATTGAGCGTGTGAAAGCACAGTGGACAACATTTCAGGCTAGAGCGATCACTGTGAGCAAGGGAGACGTAGGAAAGAGGAAGAGGTGTAATTAGTTTACCCCTCCCAGCCTTTCTCATCTCCAGCCTCACTGGATTGATCTTATAGCATGGAGGACACGTGGTTTGAGAACTCTGATTAACAGCGAGGCTCATTTCCTCATCGCAGAGGTAAGGGGGACGGTGCGAGAAGGCAACATTAATCAAGAGGCGTTCAGGCTGAGGGATCAGGTGATTGAATAGACGGCTCTTTAAGAGGAAATACGATTTTGAGGAGTGCACAATCCAAATATCTGCCTCGTTCGTTAGTTTAGAGCTAAATAAAACATAATAATAAAACATCTGCTGCAGCCCAAGACAAAAGCTCTCAAACATAAAATAACCTATACTGTGATTTTTGTCAATGGTGATTTTTTTTACTAATTTTATTACGTGACTGAACTGATGAAATTGTATTTACCCAGGAGAGACCCCCGAGTTGCACCATCTTGTTTACAGGAGCGTCCTAATGTGACAGGAATTAAACACACAATCATTACACACACTATACACACACTTCTCCCGGTCACAGTATCGGTCATCTATTTCCTGCTGTTAGTTTGTGCCTTGAATGTGTGTTGTTGTTTTTAGAGAGCAGGGTGAGGGTGATTTTTGTGAATCAATAGATACCAATGAGCTGATCTATGTGTTATAGAGAGATTTGATGTAAGTGATCATGCACAATCCAACACAAACTCCTTAAATGTTCTGCAAATTCTTAAGCAAGTGCCCCCTTACTGATTTTTCAGGTTTTTTAGTTGTATTTAAACCCACGGTGGCAGGCAGACAAAAGTGAGAACATGCATCAAACTGTGACATGATGGTTTAACACTCACTGTCTTGCTTGAGGACATAGAGCTGAGGGTGCTGAGGCTGTTTGCGTCTGTGACCACCATGGCTGAGGGGAAACGTGACGGGTGGGAATATTGCGGTGGCTCTTGTTTGTGTGAATACACTGCAAAGGAAGAAGACAAAGATGGTTATGTTTCAGCTCGTACATTAATTTATACGAAAACACTGCAATATCAGGCTGAAAAACTGTGCTTTCTTCTGCAGTTGCAAATGCTGCAAAAAGGGAAGTATTACATTTCTTTGCCTGGAAAAAATACTTTTCATACAATGGGGGCAATAGGTACCAAGTTATTCCCTGGACTCTGTTTTCCAATGTGGACACGGATAGTACAACCTGTGTGTACACAGGATCTTAAGCTGGTCGTTATAGCAACGCTGCAAGAAACATTAAATGTTTGTGACCAACAGAGCCAAATCTGCACCATGATAAAAATCTGGGTTTAATTTTTTTCATGTGGTTGGTATTTATTGTAGGTTGGCTGTTTAAAAGGGGATTTGGAAAGTTGTCACATATTGAGCAATAACAGCTTTTGCCAATGAAAAAACAAATATATACAATTCCAAGTCTAACCAGGCTGTACTGTACAGCAAACTGAGGTTAAATGCAACAATGTTTTAACCATTTAAATATTAAATGTTCTTTTTCGTTTGACAGTTCATGTTACATATTAAACGTGTGACGAAAACATTGAACACATACTTTGTAAGGATGTACAAACAAGAGTAAAAATGAGAGTAACTGACTGTGCGAGTGTGTGACAGTAGCCATGAAGGGCTGCTGGCTCATGTGGCTGGGGGAATGCTGCATCAGGCTCTGCTGGTGGGGGCTGTGGAGCTGCTGTGAAAACTGCACCGGCTGCAGCGCTGCAAGGCTGCCCGCCACGCTGTTGATCACTGGTACCGACTGAGATTGTGACGTGTTTAAACCTGTTAAGAAGAAAAAAACTCAGTCAAACCATGTCATGATGCATTATATCCCATGACTTTTACTTCTTTTCAGTGCTGGTCTGGTGGAGGAACTGAGCAGAACTCACTCTGTGCTATGGCCATGACTCCAGACAGAGGCATGATGAGGTTCTGCGTCTGCTGATGGCTGTGATGGGAACTGTGGATGTTTGTCAGCGTGCTAACTGGAGGAAGTCCTCCACCTGAACCTGAAATCTAGAGGTGACAAAGAAGAAAGCAAAAAAAAGATAAATAAATGTAAAATGTTTTCACTACAGCCTAAAACACTCAAACACAGGATCTGAGCTTGAGTTTCTGTTATGTAAAATCATATCATTGTATTTCAAAGTGAGACAGATGTAGTCATGCTGCTAAAGAAAAAGCAGAGCTAAATATTGACTTAGTTCAGATTCTTTGTATAACACTTTGCTTGTGTAACTCCACTCATAGAAAACACACAAGCAAACTCTGATAAGAGACAATATGGGGAAGGAAAAACCTAAAACTGTCAGCAGCAAAAAAAAAAAAAGAGCATGTGCATTAGTTTGTGGAGCACGTGTGTCTGCATGTTCTCTTTTCAAATGCTTCGGTGCATTTTTGCTAAATGACAACAATACTCCATGCACCATAGTGTTTATCTGGGGGCCTCCCACTCTGTTGGGCTTTGTCTATTTGACTACAGCCGACTCCCCACAGAGGAGAGAACGGACGGACGGACAAACATCTGCAGATAAGACCTGCTGCTCTGCTACAGTGTGGTCATTTCATGTAACATAACCCTCCAAAACGCAGAAGTGACCTGATCCGACAGGGAAGTAAGTCGGCAGCTTTGAATATTTCAGTTGAATGACTTTATATTTATCTAACCCTGAACAGGATAAGTGATTTTAATCCGTATACGAGCATCCAAGTGGAATAGTCGACTATTGGAAAGAAAACATCAACTCAAATCATTAACTGATTTTGTTCCCTGCGTTGTTAAATTGTATCTAAAGAAAAATGCTATAATTATTCAAGGACGTTGTATTTGAGAACATTTGCATCTTGTGTTGTCTAATAAACTTGTGAAAATCTGTGTCTGCTTTTTTCGTCTCCAACAAACCGACTGAGAACAAGTCCCAACTTTTCCTGATGGTCGTTAAATTAGGACTCATGCCTAACAGTATTTAATACTGGTGTCCTCTTTTAAAAGCACTAAAAGGAAACAGATATGTGGGTGTCATAAGAAAAAAATAATTAACTAAGTAATGAGAAACTGTATAGTAGGGTAGAATTACTGACCTGTGAGGTATGCTGTCAGGGTTTGTTGGTAGTATTATGGGTTGAATATTGTGTATCATACTTATTACATATAAAGTAGTGTTGCTTCATCAGAAATGCTTCAGGGCCATACACAGGTTTCCTTGTCACTGATCAAATATTGGACTAGGGCAGAGAGGAGAAACTCTGAAGTAGACTGAAAAAGAACATTGAGTATAATCAAATGTTGGCGTCATTTCTGGCTGAAAAAGCAGCGCTCCATCTGTGTCTGTTCTCTGTGAGGCATTTAATCAATACCAGCAGAATGTTTCTTTGTCAGGTTTATTGGCTGAGCGATGAACACGCTCGGTGCTTTCTGGTGTAGCCGTCATAGCCTGCCACCCCCAACCCACCTTCCAAACAGAGCAGCACAATGTGCTAATTGTTGGCTGCTGCCAGTGGGTCCATGGGAGAGCAGAGGTTCAGGAACTTGCTTTTTTACATGTATGCTAAACTCAGGCCAGGTGTTATCTTATCTGAAGCTGTGAGGGCCCAGGTCTGTTCACTCACCATCTTGGTGTCAGGTGACAGCAGACTGTGGCTGTGGCTGTGGTCCAATCCTCCCGGAGACACCTGCTGGAGCACTGACTGGCTGCTCGGCATGGAGTTGCTGCTGTGGTGACTGATGGTCGTGGAGGAGGTGACCTCACCGGGGCCTTGGCTGTATCGCACTAAGGGAGAAAAACAGATGAGTTAGTTTTCATTTGTTCTGCTCACAGCTGCTGACAGTTATGTAGGGCAGAGAGATAGCAGGGTCGGCCTCGTTCTGCGCTGAGCTACACCGCAGTTACTCCACCCAACCAACTCACCTGCTCTTTGACTCAGACGACAGAGGACAAGAACAAACAAATACACCGGCATGTTCCTGCTGCTGGTGCTCGCGCTATCTGTGCAGCTCAGCCAAGGCCATGCAATGTGTACACGCACTCACTACAGCAGAACTCACATCACAGTCTCTGATCAGTCCCCTTGTCGTTCACATCTTCAGTGTTACGTTTCAGCCAGTCTTTGGCGAAGTACCCTGATCTTTTCATTTTTATTTAACCTTTTTTATAAACCAGAGGAAACCTTACTCAGATTAAAAATCAATAAAAGAGTCTCCTGGCCAAGGAAGGCAACAGCACAGCTAACAAAGCTTCAGACAATGAGCAGCCGTACATACAAATAATAAAATGGTTTACAAATATAGTATATATACAAAGTATATGATACATTAAAAATATGTGGAAAGAAAAAAAGTAATACAGCAAGAAACTGACTAAATCAATCACAAGGAAATTTATATTAGTCAGAAAGTCTACAGCCATCTGTGTTTGTCATTTAAAATCACCTCAAAAACATCTCGACACTCTCTCACACAAGTCCTGCATTCAAAATCATACCAACAAAATGTACCTGAAGCAATTGTAAAAGTGCTCAATCTGCAAAAAATGGCCCCTGTGAGTGATTAATATTAAATATTGTAGTGGTGTATTTGGTTGCATTTTATTGTTATAACTCTTAAGCTGGATCTAGTCTTAACTACTACACTTATACAACTACTACAACTACTACATTAAAGTCGTTTTGTCCTGTTGTTTCAAATCAGGGGGTCATTCCCTTCAAGTGGCCACAAGAAAATTAAAAATAATTATTTTTCCTTTTTCTTTTTGACTTTTCTTGAAACCATTGTTTTTTTTTTTTTTGTCAAATTTGACTTTCTTTGCCTCCTGGGCATTAAAATCAACAAGTGAAATCTGTAAGCTTATCCTATTTTTTATACAAAAATAAATTTGTACAAAATGTAAATTTATTAACTACTATTAAAAACAAAAGACGCCAGCTGAAGCCCTGAAGGACGAGTATAACAGCTGCCTCTATCATTTAGAAGTATACAATTGTATGAAATTAAAAAACCTAAACAATAATTTAAAAAAAACAGTGATTACTTGTTAAATTAATAGCGTTAAATTGCAATGAAAATAAAATGTGTCTTTTAGGACCATCGCTTAATCCTGTCTCTAGACTTCTTGTCGTCTCCCGCTGGAGGCCCAAAGGAATGTTTCACCTGACCACAACCGACAATCAAATGCCTGTTTGCTGATGCAGGCCCGCTCTGATACCAACAAAGTAAACATTACACAATTACAAACAATGTCAAACACATTCTTATCCTGTGGTCTCAGCCTCACACAGACACAAAGCCCCCCACGTCAGTGACAGTGTAGAGACAGACTCTGTTTGCTCTGAAATCTCCCATCTTCGCCCAGAGTGCCCTACGTCCCTGACCCAGGTGTGACAGCCTGAACACCCTGCTGAAGCCGCTCAGACATGACGGTATCAGCAGCATTGATATAGAGCCTTTTTGTAGATAAAAAAAGAGGGAGAGGCACTGACACTGAACATGACCAATGAGGAGGGCATTGATTTCTTGTCACTGATAGAAGCTGCAACAGGATGTTTTTGTAGATTGAATTGTTGAGTGTGAACATTTTAACATATTAGCAAAAGCATAAATTGTCTGTGGACTTGTGTTTATTTGCTGTCCAGCAACAATGATACCCTAATGGGCACTAAACAGGAAGCTAACTTTTATTTGGTTGTTGGACAAAAACTGGATCAGCTGTCGCCTCCTGCAACAGCGTCTTTTTGCTAATGTTAGCACAGTCACAATGTCATATTTCATCCTTAAAAGTCCCTGTCCTCCATTTTGCTTAGCACACAGACTTCAAATTGTCTGCTGTGACATAGTAGCAACATTTCAACACTGCACTATGCCTTGTAAATACTTCCACAGAACAATAAAGCACTCCATTGGACTCATGACCCCCATTGCCTCACAATAGAAGTGGTCTCATAAAGAGGCAGTTAACTTGGTGCTGATCAACTTCTTAAAGAGTCCGAGGGAGGAAAGATGCTATTAAGGACGGCTTCTTTGGATCCGGCAGTAATTCTAACTGCAGGGAACCTCGGAGTAAGCAAGGACGATTTCCAAGATATAAACTTTGAGTTTCTTGAAAGCAACAGAGCATGTTTACATTTGAGATTTATTTAGTTGAGATATGGCTTCTACCTATTGTATCTTCTACAGCTGGAAATAAGAGGATTTTATTTTGAGGTTCTTTAAATATTTACTCCTGCAAGAAGGGACCTATAAGAACTACATATAAGACACTGGTATGGTGACCATTTTTTTGGAGAGCAGGGGGAGGGTGAGAACTTCAGAAGGGGAGTGGTAGCAAGGATCTTCAACAGGTTTAAAAGGCTCTTGCTCTGTGTGTGACCCATGTAATATCAAAGCATGCCTTTCCAACCCCAGGCAGTGCTCATTGTAGTACCACTGCATATAACAGACCTCCTGGGACTCTGCAGGACGTATCCAGTCTCTTCTTTGTGGCTCTCTTGGAGACACAGGACTAAGGAAAGTGCAGAGCTAAGCCATCTTTTCTGTCTGTGTTTGTGTGTTGTTTCCTAGTTGGCCTGGGGTGATGCCATCCACAGATAAAGCCTCCTACCACTGTATCCGATCTGGAACTTCTGAGTCTGCGAAAATTTGCAATGTGCGAAGGAAGTAGCTCAGCTTACACAGCAATGATTCAATGACATGGTGGACCCAACTGCAAAAAGTGAAGACTGATGAAAGGAGTATTCCTGTGCAAAAAAGTTGTATTATATATGTGGATTATTCATCCTGTGATCTGTGCTGTGTGAAATGTGTAGGTGTATCATCTTTTTGGGCCTTGAACAAGTTTTGTATTACATTCAAGACAGAAATTTCAGAGTTTCTTAAAATGCTAAAATCTGTAAGATAAATAAAAATTAACTTTAATTTTTTATAAGCAAAATGGATTGGAATTATCACGAAGTCCTTATCAGCGCTTTAATCTTGTAACACTTTTTTCTATAAAATATCATAACAAGTCTTAGCGTTGCAAAAGTTTTCCCCTAAAATGTAGCAGCAAACATATAGTTACATGAACCCATGAAGGTGAGTCCCTAGCATTTTGTAAATATTCAATGGCACAGAAAGAAAAAATAACATTACTGAAGTCAGGTGAAGCTTCCAGTAAAATGTCATAAAAGAGATGGATTACTTGAGTTGGAATGGCGTTATTAGAGGATGAAAGTAGGTAAATATTGTGTAGGAAAACACAGCTGCATGCTGACATAGGCCTCAAAGACTGTAATCTGCCTGAGATCAGTTTCATTTCTAAAATGAAAAAAAAAGTAACTTCAAAAACTGGACGTTACAGTCCATTCATTTGTGACTGGCTGGCCAACTGACCAAAACCAAATCAATAAAAACTCCCAAAGTAAAAAGAGTTTCTTTTATCTGACCCAGCAGTGACCCTCTCTCGTATGACTGAAGGTGCGGCGGCGGTATAAGGAGGAGGAAGGGGAGGGGGGGGGGGGGATACTCTTATTCTCTGTAGGCAAAGAAGGGGTCATCAGTTCTGTCTGGCCAGAAAAGAGCCAATACCTCAGTGGACAGCTCCTGCTGCTCCAAGTCTGCACCCAGCCTCAGCAACCATACTTAAGCCCATAAAGGTGACGGGGGAGGCTTTAAACTCAGTCCTCCTCAAGGCCCAGCAGAGATAAATGAACCTAGGTTACAGTCACTGCAGTCTTCTAATACACCACAGACAATAGGGCATCCTGCTGAGCAGGAGTATAGAGAAGAGAAGTCAGAGGAGCCCCTTATCAAAGGCCTGGGAGATGTAGCAGCAAAGGATTTTAATTGTCCATTAAGCATGCATAATACAGGCCGTGCCCTAGCAACGCAATGAGACGCCCCGCAGGGATATTATTGTCTGACTGGGGGCTGACACTGAAAAACAGCTGATGCTGTCGGCAGGATGCCAGCAGGACACCTTGTAAGCAGCCAGCTGAGGGGGGGGGGGGGGGGGGGGGGGGGGGGGGGGGCAGCATCGACCCTTCCCTTCTGTAACCTTATCACTGACCCCTTTGGCTTTCCAACCTGAGGTCAATGCCTGGTCAGGTGTTCTGGGCAACAAAAAAAAAAAAAAGCAAACAGGCAATCCACAAGTGGGACCAGTTTATCCAAAGGTAAAAGAGCAAGCCAAGGCAAACAGTTTGTTTTCCCTTCAAAGCTCGCCTCATGTCCGAACACGAGAGAACAACAATAGGCTCTCAAATCACAGTTTTATGGCAGTTGAGTGATGGTGAGGAGGATAATGCTCTGTGAGGCCTATCAGCTTTGTTTTTATGTCGTATACACCAGGTAGACTCAGTAAATACTAATTACTCCAAATGCAAACATCAGGTCAGGGTGAAATGGTCACAGCTATAACGCAGAGTGTTTCCTTGTTTTGGCAACTCTCTGAGAGGAGTCATTAGCAACCTCCGTGGGTGAAGGGAAATGTGGAAATGACAGCGTTACATCAAGCTGATCTGGATGTGTCTGTCCCCCCTCCCCGACCCTGGCCTGACCCTGGCCTGTCACAGGATCGCTGCCCTTTGTGTCATGCTTCTCCATGCTGACTTTGGAGTGGAGATTGCAGGTACAATGTGGATTGTTCTCAGTGTGTTTTCAGAGATCAGAATAACAATGGCATTTGCTCAGCTCACTCACTCACGCTCATTGATCACTTGTCCCTCCTTTCTCTGCCCCTCTGATCACATCAGCTGGGCTTCTATAACGCTCTCTGACAGGATTTTTAAACCACCTGAATTAACGACCAAACTACCTGCCCTTGTTGTGCAATGCAGGTATGGAAATTGAAGGTGCAAGATACTTATATATATATATATCAAAGAAAAGTCACATGGTCTTACTTGGAGGTGAAGCGCTGTTCTGGGGATGATGTGGCGAGCTGTGTGACAGCAGAGAGTTGAGGCTGTGGGGCGGAGCAGTGATGGCATCCATGGCTAACTTCTGCCTGAAAGCTTCCTCTTTACGGCGGTTTGCGAACCAGTTGTAGACTCGAACTTCTGTGACCAGATTGGAGCCGAGGCCCTGCGCTTTGGAGGGGGAGACCCCTCTCTGAAGACACTCAGCTCTGCAGAAAATCAAAGTTTGAAAATGTGGGTTAAACGGTAAGGTTAACATTTTTTTTAAAGAAGGTGATGGGAATGTGTGATGAATTTCTACCTGTTGCACTCTTCCACCAAGGCCTCCCGCTCCTCCTTGCTCGGGTTCTTCTGCCGCTCATAGGCCTGGTACAGGATTTGCTGGGACGCAGGGCCCCATTTGAAACGGTTACGTCTCATTTTCTTGCTGGAGGGTTCACTGCCGACCTCTTCGCCAGGCTGACCCATGCCCTGACCGGAAGGGTTGAACTCTGGGAAAAAAAACACCTGATCCTGATTGCCTTTGTCAGTCATAATGCTGCCAGAACCTTGCACTGCCTGGTTGAACTCTGAAAAATAAAAAGAGATACACTCAATACAACATTTACCACACACACAGACATCGAAACCAGAGACATGATGGTGATTTTTTGTATCCATAAATCATGTTTTTTGCTTTTAATTGAATAAGACAACTTAAGCAGGTTAGCTGGACCCAAATAAAAGTTCCATGTTGCTGCCAACTACACGCTACAGGTCAGAACGAGCAGTGAGAAACTCAAATATTAACTTACGTCGGAGAATTTCCCGCTGTTTCCTGACATACCAGGTGTAGAGGGCCGCTCGCTTCTGTGTTTTCATGGGCGTGCCTTTGTTGAGGTGCTGGGAGAGGTGAGACTGGTTCAGCCCTGTGACGTCCACGACCTCCCGTTGGGGGATGTTGTGCTGCTGCATGTAACCTTTGATCATGCGGGCAGCACGCCATGGATCCTCTCTGAGTTCAGATGAAGAAAGCAGAAAACACCAATCATTTCACTGCTGGACTTCGCGCAGTTTCAACAGGAGAGTAGTAAAGTGGAAGCCTAACCTTTACACACATTTTACAGCTGAAATAAATGCTTATTTTGTCCCCGTTATGCAATTAAAGTAAAGCAAATACATGAGGAAATGCTTTAAGAGACTTTTGCTCTTTTGTTTACATCTCTATACATTTTATTTAACACTTGAAAACTTATTTAGCTCCACTTGTTATTTGTAAGTCCCCATTCAGAATAAACTGTTTATCATTTTTTCTCTTATATATGCTGTGAATATTTTAGAGATTAGTCCAAGTGGTTGAGAAACATGGAGTATTTGGTGACCTAACACAGGACTTCAGCCTGAAAACAGTCATTTAAAGTAGGAACCATGAAAAATCCAAATAAAACAGGACCGAAAAGCCATGTTACAAATATTCAGACAGCAGTCAAGTAAAAAGATGATTGTCCAATTTCTTTTAAAAGTATGTGTATTAGACTACATGTGATGGAACTGTCATTAAACATTAAAACACATTTTTTTTTTAATGTCTTTTTTGGGGGGTGTTGGAGCCCATATAAATAAAAACTGCATACTGTACTTATAATATTCAAATCATGATTCGAAGGCTCTTACAAATGTTTGTAAAAATTAAGATTAATAACCTGAAAGTTAGACAAATATCAGTCAAGCTGTAGTCATTTTTTAACCTTTAAGAAATAACATGACATTTTTTCCACGCAGACTCTGACCTAATTTAAAAATGAATCATTAAAAACTTGTATGATCTTACCTTTAAAGGTTAGCCCCTTCACAATCTTTAATTTACGTCGATAGTTTAAGCAGTCAGGCTATAAAACGTGTTGATAAAATGAAGCGTACAGTCAGAGAATAGAGGCCGAGACTCTGTGACATCGGTAATTAGAGCAAATCTCTACACGTCTGTTTGTTTTGGAGAATGTGGAGGCCTGCATCTAAGTCTGCGGGTTAAGTGGGAGATGTTAGTTTATAACTTTTGACAATGAATAACCAGATCTCCATTCACTCTAATCACACGCCACTGTGTATCTTTCAGTTGATGATTTATAGAATAAAATTAATAATAACTTAACTACACGTGGTTTAGTTTTGATTTTCTTCCGGTCCTGTTAGAGCCTCAAATATTAGTTTTACAGTGAATCAAGTGGTCTAAGCGTAGATGATTATATAGCTATTAATTGATTAGAGCGACAATGTCCGTTTTTTAAATGACGGTGTAGCCTACACATGTAGGCCGAGGCTATTGAAATAAAAATAGGCTATAGGCTATAGGCTACTGTTCGTTTATGTTTAATTGGCTAAAATTGTTTTTTAGAAAATTATAAAATAAAATAAAATAAATAAATAAATAATAAAATAAAAGAATAATATATATAATGATTATTATATAATTATATACATAATTATAATGTTAATTTTGTGTTCTAAATCCTTAACCAAGGTTTCGTGAGTTTGCTTTCCCTCGTCTAACTTTTGCCAGACTTTTATCCCAGACGTTGTGGGAGGCCTATAATAAACAGATCTAAGTTCAGCTGATGGTTTGCAAGTAAGGTAAATAAATAATCGCCTAATCAATTTGGATAATTTGTAACGAGATGAGAAAACCGAGCTGTGGCGGGTAATTTTAAAATTGTAAACAAAGAATAGAAAAGTATGGCTCCAGTTTTTAAAGGTCTGCATTTCATAGCCTATAATAAAAATAAAACTTTAGGACAAAACTTAAAAAATGAAAACATTTACAATGTGCTAAAGTAGCCTATAAGACGCGTGTTTACGCTTATTTAAAAAATAGTTTTACAGCCGTCAACTTGTCATGGAGATAACTTCACTTCATTTTTTTTGCGCTTTGCCTAAATACATATATTTGGATTTACTCACGCCAACATGCGCTCCACTTCCGCCCTCTGCTCGGCGGCCTCCTCCGTGTTGAGCGACTGAAGCTCCTTCAGTATCGGCGGCGTGTCGTAGTCGTCCCCGTCCTCGGAGCCCTCGTCCCCGGACAGTTTGCCCTTGCTGTGGCCATTGGTGAGCGTGTGGAAGACGGGTTTGGAGTCGGCGGCGTCCGCTACGTTCATCTTTCCGCTCTGCGGCGGAACGGGCGAAAGGGGCAGGTTCTCCAATTTAACTCCAAATCCCGGCGGGCTCGGGTCCATATCGTCCAGGGCCTGGATCAGGACATCTTTGGTTACTCCTGAGTCAAGCAGGGCGCTGAGGAGCTCCTGCTGCAGGGATGTCAGCTTGGATACCATTTTAGAAAACATTAAAAACTAGGCTACAGCATATGCCTGCTTGAAGGGGAAAGGAGGAAAAGGGGGGATAAATGAATTAAAAGGTAAAAAAATAAAGTTCCTGTCTTCTTCTTTGCTCATGTGTGTTGGGGAGTTTTCGGGTGCTGACACCTGCTCCGTGAAGCTGCTTCACTTCCCTGTTGACGGGGAGGATGGAGCTACTTTGCCATGATGCTCTGTGAGTGCAGGGGGATATAAAACATGATAATGAGTGGGCAGGCTGCCTTATGTAAATGCGCAGAATAAGGCCCTGCTCTGGGCCCAAAGAGCTATGTATTTACACTGCTGCATGCTGCTTTTATTGGCTCCCCTTATCAGCAAAACCCTAATGGACTTTGGACCCTGTTGTATTTGCAATAAAGGCACTAAGAAAGGCGAACTGCACATTCACGTCGCTGGATCTGATTCAACGAAGTGGTTTTGATGTAGATTTTAATGACAGGAAAAAGTATCTTGGTTCTGCGAGGAGCATAAACAGCACTTTATTTGACTTTTATTTGACGTTGTTGTTCATGTGTGTACGTTTAAATGGATAATCACGTAGGTGCTAATTCGATGTTTTCCCTCATTATCTCAGTCCTTTCATGATGACAAATAATCTAATTAGTTTCCGGAAAATAGTCTCACATTAGTTGGGTCATTGAGAAATGATTCTTTATAGCCCATAGGCCTGTGTGTTTCAACTTAAGAAAATGGGAAAGTTTTTCAACTGCCTTCAAAAAATTAAATTATTTTTTGGCTAATTGTTTTTTTTTTTTAATGGTCAAGTTAACTGCCTCTGTCTAGCTCCATGCCTAATAGAATCTCTCCCCCCCCCCAAAAAAAATAAAAAAAATAAATACTAGTATAAAATGTGTTCGTGAAGTAGGCCTGTATAATTGTGTAAATAAAGCTTAAAGACCTCTACCTGAAGAAAAAAAGGCTGAATCTTCCTCGATTTCTCTTATCTAACACAAAACAATAAAAACTATAGGCCTACTTTAATTGTTGAATTGAAGGCCTCATTTTAACTGATTTTTGAATGTAGAAAAAAAAGACCATAATCAGTGAAACAAACGTTATATGCAGCATGAATTAGTTTTGTTTCTCAGAATGTTTAATTAAATAAAATTTAAAAAAAGTAAAATGTGGAGTAGGCCATTTACCCTCCTTTATAGCCTAACGAGAGTAGGCTATAGTCGAAATGAATATGAAAAGATTTAGAAGCTGCAGGTGAAGCGAGGATTTAAAGTTGAACATATCCAAATGTAACTTTGTAACCTTTTAAACACTTTAGCCTAATTAGGACTACTAGAAAACTTAAGTGGAAAAAAACCTTATTCAATCGTCACTGACTTTCGATGGTGAATATGACTCCGTTTATTCGACTAAGTTGATCTAAAATCTAAAGGAGCATTAAACCTGCACAACTTTACGTTTTTTCGCATTGATGTGCGTTATGACAAGGTTTTTTTTTTAAATATTTAGAGATAACTATCGAAGACTGTCCTGTAGTTCGTTTAGATTTTAAATTTCACCGTGCTAAAAGCCTATCAAAATGTGATTAAACAAGTTATTCTAATACAGATGTCTGCGTGCTCATGGCCACTCCGACAAACAAGTGCCCAAACAATAACGCATGTGAGGAAAAAGAAACACACATGTAAAAAAAAGATTCAGTCAGTCGGCCTGATATCTTTATCACATTGTGGAGGCTGTCATGACCCACCTTTACGCCTAATTTAGGTCAGTGTGTGAAGCAGATTAAATAACAACTTAAACGAGGGACAAGAGTTGTTCAAATCCACAGGGGAAGATATTACTAAGCAATATTTTTAAACCTAAGATTGAGTTACATTGAGTGAACCCAAGCAATTGCTTTAAAAAAAAAAAAAAGAACAATCATTTTGCGCACAGAAGCCACTGAGCATCTGTGTGAATATGAACGATGGTTTACAACAAGATCCTTAACTGATTATTGGTCAGATGCATAATCTGTCAGTGTAGTATCAATCATTAGTAATACACAGGATAACTCTCAACTTATTAGCTCAAGACTCAAAAAGAAACATTGGCTCTCTTTAACACAAGCTGATCTAGATGGTAGAAATTTAGCTTCACAAGGAAACAACTAACCAATAAAAATAACTTTTCATGATAACATCTGAAATCTGAGACAGGAAAGGCTGGGAGAAGAAAGTGGGGGGACGACATGCAGCAAAGGGCCGAGTTCGGATTCGAACCCACGGCCGCTGTGATGAAGACTATAGCCTCTGTACATGGTGTGCGTGACATAACTGCTAGGCTATCGCCGCCCCAATGTTAGGGGTAGGACATTTTCTTCCATCACAAAGACCAATAGTTTTTCCATCTAAAAGTCTGCAATCTCTCTAAATTCTTTATCACTATAGTTGAATGTGGTTTACCTGATGTACAGCTCTCCTGCAGTTTGCTCCACTGTGTGCAAGGTGCCAGACACTGTGTGATGTGTGTAGAGTTAATAACCCAAAAGAAAACAGATACATTTCAGTCTGTCTGCAGATCTGTCATCTCCGGTGACAACTTAATGACTCTGTGTCAGTTTTTAGGGCCTGGAGAAACTGATTGATTTTCTTAATTAGCCGATTTAAATGTTGTCCGACACCAAATCTTTTCAGGAAGCTGCAGAGGCACAGAGACTTAGACTTACACATAGTTCCACAAAGAAAATGTTGTGTTCTGTGAATCAAGGGCCTAACATTTCTGTGAGCAGGCATAATTCTGGCTTAAAAGAGTATACACACACACACACACACACACACACACACACACACACACACATTATGCACAAGGTACGTCTTGCCACACCTCAGGTCCGTACATTTCACATGTCTCTATTCAAATTCTGTCATCCATTAACAACAAATAATAACAACCAGCGAAAACAGTTGATCCAGTACACGGAGCATCAGGATGATTGTGAAAGCTGCCTGTGCACTGGACCGTGGCAAGGAATATGCACTGCCCATTACACTGTCACACACACACACACACACACACACACACACACACACACACACCAGTGACACACAGGTTGAGCAACCAGGGACAGGGACCAGGGTCCTGTGGCTGGGCCAGTCTTCATGTTTCTACTTGTCCGCCCACCTGCAGTCACACCAGACATCAACCAGCGCTGCAAAGGTTTTAGACGTACAGATCTGACTTTTAATATTTTATCCTGTGCAGCTAAAGCCTGATATATCTTATACCTCAATTACTTAGAGACTGTCCAACAGCTTGTTGTCCAACTATTAAAGACATGTTCATTTATCAAAATGAATATGGGTCCTGGAGTTTATTTTAAGGAAATTAAACTATTCTCCTTCTGCTATAAATCCTCAATAAAGTATAAGTCAACAGCGGGAAATAACCCCCAACAACATCAACATTTTAACAGTTTGAATAAGATTAGCTAAAAACTATATATATTTCCTTGCTTTTTAAAGACGATCGTGTTCAATATGTAACAGTACGTTTGGGTATGAGTCAGTAAATATTGTGATATTACTTAAGCAGCAGACATACTCAGTGTCAATCTTAAGTTAAAAGATTGTATTCATTTGCTTCAGAGACCAAGAGATCCAGCTATGACATACATGACTAATACCCCACAACAGGATGGGCGACGATTATTTTTTTAACCTGGGATAACATTAGGCAAGACTAGACCACCACGTTATGCATAATTAGTCTGTCTGAAGCAACACAACAGGCTCATGAATTAAATCACTGTCAAAGCAGGCCCTGCTGATGAAATATAAAGCAGTATTCTATAACTGCATGGCTTAATTTCCACACTTGTCTTTTAGCACCTTTGTGTGCACCGTTAAGCTGTAAAACAAAACCAAAATGTCTCGAGGTTGCACTTGTTTATGTTTGAAAACAGATAACCAAAAACCAAGGCCTTTTCCAACATCACCGCCAGCAGCCGGAGAGTTTGGTGGTCTGCTGCATCCAGATGCATTCACAATGGAGGCAGTCTGTTTTCAGAAAAACACATTCAATACCAATGATTATAATAACAAATAAACAGCATGACACCTACGGTTATCAGGGGTGTAAGTGGACCATGTTTGGTGTTGACAGGTCACCAACAAAAAGGTTTGGAGAAGAGTGATGTATGTAGTCTTCTGATGTGCAACCAATTAAATTAAATGTGAAACCCATTTTTCATTCCTGTCCCTATTTTTGTAGAAAACAGATTTTGACATAACACCCAAGGCCCAATTTTTGGATTTCATCATAAAATATTAAAATGAAGGAGTGCTCCATCTTGGAGTTATAAAACAATGTTGTTTTTATATTTCCATATATCTAAATACAATTTGCATTTAATATCCCTTTCCACATGAATGACCATACACAGACCATGTTTGGTTCAACTGATGAAATAATTTTAACACATCGTTCACTAAGGAGTTTCCTTTGTGCTCAAGAGTTTAGATCGAGTGTTCTAAATGTGTCATCCATGTTAAGTCAAGTTTGTTGTCTTTAATACAAATATTAATATCCAGGAAATCCTCACTAACAAATTTCTAACAGTTTTTTTTAAACTCCTTTTCATTTTTATTTTCATGTTGTTCTTAATGTGGGCTTATTGTTTTATTGTGTTGATATGTGTACATGATAATTTTGTTGTTTCTTATGTGCTAAATCAATAGAGTTTGATTGGACTGGATTAGAAAGAAAGAGTTAGAAAGTTAGAAAGAGTTATCTGCATTTTGCTTATTTAACAGTTATCCATTTTTTTGGCATGGGTAAAATCATGTTTCCAATCTGGATCTGGCCAGCGCCAACCTGTTTTCTGGGTCATTTCCATACTTTGAGTCAGGCATCAGGTACACTTGTGAGTACTGAAGTGTTGTCTCAAGGTGTGCTTGGCTGCTTTTGGTGTCTTCACTCACCTCTCGTGACCTTTCACTCCTCACCTCACGGCCTGGTGGGTGCACATGTCCGGAACATTTGGAAAGAGTGAAAGGGCTACTCAGTGTGCGCGTGAGATTCAGGAGGAAGAAGCCATGTAGTGTTCCACAGACTGAGCTGGACCTTACCCCCGACCTGAACTCTCCAACCCCCCAGCTCCTCTGCTAAAAGAAGAGAGACAAATGTTGTTAAATGCTGTTGTCGTTATCTGAATGATGAGGCAAACATGTAAAAAACTTTTTCAGGATTTTGTCCTGAATTTAGAAGTTTTGTCTTAAAGCTTAAAATATAAGAAAAATGTTTGCTCATTATGTGTCGTGCTGCGCCATGGATGAGCAGACTGATACCACTCCAATGTCAATACACTAAATGTGAAACAGTCAGCAGCTTTTCATCAGTAGATCTCTTCTTCTGGCACCTGACTTATGAAAAACCACACAATAATGTTTATACTACAGCATGTTAATAAAAAAAAAACTGCTAGAGATTCCAAGAAGAGATTTGGTTGCCTTACAATATCCAAATCTTTTTAGATCTGCCAGTTAATCTGTTTGCTAACCAGCTGCTGTCTTCACGTCATATAGTATTGTAATAGCCTAGACAGGAGAGACATGTTTTTTTATCTTGTCATAGAACCTACTGAACATGAAAAGTAATATGTAATGATGTCCTAAAATGGTAAAGTATTCTTTTGAAATATGCTTCAGTCAGCAGGGGGTTAGCTGCTTGCATAAGAGGATATTGCATCCTTTGGACAGAGCCAGGCTAGCTGTTGCTAAGCTAAGTTAACTAGCTGTTTGCTGTAGCTTTGTACTTAAAAGATCAAAGTAGGAGTGGTGCTAATTTTCAAGGAGGGAGATAACAATGTTCATGGGGGAAAGCAAAGACTAAATAAAGGAGACATGTTTTAAACTGAACTTGTAGAGTGCCGACCAACCAAGTTCTGGAAATGTGTTAGCATTTTAGCATTTATGTTGTCCTCCTCTCAACGTGAACATGTCCTTTGAACTGGTTTTAGTTTAAGCTTAAGAAAATGTCAGGTGTTGTTCTAGGCCCACTACCTTTTTGTGACTTAGATTAGTCTTAAACCGTTTTTACATATGCACTCCGGATAATATCTAGATAATTGCAGGAGGACCGCTCCGGAGATTCTCCCGACCTAGCCGTTCACATATGCTCCTCACAGCGGGGGACTGTCCCTGTCAGAGCGGAGGGGGGGGGGGATTTCCTGAAGTAAGACGTGACGTAAATAAACAACGCGGAAGCAGCGGCCGAAGCAACAGATTCCACTACACGACGTTACAATGACAATATTTGCCTTTTTATCAATGCTATGTGTAATCCAATGGAATGACTGATGAACAGAAAACATAATGCAGCCGTTTAATTACATGCACGAAGATCGTAGTGGTCACGTGCAGACACTTTAGGCAGTCACTGTATATAAACGTCACTCGTCCCATTGGCTCGAATTGAAATCTCCGGAGTATAAGCGGCCGCGTTCAGACATCACCTCACTCTGATTTTCCGCAGATAAAATACTAGAGGTCTGGCCGGAGAAACTCTGCGTAAAGTCTGCGCGAAAAATGCGGCTGTTTGCGTTCACACATAGCCTAAAGTCCCTCCGGGTAGCCAAATCTCCAGAGTTTTTCAGGAGATTTCCGTATGTGTGAAAACGGTTTTAGTCTCGAGATCTTATTGTTACCTGGTCTCCTCAATTCTCAAAAAAAACACCTTATTAATCATGCAAATCCATTGCCCATTTTATGACAATCAGGTGGTTTTCATGTTGCCCTGCTATAAATCAATTGTGAGCAGTTTTTGCTACAATTGATCTGATTGCATCACAGTTTCTCTTAGTAGAAAGGAGCTGTGGCTTTGATCTATATCAGTGCAATAAGATTTCATCAACCCGCCCATGAATCACAGTACGATGGCTGAAGCTCCCAGTAAAGGAGAACAAGGAGGAGATAAAGAACTTGTGTTTGCAGCTGACTGATATAAGAAAGGATAAGGAAGAGGAAAGTGATGGAATACGCTGGCATCCATCTACTCCTCCCAGTTCATAAACATGACCTGTGGGTGATCTTGCACTGGAGGAACTGGGAAGGCTTGAGGCATCCGTTTCGTGTGTGACCAGGATAGAGTTGGCTCTGTCAACACACAACGTAGCAGGGCGTGTGAGCGTGTGTCACGCAGTGTTTCTGTAGCCAAAGACTTGTAAGTCTCTAGGCTGTGTTTGCTCTTCATGCTCAAGGTGTGTATGTAGACAGGGGTGAAGCTTTTCCTCCTTCTTTCTTTTCACGAAAATCCCGTCAGATCAGAGCAGCTTTGAGGTTTGGCTGTTAGTCATGTCACGGCAAATTGGAGTCCGTCTCACGATGTTTGATTAAGCCTTAACATATTCTCTTGTGTAGTATTTTTTATTTTTCTAGCAACTTCAAAGCAGCTGATAAGAAATGCCAAACAGAAACAACCGATTCTGGATTTTCCATCCGTTAAATCTCAAGGTTTTGACAAAGTATCAAAGTCTCAGACATGACAGAAAATACACTGATGCTGTAGTTTTTGTCCATCAGGGAAGCATGACCCCTTCCATCATGTAAGCCCACCTCCCAACTGTCTGACACACCCACACTTCCACTACTGTAACTGAGTAAGGCTGACCCCACAGCTGATGTATCTTGTCAAACGTCAAACATTACATTCATTGTTCAAGTATCCACATTTCTTGCTGTGAGTTTTCTTCCTTGTTTTTTTAAGAAACAAGTAGGAGATATTTGGTAAAGTTCATGAGCCTTCTGATGTTCAGAGGCTCATACAGTTAAACATATTTTGAGGATGGACTAAATTTTTTGAGCTCAGGCCCATTAAACAATTTAAGTGGATCTAAAATCCTGGGTCTGGATCACTACACAATTTTGAGTGTATGATGATGATCTCCTCCCTCTCCTCCTCCTCCTCATCCCAGCTGCTGCTGCTCCTCTCTCCTGCACACTGGGGGTCAATATTGACTCAGGGATCGAGGCAGCAGCCACTTTGTCAGGGTGCAAAGGGGACAGACCTGCATCTCTATGGCATCAGGTGAAGACAGAAAAGAGGAGACTCATCATATGTCAGAGCGAAAGAGAAATAAAGTAATTTCAGTCTAATTTAAACATTAAATATATTTGCAAACACAGCACCATTATAAAGTAAATCTCTTCAGACATACTAAACGCAACATTGTTGATTCTGTTGGAGATATTAAGGTAGGCTATAATAAGTCTAATTTACTGTAAAACCAAGACAACAGTTCAACTCTTCAACTTGTGGTTATAGTAGAAAAACAGAACTGTCCTATTAAGACATTACTAAGACACCCAAACACCATGAAACTGAAGATAAATTGAATTTAGAGAAAATAACTTGATTCTTTACACCAGTGTGTGTTCTACTCTGTCCATTATTTGAAAGGGTGTACCACAGACACACAATATAAAGAGAAATACATTTTATTTATATTATAAATAATAAACAAAAAAACACATTTAAAAAGTGAAAAATACTTAGCATGGCACCTTCACCATTAAGTGTTACATTTACATTTTTCAGTGTTGAGACTGGGGGGGTTATACCATACTTATTATAGTCACTGATTTAAGTCAGTATCCCATGTTGGTTAAATGTCTGATTTGAGCTCCTGACTGTGGGAGAGAAACATTTTATACTTGAATGAGTGATTTTCAGATCCTCTGTTTGTAGACTTCTACATTTCTGTCATGCATTGTATTCTGTACGTTTTGGGATTAATTCATTTCCCCAGGACCTTTAAGCACCATGCAACCCTTCCAGAAAGTACGAACAGTATCCACATTTTTCCAAAATGCAAACTATGAAGATCTTCGAAATTTATACTCCAGTTATCTATTAGAAACTGTAACACTGATGAACTACTGTATGAAAACATTTGCATGACTCTGACCTAACCTCATGAGCTCTTTGAGGCTTTCATGCTGTCCAACAGTTCAATACCAGTGCTTCAGTTTGCATAGTCCTGTGCTGAAGGCATCCAAACAGAGGAGTCCTTTAGTTTAAGGGGGAATTAACTGAAAGATGTGAAGCTCTTCCTTTCCTCTGATCCTCTCGTTGAATTCACTACTGACACCTAGTGAATGACAACAGGAAAAACAGCTGTCAGACACAAAAATCATATTCTTTCACATGCAAAACTTTTGTTGTTTCTGGGTTTTTAACAAAACTCCTTACTCCGATTCAATTTTACTTTGAAGGGTTACAAAACTGGCCACACATAAAGTTCAAACACACACATCTGCATAGGGTATCACCCCTGACCTTATTCCAAGCAGACAAACTGTGCCAACTCCCTGTTAGGTGTGTCTCCTCGCAATAAATTTCCCAAGAAAAGAACACAGCAGCCGTTAGGTGCTGTACTCAGCGGGAAGTCAAACACACACCATACGAGGAAGAGTTAGTGATGAATTACGGCATGATAAGAAGTCTCTTTATTTAGCATTTGGAAAGCAGACTGGAATGCAGTTATCTGGTATTGACATTGTGTGATTTCATTGTAGTGCTTCACAGGAAATAAAATGTTAATTGGGGTTATTTGTTGAAAAGGGTAAAAAAAAAAAAAAAAAAAAAAAAGAGTACAACCATAGGTTCTAAGCTTCTTGCATTAAAACATGTATGACTCACAGTATGTATGAAGTGAGATATTATAAGGTCCTTTTCAAGAGTAGATAGTATGACAGTGTTAAAATACTCAATGGCAACTTAAAGCCCAGGAATAGAAACTTTTTAGTAAAATAGCAGAAGTGTTAGAACAATGTATAAGCACAAAGAAAAATCTCAAAATACTCATTACAAAGATTAATAGTTATCAGTGAATCTAATAAACATGTTTTATTCAAAGTATCATAACTTTTGTCATATATATCATGTAGTGACAGCTTATTATTACATTAATGGTTTCCATTTTCCCTGTTTTGATGTCAAAGGGATTTTTTTCTAGTTTGTATTTTTATTTTTGGTTTGATGACTGAAATAAGGCCTGCTATAAACACAAGTTTAAGAGATGATAACGTTTTTTGACTTTTAAGAAGTCTTAAAAAAGTAGATTGCAATTAGAGGATTTTAACTCCTTGCAAGTTAATTCCGATTCATAAAATCACTAAACTTATTATCAGAATGTCTAGATTGCCTCAAAGCTTATTTCCTGCAATAATATGAAACCCATTGATAAAATCACAGTGTTTTTTGTTGTTGTGGGAACCATGGTGATGGGCATCCAAAATAAATCATTCCTGCAGCTATCAGAGATGTACTGCTACAATCACCTAACTGACTGTGTGATGAGCGATCACTTTGACAACAGCAGGGATGTATAATATTAGTTTATCCACTCGGGAAACTCAATAGGTTTTCCATTTAAATTATTCATGTTGACATTAAATACAATTGAACTCTCCATCAAATGTTGTAAGATGAAAAAAAACAGAGTTTATTCAATCAAACCTCATGCCTGTAGGACTACTGATAAACCAGTGATCAGATCCCGATGTACTCAGCGGGACCAAGGTGTACCCAGCAGGCAACATGTGATTGTGACCCCTCCCCTGATGTCTGCCACCCTGCCCGGTGTTTTTCTTCCTTCTTGTCTGGGCACTTAAAGATTCAGAAGCAATTACCTGCTCGGCCTCCTCTGTAATTAAACAGCAGGTTCACAGCGGCCTGATTAATGCAGAGGCATGCACACCTGCCATTAGCAGCCAGGAGAGGCGGAACGTTCGAAGTGAAACCTGAAGAACAAACACACTGCTGTCAAAGGCTGCACGACACATCATCACACAACATGAGGCAATAGTCACACAATGTACTGTTTTCCATATTTCATTATTGCAATGCATACCATGCACTGTATGAATGAGGGTAAGGTGAGATGAGAATATGTCATGTATGGCAGTAAAGATTGATTCTCCACAAACTTTTTGGTGACGGAAGTCACGAAACCCTCCACAACATAAGAGGTATACATGAAGTTGTCTTTTTTATTTCTCTACTATACAGCTGTTTTAAGTAGTTACTTTGCTTTTGGAGATTTACATTTTAACTGTCTTAAATGTCTTACAAAACTTTCATTATTAACTCAAATTTGTGTCATTTTTGATGTAATTCAAGTTAGTTCACCTCTGACCAGCTACTGTGTTAAAATGCTGACTACTATACACACAAGTAATAAGTGTCTCCCATAGTCTAAACTTATTACATCAAATATGTAGGCTTTAGGTTTTTAGGCTTTGTTTAACATAAACTAATACAGTTTAACAGTTTAACATAAACTACTACTATAAAATACTTTTCTGTTGATTATTTAACCCTGACGTGCCGTTTCAGGCCCAAGAGTCCCTGCAAGTCCATATAAGTTAAACTTCTTTTTGTTTGACCACTGAGATGCCTTATAACTGAAGATTAAGGGTCGTTGGTAGCCTAGTGGTTTGTGTGCGTGCCCCATAAACAGAGGCCTTGGTCCTCCAAACGGGCGGCCCCAGTTCAAATCCAACCTGTGGTTCCTTTTCTGCAAGTCATTCCCCACTCTCTCTCTCTCTCGCCCTGATGTCTGTCTCTATCCACTGACCTCACTCTAAAAGTGAAGGCATAAAAAAAAACAAATCAACCTTTCTTCAAATCTATATTTAAAAAAGGACTTTAGGCTAGATCCATTTGCCCCTCTTTAAAGAGATAATTTAAAGACACAATTATGACTCAAATCTCCTCTCTGTCCTTCTACTATCTGACACCCATAGAATTTCATTTTGGCCATAAACACACCAATAACATAGAATGTGACAGTAGCAACAACAACCTTTAGTGTCCATTTTATTTGCCTGGTGTTGACTGATGCAGTAGCAGGTTATCTTTCCGAGTCTATAAGCTCTTTTTATTTCTTTTTTTGTTAACAGTTAATGTGTAACCACGGCTGAGCGAGGAATCAGCACATTTCCTTTTACCTCATCCAGTGATCGATGTTGGTGTGGCTGCGCTGCGACAGAGCTAAATGGGATCATTGTGAGGAGAGCTACAGTAACACGATTCATCCTGAGCGCGAGTTTGATATGGAAGAAAGTCTGCAGATTATGTCACAGCCCTTGTTTTAAACATAAAACTGAGGGGGGAAATGTGTGCAAAGACATACATAAAAAGAAAAATTATGAAACATGAATCATCCACTAGAGGCTAAAACATCTTAACCTTGTCACGATAAGCTCTTATCATCTCATAAGTATAAAACTTGAATTCACTGAAAATATGCACTTTGAAAAAAGAGTTATTTTTTCTACAATTAAGATTCTGGCCCTGTGCCACCTAATGTGGAACCCAAGTTATTGATTATTTCATGAGTAAAGAGAAAAGCTTCACACTCAGTCAACCATAGTGTCTGTCTTGTCCCCCTTTGACTGCTTAAAGCACCTACTTAAGTTTAGTCATCGGACATGACTCTCTATGCTGGTAAATTAAAACCTTGGAAAATCTGCTTCCATATCCTGTTTGTGTTATCCTATCTGGCTATCTGTTGCGCAGTAGATACATGAATAGCTTTGTGGTTGGGTCTTATCATATCAATATCAAGAGTCTATATGCTGACAGCTCTGTGAGGCAGGAGTTGTTGATCTGTACAGATCCAGGAACACAGATGAACTTTAATCCATTGCATAGCTACTGGATAACATTTTTTACGGATGGATGTAAAGGCAATTTTGTCAATATATAAAATATCTAACGTTTGAGGCATAAGATGAAAAGTCAGGGCATAACAAAGAATCGTATATCATCTGGTAACCATGATTGTCTGTACTAACTTTATATCAAATGGTATATTTAATGGTCAAATGTATTTCAAGATATTTGACCTTTTTTCTCTTGTTGACTACATACAAAGTAAAAGTATCACCAAAGTCGTTTAGGGTCCATCGTATGGCGACCAGGAATACATAAACCAAATTCCACAACGCTTCACTAAAAGTGGTGGTGTTGGAGGAAAAGTCAAGGTCACTAAAGCCAGTTGTGTTCCTTTTCTAGGAACCGTGAATGTCTGTACACAATAAAATCTCAATATATTGAATAGAATTTCACATATTTCACACTGGACCAAAGTGGTTGACAGATAAACAGAAACATAGATTGACATATTGCCCATACCTCTCATCATCAGAGGTCACAAATAGATAAGTTATATTTTTTCAGAATGGTTGGAAAGAAAGAATCAACTTCATATAAAATCCAACCAGTCCCATAAGAGTTTACATTTTTTCTTTAAATGTTGGAAATGAGATTTTTCATTAAAAGTTCTATCTCGGAAACCTTTTTTTTTCTTCCAAAGCCACACCCCCCCCCCCCCCCCTCCCGTTTCCCTCCCACCGCTGCTCCACCAGTGGACTCTGGCCCTCTGTCTCCACGCTCCTCTGCTCATCCCTAAAATTAATTCATCTGCACATCTCTGTCCCTACAACACCACATTAACCTCGACCGCAGGAGGCATCCTGTCGGAAAAAAATGTCCCTCTCTGGCCCCACAGTGAAACATCAGTTTGACCTTTCCACCCCAGACCTTCTCTCTGCTCTTTTCCCACCCTCACATTCAGAACCTGGGTAATTTACCTTGATTTGAACGCAGACTCTTTGCTCATACTTCAGAAAGATCTTGGAAGATTTTGGCCACAAGTTTTGAGTGGGCAACAACATTTAAAACAACCATCAGTGTGTTAAAATGAACATAATGCTAGGCCTTCCTGCTTACTTAATATATCTGTTGTTGCCATGTGTCTCTGAAGAAGACTCATTTTGAGGGTCACGCCACACTGGCTGCTTTCTGAAGGACAGAGGAACTGTAATTGGGGGCCATTAGCTGCTGCCCAAGACCAGTCATGCAGGGTGGGTTAGTAGATTGAGACATGGTGCTTGCACAGTCCCACACCGCCTGTATCAGTGTCCCCTACCTGTGTGACTTCCCCATCACCCCCCTTGACCTGCCTAACCAAACCCCTTGTATGACCCCCACAAACACACACACACACTGAACACACACACACCTGCCCATGTCCTTTGGTTTCTCATTTTGTTGTCACACAGACCTTGGATAAAGTCAGGGCCAGCAGAATCCAAAAGCAATCAAATAAAAAGTCACTTTTATAACAGCTTTAAAGTTCAGTTCGGGTAATTTAAAGCCACCAGTTTCCTGTCTGACAGCACCTGCTCTGCTCTGTAGTGAATAGGTTCAGCTCCATCCTCCCACTGTGGACACCTGTACTGACACCAGAGCTGTGGCACTTTGAGTGTTAGACGAACCAAATTACTTACATTTTATCTACAAAATCAGTAAATGGATGCAGACAGTTACCAGTCTGAGGTTTAGTCAAAATAAAATCATCGTAAATAATGATCAGAAGAATAAAGAATAACTTTTCAAAATCCAGGAATAACTGCTTAACAAAGTCAGCAAAAAATAATTACTGGTAGGTCATAACATCAAAAGCACCAAACAAATACATTAAAAAATAATATTAATTTTTAAAGATTTCAAACTGTTTGAAAGGATTTTTTTTTTATCAATACAATTACAAGGGACCTGATCTCCTTGAAATGTCTTGACTGTAAACAATAAAGCCAATCTAAGATAAGATTAAAATACTACCTTGTTTCCAAAGCATTAAGAACGCTGTGTGAAATGTGAATCAAAACAGAATGGTAAAATGTGCACAACATTAAAACACCATATTTAATTTAATATACCCCACAATCTAATCATTTATAATCCATATGTTTATGTGTTCATAAATTCTATGAACTTCAAATTTATAACTGAACTTAAATGAGTTGAACTAAACTGAATGAAGGGCGAGGTTCCCGAGATGTCACCTGTGGTGATTTTTCCATTAAATGTAATTGAATTGGAGCAGCTCCTGGTGTGCAGACTCAGTATTTCTCTTTGAACTAAACTGAACCCAGCAAGATAATTGGTACACTCAAAAAAATGAAGCTATGCTAAGCTATTCAGACTTATCTAAGCCATAGATAAGATAGACTCAGGATGACAACGGTGGATCTTAAATCCACTTTCACAAGATTCAATTCACAAGAAATCATTAGCTTAGCTGAGCTAAACTTGATCAGGCAACAAAACAAAAACAAAAATAGAATATATCAACTGACTCATATATAATCAGGTCAACAAACACTTATAAAACAATATGCATATAAAAATAAAATGCAATACTTAGAAAATACCCCACACACATTCTCTGAAGATTTTGACTTAAGGACTAAACGTAACTTGCAAGCTCTTCTTTTTGCAGAAGCCCCCCTGCAGCCACAGAGCTAACTCAGTGAAGCCAGAGTTTCACAGTCCCTCTCATAAAGTGCTGCCCGGCTTTATGGCCTTATTGCCCAACATCACATGCCTGAAGAATGCAGGGTTATGATCTGAGATAAGGGAAGAAAGTACCGAAACAAGTCCCACTCTCCTGCTACCTTGTACTACTCGCTCAGGTAAAGCAGCAGGAGTGGGAACCTGTTTAAAGCTTGTTTTTTTTAAAAATTAATATAACAAGGCTAGATATAAAGAGTCCACTGAATGAAAGACATACGTGTGTCTTATTATCGCTCCATGTTAAGGTAGGAAGTCATTTCGAAACAAGGCCACTTCTTTGACAGATATCAAAGAATCACATAGAAGGCCTTATTGCATACAAGTTTTATAAATCATGTCTTTATGATAAGCTGATTACCTTATCCTTGACAGCAGCACACAGCGAGGGCAGTAAAGGCGAGGGATTACGAGGTGATGGTCCATAAAGGGTTCGGCTCAGATAAGGAGGTTTGTGAGAGTGAGAGACGAGGCTGGTGAATTTAGGTCAGCAAAAAAACGGGTTTCTAATTGAGGATGGGGCTGACGTTGTCACATACTGGTTCAAAATATTTTGAAGAGGTTACATTTTTGATTACAGAACAAGGAAGTATTTTTCTGGGACCAATATTTTGTTTTCAAGTAGTTTCAGGGCAGACAAGGTCATAAAAATATTGCGGCCCATGAAAGGCAGCCAATTCAACCTTTAACCTCCTCCTCACTTAGTCATGCAGGATGTTTGCTAAGAGCTGGTCACTTTAAAGCGAAGCGTTTTGTACCTGTTTGCGTCATTATTTTGTTTTTATGTTTGCTTTGACATCAAATCATCAATATATTTCCTGCCATTGTAATCAGTCTGCTGAGTTTTATGTCTGTGTTGTTATGCCAATGAAATGCCTCGCCTGCTGGTGTCCTCCTCTCTTATGTTCAGAATGGCTTTATTAATGAGCCTAATGGCATCTGAGCGATACCACACCTGAGCGAAACTGTGCGGGGTGACTGCTTCAGCAACTTCCCGTATTGCAATGCAAACCTTCATGGCTGCACTCTTCATTCAGAGGGAAACCATTAGAACAAACTGCTCTCATGTGCAGCAAAGCAAACCGGACGCCATCATTTATGAAGCAAATCGCCTCTGGATGCCCTGAGCAAGGACAAAGCACGAGCCTGTGCAAACATACACAGGGAAACACTAACGTTCCGATGAAATGGATGGATATTCATTTGGCGTCTTGTTTTTATTCTCTCTAATAGGAGAACACTGGATTCCAGGGAAATTTGATTCTTCAGGGCTCATTGTTGCATTTCATTCTGTGCATCACTCTCAACACTGGAATGATTTTGTGATAGTCAAAGAGAATCAGAAGCTTTTTACACAGCAAAATATCTGTAGTTACATCACCTGTGAAATCCATTGAACGGACCACCTCATGAGAGCATACACAGTTGTGGACTGAAGACACGTTCTTATTCTGAACCTAATTGGTGTTAGAAAAAATCTCTTCATTCTTAATCCTCAATTGTCTTCCTGTTTATCAAATGAATGTTTACATCCATGTTATCTAGTGACAACAATTCATGTTTGGTTTAGTGGCTGTTGTATAATTTGAGGGCTTTGGTTTTCTAAACACACAAAAATCTACATTTTTTAAAAATGTTTCTACTTTTGTTGTTGTTGTTTTTTCATTCACAAATAAGACCTTCACAAAGTACAAAGAGGTGAAATTGGTTTACAAACATTAAAAAACAAATATACTGATGTTCTATTCATGTTCTTCACTGGTCATCAAGCTTGTGATTATTTTTATTAGTGTCAATAGAGAAATGATTCACCAGAGCTAAAATTCTAATTCAAAACTGGGGTTCAGATTTGATCCTGAGTCCTTCCAGTTTCTTCACTGACGTCATTAACAAAAACAAAATAGGATAGAAAACTGAGAAATCCGTCAAAAGGACTTAGGTCTCCCTCTTGTGGTCAAAATGCAGAAGTGCATCAAAGTTCAGCATCTCAAAGAACATTTCTGTTTGGCCAGTCAAAATGTTCAAAACTATGCAGCTTGAAAGAATTTTAAAAATATATATAATAATCTAAACTATAATCATTCAGTGTGTAAGACATTTATGTGATACTGTTTGACTGTTATAATGCAATTATATACAGTATACTACGATATGACAGAAAGAAAAAGCTTACATCTTCGCATATACTTCATTCTTGTAAAAGCTTCTCATTTGTTTTTTTAGCACATGTTTTGTATAACTTATCCATACCTTTCCATATTCTGCATTGCCTTGGTGTTTACACACTTTGAACTGTACATATCAAGAATTTCTGTGAAGTAGTCTGAAAGCTGACTCTCATTATGTTTCATTTTTAAGCCTTTTCATATTTTTCATTCAATTTTTTAGAGTGGTTATTTATACATTCTGAACATTTCAACAAAATGAGAATTTCACAAAACACTAATAAAGGAATACAATAGCTAAATTGCGCTTCACTAAGGCAAACTTTAACAGGAAAATGCTGCTTTTTCATTAAAGACAGCATGATTATTAAGAAGTCAGAAGTGTACAGGAACATTGATTTCCATGTATTAGGGGATTCCGCATTGATTACACAACAGACGATAAAAACTTCAACATTAACCCAATATATCATTCTGGACCACAAGTCCAGTTGCTGTTATTAACATTATTCATGTGACCCCATTTTTCTATTCCCAACCCTGTATTTGAGTCTGAGTCACTCGCCTCCTTGTTTATACTAGTATTAAGTCCACCCACTGGTCATCTTACAATTTATGAGGTATCTGCACAAACATTTACCACATCAATGAGAGCCACTCACAAAAACAGCTCAGAGGATGTGGAGCCTGAGACAAAACAACAGTCTGTTTTAGTGAAATTCAGCCTGTCCAAAAATAAACCAAATGTAAAAAAAATATGTAGATCTTTTTAAGTAGTGTATTAGATGTGTTTGTCTCAGTCTGAAGAGAATTGAGCTAGATATGATTCTGGATTTTATTTGGAGTCATACAATAAGTAAAACGGTTAAATGAGAATATATCAATTCTCAAAGTTCTTCACAGTTTGGATGCATTTATATAACTGTTACATTTAAATGATAGAAGATGACGTTTTAACCATACACTGTATTTCAAAGTTTGCAGCAGCAAGGGTTAATTTCTTTTTCCAGTCAATTATCTTTGCTCTCTATGTGAATATGCTCTAGCCATGAATTACAGCTTTGTGTGGGAAGATGGATAAATGCAGCCAGAGGCTACAGTATGAAAGAGTAGCAGGTACTGTATGTAGGGCTGAGGAGACACTCATGGGAAAAAAACAAGAGTGTAAAACATCTCTAACACTTGGTTGAAAAAAGCACTAAAGCCTTTGTTTTTAGAAAGTAAGTGAATACAAATAAAAAACACGATTCAGTAAATTACTAAACACTGTACAGTCTTTGTTTCCTTATTTATTTCAGCCTGTCTCAGCTGAAATTGAATCCCATGAGTTTTTGGATAATCTCCAAAACTAAAAGTTGAAATGAGAATTGCAAAATGAATTTTTCTTTAGTCAGAGTGTGCAGTGAACTCCACATGGTGTCTTATTACACCCACTTTGACCTCAGTCTGTCTTTAGAAATAATTAATTAGTCACTTGTCCTTTAATTTGTCTGCTGTCTCAGGTCTGCTGGCTTTGTGTGCTCATGTTTCTACAGATTTTCACTTACAGACATTACTTAACTTCAGCAAACTGAAACCATTACTCAGTTGACAGTGACACTGTTGTTGCTTTTGTCAATGAGAAAACAACTGTCCAGCAGGGCCAGGGAATTGTTTTTGGGGAGCTATTTCTGCATTGCTACAGAAAAAAAAACTAGATTAATTTATCCAAGGTATAGAATTGTAACGATTGGTACAAATTGCACTAATCAAGCACAAGTTGTTCTGTGCATGATGAATGAACATATAAAAAAACACTTTCAACAACAACAAATAATTCATATCCAAATCATTGCCGCTACAAAAACATCTGTGGAGTTACTCAATTATTTAGCTGTTAGCAAAAAATATTTAATAAAGCAGATTCCACTTAAATAAACAGTAACACTTCTGCTTGCTAACAGCTGCCTGCCAGCTGCAGCTAATGTTAGCCTGAAGCGCACATCAAATGACAGAAGTAGCTTAAACTTTCGGTATTAATGCAGCTTGTCCATTAACTCCTCTTCTTCTTCTTTGAACTGGTGTTCATTATCCAGATTTTTGACATCATAATATCCTCAACCATTGAATCGTCTGAATGCTAAAATAAGATGTAGGCTATGTTATCTTTATTTAACTGAAATCTCGCCCACTCGCCCAAGCAATAAACCAGTAATGCGGCAATTAATCAATCAGCTTATAACCAATAATGTATTGTATCGCAAAGATTCCACACTCGTACTTACTCTTGTATAGAGATATTAACAATATTTCCAAATGTCTTAATAGATCCACAAACGCATAAACAGATCTTGAAATACACAGTTATTGTGTATTTGCATCATAGGATAATGTGAGCAGCAGCTTGTGTCACCAATTTTTAACAACTTTTGTCCTTAACTGTGTCATAATAATCCATCTACAGTGGTGTACTTTTTAGAAATAAACATTGTGGGGAGCTGGTTTAATTGAAATGACTGCTCAGTTCATGTCAACAAGTGACCAGTGAGGCAGACTCGAGTGAGCCACAGTAAGCCAGAGCTCAGGGCAAACAAACCCTTGCTGCACATTTATGGATTGTTTCACACATTTGTGGATCTTGCGCAACAGAAATGAAGCAGAAGTCATGTGTAAACAGGCAGCCAATTAAGATGCCCACTTCAAATATAACTGTTGACTTGTTTGCACGTTCAGCTCTTAGGAGGAAAATAATTAACTTCAATAACAGACATTAATAACTACTGTAAACATTCACAAATTGGTCAACATTATGCAGATCTGTTTATGCATCTGAATCTCCTTTAACATACTGCGGACTCTTTGGCCATTTAGTGATTTGTGTATGCATTTGTGGATTTATATTGCATACTCTTGGACTAAGAACTGTAAAAGTAACATTTGTTCATGTTGTCCCACACATACTATCTGATTTGCAAAATATAAACTGACCAATCAAAAAACAAGGAGCTGGGGGACCTGTCATCTATAGCCTTGTGCCTGGCATGTGAGAGATATTAAAAAAGAAAATACATTAGAAAGTAATGCAGCAAAGGTCAGAATATTCTGTATGTCATGTTTACTGGTATTGTTGTTTATTGGTATATTTTCACATCAGCTATAGCCTATGTTTCCTCTAATGCACCTTCAAAACACTGTTTGGTTAAATTAGTGACTGCCCACATTTTTCAAACTACTCCAGCTGTAAGAAAATAAATAAATACTTTAATGATCAAGTTTGAAGGTTCATCAACTGACTTTGTGAGAGAACCCTATTTAAAGCATCACAGCTATTTTAATTTTGTTGAGTACACAATGTTTAGAAAATTTATATTTTTTAAATTATGGGGATAGCACTGCTGTTCATGTTTAGAATCATAAAATAATGTCAAAAACAGTTGGAATTCAAACAGGGCCGCTGTTTCCAGTAAAGAATTACTGAGCATTTCAGGATCCCATACTACGTTTATTGTTTTTTTTATTAACATGTTTTTTTAGTACTTCTGATATGACCTGAACGCTGCATCAGTGTATAAAACATTATTTTGCAACCAGCATAACGGTACAGCAACTGACATAGCTGTTGCCATTGACATTATTCACACAACACCTCAGGAGCCAAACTGTATCAGAGTAAACACATGTATTGAGTGGTCTGAAGATTTGAAGCACTAAAACATTAACATACAGAATGTTCTCTTTATTATCCATTAAGTCAGATCATATTGAACTGTATGGGTTTGTGTCTCTAGCTACATAAGATTGTTTATAGTTTTACTTACTGTAGAATCTGCATGGATTAATATTGGTCCTTTACAGACTTGCCTCATTTTTAAATGGAAGAAAAGCATTACTCCTTTTTAATAGCCTTAAGCTCTTGTTTACTTAATGGAAAATATGTCTTAGGTTTTCGTATTATCCATCTATTTAAGCGTATATAATTGGCTATACCAGGTGTATCAGTTAACATGAAAGTATTAATGTGAGTTCACATGTATTGTACATTATGTATTTATTTATTCATATATTAAACAGGGACACATGAACATTGACTCATATGTAAAATATAGTGGAAACCATGTATACAGGTTTCTAGCTGTGGCTTATTTACAACCCCTGCCCCATGTCTGGGCTTTTAGGATTAAAACAGAATCATAAGACTTAAAGAAATACAGCAACAATGATACTATTGAGAGGTATATAACTACAGGGACGAAAGCTGCATCCAACAACTATTTTTATTATTCTACAATTCTACAATTCACTTAGCAGAGGCTTTTATCCAAAGCGACGTACATCAGAGAGTAAGTACAACACAAGCAAGGATCTGGAAAAAAGGGAACAATGTCAGTAAGAGCAAATGATCAGCTTTGAGTCAGATTGGACACACAGGTGCTGACAGGCATTGCACAGAGGCAAAGCACAACATTGACGGCAGTTCTTGAGAGCTCTAATCAGTATAGAAACCAGCTTATGTCATCATTATAAAAACAAAAACAATCGTCACAACCATCATCATCAGCAATAATATCGAAACCATCATCATTAAGTTAGTTGGTATTCATGAAAGAGCTGGGTCTTTAGCTTTTTCTTAAAGGTGCAGAGGGACTCTGCAGATCGAATGGAGTTTGGAAGTTCATTCCACCACCGGTGGGCAACAGAGGAGAAGAGTCTAGTCAGCGTCCTAGGACCCTGTTGTGAAGGTTGGATCAGATGCCTTTCATTGGCAGAGCGTAGTGGGCGGGAGGGAGTGTAGACCTGGATGAGTAAAGTAGTAAAGTAAGGAGGAGCCGTTTTTGTCGCTGTTTTGGAAGCGAGCAGCAGAGCTTTAAATTTGATGGGAGCAGTAACTGGGAGCCAGTGTAAGGAGATGAACAGCGGAGTGACATGTGCTCTTTTAGAAAGGTTGAAGAACAGTCGTGCTGCTGCATTTTGTATCATCTGCAGAGGTTTGATAGTGCATGTAGGAAGACCTGCCAGTAGAGGGTTGCAATAGTCGACGCGTGATATCACAAGAGCCTGTACCAGGAGCTGTGTAGCATGTTCTGACAGGTCAGGTCTGATCTTCCTGATGTTGTACAGGGCAAATCGACATGACCGGGCAATCGAGGCTACTTGAACCTTAAAAGTTAGCTGGTCATCAATCATGACACCCAGGTTACGGGCAGATTTTGTGGGCATGAGTTTGGTCGTTCCAAGCTGGATATTGATCTGTGGTTGCATAGAGGGACCGGCTGGGATGACAAGGAGCTCAGTCTTTGAAAGATTGAGTTGAAGGTGGCGTTCATTCATCCATTTAGAGATATCAGCAAGGCATAACGAGATTCTTGCTGAGACTGTAACATCGTCTAGCGGGAATGACACGAAGAGCTGGGTATCGTCAGCATAGCAGTTGTATGAGAAGCCATGAGAGCGGATTATTGAACCAAGTGAGCTTGTATGGAGAAGAGAAGGGGACCAAGCACTGACCCTTGAGGTACCCCTGTGGATAAGCTGTGCGCTTTGGACACTTCTCCCTTCCACAACACTCTAAAGGATTGCCCAGAGAGGTAGGACACGAACCAGCAGAGTTGTGTTTTAATGTATCTTTAAGTTTCTTTAAATAAGCAATTTTTCTCAAATTTTTCAGATGATAGTGAATCTAACTCGTTTTTTAAACTATCAGGAGAAAAAGCTGACTTCAATTCATGATAGTGACAAACAGTCCAAAACAACCAATTGAAGATTAAGCAAAATTTCAGAAATGTTTAAAAAATCACATCACCTTTAAATTATTCCAAATAAAACATGAACTCTTTTTTGTTTAATCATTACAACAACAAAAAAATCACGGTTTACTTTTTGACTCATATGACTGATGGCAGCATATTTCTATGCACTGTTAAGAACTTCCAGGGATCATTTTCAAGTACGTTCAGACAAATGCAAAGTGTTTCGTTTAGTATTCACCAATTCCTGACTACTAGCCCTCAACCATCACTTTCTTAGTTTGTGGCTAAGTACGAGATTCAATGTAATGAACAGAACCTATCATGTAGTCCAATAGTTTTACTAACCTTCCTCAAGCCGGTCTGTTTCTGTTCTGTCTCTGTACAGTATAAAACACTGAATAGCAGAGCTCCAGATAACCAGAGATGGGCTGAATCAATTTGTTCCCAATTCTAATTCTTCATGATATGAAAATCTGAACCCTGATAGGAATGTGACATCCCACCATCTACTTCCTCAAGTACCATTACAACTCTACCAGTAATGTGATTGTGTGCATTTGTGACACCTTGAATCAATGAGTTACCATAGTTACTACAGTATTTGTGTCTTTGTTTTAACTGTGTTTGTAATTTGGCCACACAAGAAGTTTGCTTCACTTATGATATGCATTCATAAAAAACAAATGTATTAAAAATGTCAAAGCACTGACCCTTATGTGCTCTGTGGCTGACCAGCACTGGAGAGCTCCATATTTGTTTGGTTATAGTTTTAATTTATTTTTTTGTATGCTGTCCTGTATGGTTTATGACATGATTTGATACGTATGTTTTATGCTCTCGGTGCAAAGCAAATTCCCCTGGGGTCAATAAAGGTTTTATTCATTCCTTCAATATGTCATTTTTGGTGTTTTAGATTGAACTTCTGCAAATCAAGGGATCAAATAATGTTCTCTTTGACAAAATGAAATGCCACAATGTAGTAAGTCAACAATTAGTTTTTATTGAATCGAGTTTGTACGATTTTGGTTCTGTAGCAACCTACTGGATAGTTTTAATGAAGTGCATTTGTACTCAAGCCAGTTACAGTTGAGAGCAACAACAGGCACACACTTTGTGCAAATTTAACAGCATTGGAACGGCTCTTACATATACACAGCGAAAATACATGCCAGAGGAAAACAATATTCAATTCAGTTTACATTGACATTAGTTAGGAAGACTTCCTTAATCAATGCTAACACAGAGACACACATTTCACCATAGTTGGATTATGGTAGAGAAAACCCAAGAGTAGTTTTTAGAGAGTTATGTGTAGTTTTATCCAGTTTCACTGACTAAACTCCTCCAGTTTACCCTTCCAGAGAACACATTTCTTCAGAGTCCAAATTTGTGCATTACCATCTGTTTTTATATCGACACAACAAAAATGAAAACTCCCAAATCAGGGCGCTAGAAAAATAATACAACCGTTAGCCATTTCCTTAGAAGTCCTGTCTCTGAACGCCTTTGCTGTCCTGCATGTCTGGCAGTACACAAGTCATTCTGCAATAAAAAGTTGGTGGGTTAATGCAACTTGAAAGTATCACAAGACAACACAACCATCTGAAACACATGGGTGTAGCTGGCCTTGGTAGAGCAGACTGCAGATGATTCTATCCAAATCACTTTGTGACAATACACCACACAGGCTCAGTCCAATATCTATACACTCTAAAGTTACCGGTAAATAAATTATTTAGATTCAAAATGAGCTTTTGTTTTTGTCAAATGGTTAAAGAAAATATGATAAGCTTCAAAACATGCAAAACACTAGATATTAGACTAGAATCTAGAAGTCAGGAGATTTTGGTAACCAGCCTGTACCGTTATTACTCTTACATTACAGGCAAAGGTCTGAGAGTGTGTGTGTGTGTGTGTGTGTGTGTGTGTGTGTGTGTGTGTGCTTTATTTTGTCCATCGTCCTTCACAGTGGAAAATTAAGAGCAGACAAACTAAAACATCCTTGAAAAAAATTGCACTGCTTGTGTTGGTTCCAAAAATGTCAAGCGTGTTGAATGTTGTGACATCTTTTTTTTTCTGAAAGCGGCTGCTGAAATTCACATCTGTTAGGCGACATTATTTTAAATCAAATATTCAAAGTTAAAGGTTTTGCGTATGCATCTACAACCAACATATTTTCTTGATAGTAAGATCCAGTCATAAAAATATATCATGCTATATGTTCTCCTGGAGACCAAAGATGGCCTTCGCAGATCTCTTTCTGCTTTTTTTGCCCCATTGACTGACTTCTTTTCATGATCAATGTGAAAATCATGATGATGGATAGTTAAACTGTGTTAACTGCTGTATGATTTTACCGTCTATACTGACAGACGAAGTCTTATAACAGGGCTGGCGATGCCATTTGTGAAGGAAAGCAGATGCGCCACTACATTCTACAGCTTTCCTTTATTGTACAATCAAGGGCCACTTTGAAATCTTTTACAACCGAGAATCTGAACAGCATAAACAAAAACTACTTCAGTTGCATTCAAACAGCAACTACTGAAAAGAAAACTTACTGTAACATACATATTAAATAGTGTATAGTCCATGCAAATGCGCACGGCCGGTTTTG
Source organism: Labrus bergylta (assembly GCF_963930695.1). Lineage (NCBI taxonomy): Eukaryota > Metazoa > Chordata > Actinopteri > Labriformes > Labridae > Labrus > Labrus bergylta. Next base: position 18,090,623 of record NC_089205.1, read on the forward strand.
CATCATTATGGTATGTCGTTATTTGTGTATGGGAGACATCAGCCACCAGTGCATTTCCAATTTAGGTTCAGGGAGAAAAACTCCTCAACACCAATCAGAAAACTTCTCAGCCAGACTTGAAGAGCAAGATGGCCACTTGGCCCAAATAGAAGTAAATGAAATGCTTTGTCTCGTGGGTGACGTAGCTGCCAAAGTTCCTCCCAACAATGCAGTGCCAGGTTGGGTTATACTTCTTATCAAACTCCTGAAAAATAAGAAAAAAATACAGTTATTAGTGAACACCACAATTAAAATCCAGGGTCAGTGAGAACAATCTATAAATCCAACAGCTACAAACAAGGAATTTGAGGTTATGTCTGCAACTTTTTTACATTACATTGATTGACAAGGGTCAAATATTTAAGCTGCATATTATATTTGACTGACAGTATAAAACACCTTGATGTTAGGCTGAGGGTGATATCACAAACAGCATCATATCCTAAAATTCGAGAAGCTTAAAATCTGCAAAAATAAATTGGTAACTTTGAATCTAAAAAAAGCTGAAATGGGAGACTGATTAACTCACTCATATTTTCTGCTTCAGTCCGTATGAATTTGGTGCGTTTCTAGTTAAATACAAATACATTTGATAAAGCTACAATTTCATTGATTACATGGGACAGAAATTAGACTGGCTATTGATAATTAACCATTTCCTGATTTAGACATATTTTTCATCTGTTTAATGTCTTTTAGCTGCTTTGAAGGCTTTGTTTTTTAAAAAATTTAAGAAAGTCTAACTTTCGTTGTTGTACTGTATTGTTATCTTAAAGCCCCCTGAAGAGTACCAACCTACAACCTGAAAGACGTCATACAAATAAACTTTGTTTGATTCAGCCCATCATGTAGAGACTTGTGTCTGTAACCCCAGTGCTTTTGGGGAGGATGGGGGGGGGGGGATGGGGTTGGACTTCTGTAGTCATGACTTTAGTAATTAAAGAAAACGTGGCTACTGTTCTGGGGCAAAAAAAAAAAAAACAACAACTTAGGAAAAATTCACGTTAGAATTAAAAAAGGATTTGCATTTGCAGATCATGTGTCAGTGACGTTTGCTTTACGCAGAGCTGCACTTGGATCCATCCATGCACCCTTCCTGTCCTCCTCACCTTCTTGATGTAGGCTGCGATGTCCTTCTCTATGTTGTACTTCTCCATGGCCTGGGTGGCACAGTCCACCGCGTCCTGCTGCATGTCCTCGGACATGTCTGCGTTCTTGATCACAGCTTTCCTGTCAGTCATGGTTGGAGGATGACGATGGTGACTTGCTGTGAAAAGAAACGGGAGCGCGTTCACTCAGACGTACTGCACTGGAAATTAACACCGCACGTGGTTGATGATGGGGATGGTTTAGGCCAGCCGGATCATCGCGAACATCAATCATACGCAGGATAATGTCCATTTGACACCGCATTTTTCTCTCATTTGAATGAATTCATAAACTCACCTAATGCTCCTTAATTCACATAAAAAATCGTATCATCACGATGACTTGAGCGTTGCATAGATTGGCTGCGAAACTTGATACAGGTGGAGTTAAATTACTTGGCAAAATCACTTTCAGATGAAAGCAGCTGCTGCATCAAGATGAGCGAAAGTATCAAAGTGTTTGTAGCTAGTTATCTGCTCAGGCTGCTGTCACTTACGTCAATAGATATTATACTGCTAAAAAAAAAAAAAAAAAACGATGAAGTGTAAGCTTATCATCACACAGAAGAGTAACTCGAATCTGAAATATGTCAAGACATACAAGTCAAATCTGTTTCACACATGTAAAAATCATAAACGCACCTTTTCAGAGACGATCGAAAACTCCTCTTCTCCAGTAAAATCCTGTATTTTACACAGGCAGAGTGTAAAAAAAAAGGTGGTTCGGTTGGAAGATGCGGCTAATTGCTTTTAAAGATTTACACAATAAGCGTGTAGGTAGGTTGGCTCACTGCTGTGCTGCTCCAAAACGGGCCCCGCCCCTCTGCCGCACGCTGCCCTGCTATTGGCCGAACCGCAGCCTCCTCGTGTGTTGCAAGCGTTTTTCTCCAGCTCCTGTCTGCCGGCATCTTATTTCATCCCACAATGCATCATTCACAGTATACACCACTGACTGTGGGCTAAAAGGAAACGAGACCTTGGCAGTGGGATGGTATCGTTTGGTTGTGTGTACGGTTTTTTTTTTTTTCATCTATCACCGTCACAGCTGTTAAGACACTGGAGATTTAAACATGAGCGCTGGTTCTGCTGGTGTCTTCTTATGGCTATAGCTGCAGTTTTTCTTCCATTGCTTTTTAGGCAATATGTATCTTTTAAATTACTCTTATTTAAGAGCTTCGGTCATGAAATACATTGTTTTGTTTAATAAATGGACCAATCCAGTTCCAAAAGATGGTTGTATACCAAGTCTGGTTTTTGCTCAAGGTTTCCATCTGTTCTAAGGAAGTTTTTGGTAGGAAAGGCAGCTCTCTTGACCTTATCCATATGTATAGTCCTGGAATAACTTCTGGTGTTGACTCACTACATATCTAAAATGCTGTTTCTGTGTTTCAAATCACAACAAACTCAAATGTCCTTGTTCGAACGTGTTTTATTGAAAATGCTAAGAGAGAAAAAGTAAGATTAAGCAAAGTTAAACATACAAACTACTCCCAAATAAAACCCCTTCCCAACCTCCCCAATTTTTAATTCCTTCATACCAGGCATCTACGACTCCATCCTTTGATCCAACTTCCTGGTCCTCAGTTTCGTTTTTCTTGTAAAATAAAGCCATTACCACTGAAAAACTTTAAAAGGTTGGCAGGGCGGGGGGGGCCTAATAGAAAAAAAAAAGTTGCTCTGGGAATCCTTTTAATTAGTTCTGTAATCAAACTCATTTGAATCCTGGAAAACTGATCCCGTTCCGAGCATCCATCCTTGCCTATCCCTTTCCTAATCGATCCACTCATCCAGCTCCAAGGATTGGGATCCACTGAGCCACTCCTCCAATCAAAACCTTGAAATACCAGGAAGAAAATCAGAGGCAGACCGTTAGAATAAAATGTCAAGCTTTTTGGGCCTAATTTGTTTTTCCATTTCAGCACTCATGTCAGATCAAGTAAAAAATGCCAACCACAAAAAAAAAAAAAAAAACACTCCCTATAGTTAAAACATTTTAAGTACAAAGTGGAAAGCTATGCAACAGAAGTAGAGATTCAGATTTTTACATTTGACAGCAAAGATATTACAGTTACATCACAACACTTGATCTAGGACTGCTTATTCTGACACAAGCCAGAGTAGCATGTTAAATGGTATATATAACAAAGTATAGCACATATGGCTTTGTTAAAAACATGCATGATATGGCAGTCCTATCAAAACGTTCAATTTATGGAATATGAAGCGTACCATTGCCTCGACCTGATTGCTCCTCAATAAGATGTCCTATCCTGACCATACAAATGAAATGTGCTCCACAATCGTTTTATTCCAAATCACTTTAATCCTTCTCTTCTGATGTCTAAAGGAAGACACAAGGGTAAAATACAGTTAAGCATTGGGCTCCGTGTCCAACCAGCCCACCCCACAAATCCAAATGATAGAAACTGCTTCTTTTTTTCTTTTTTTTAAATTAACAAAACAGAACTCAATTTTCAATACTTGCAAAAACATTGAGTGCAGGTTATAACAGCTCAACATTTTTGAAGTTCAGCACAGCACAATTTCTATTGTTGCAAAAAAATTGAGACAGAGAGAAGAGGAGAGAGGGAGAAAACAAACATACAAAGCAGCTGGAAAGGGGTAGGGGGAACGTTGGAAGAGGATGAGTGGGGGGTACTTCTACATACCAAGATCAACCACATGGACATCAGGACAATGAAATGCAAAAATTAAAATCATTTGGTGACATCTGGAGGAACTCAAAAAGGTAAAAACAGGAGGGAGTACATCAAAAGGGCAACACATCAATGGTAGAAAGAGTTTAGGAACGAGAGCGAGAGCGGCTGTGACGAGGCGAGTAGCGGGGAGATCCTCTGCCGCGGCCACGGGAGTTGCTGCGGCTTCGACTGGCGCTGCGACTGCGGCTCCTGCTGCGGCTGCCTCGGCTTCTGGAGCGTGATCTTCCGTAACTTGGGCTGCGAGGACCATCTAATTTCACACGAATGTAAGCAGTCTCTCCCTGGCGGACACAAGAGAACTTGACATTGAAAAGACAACATCCTTCCTAACGTGGAAATACCATTGATGGAGATGAGGGGCCAGGTGTGCAAACATGTAGCATTTCCTGAAGTACTCACCTCTACACAGCAAAGACACATTATCCATTGACATTCGATCAAATCAGTGCACATACCTCATGTGAGCGGAATTTGGTGTTGTCCAGCTTTCGAACGGCATAGGTCATGTCTTCTTTGCGCACAAACTCTACAACTCCAGTTCCGTCTCTGAAAACGTCAGCGTAGCATACGTCGCCTGCTTCACGCATGTGGTCCTTCAGGTCCTGCCAGCTGCCACTCTGAGGGAGCCCTGAAATATAAAGTGGAATTTAGATTAGCTGGTAAGACGTGAACTATCCAGTTTATTCATTCATTTATTTATTTGATGTAGTGTGCATTAAGGAACAGCCAAGTATTATACTGTAACATTACATATTGCTGATAAGACAACACCAGGACAAGATGGATTTTAGTGTGTACATTTAGATCAACTGGTAATATATCCCACCTACATCATTGCCCTTCTGCAAACTGTAAATTAACAAATTAAGAAAGCTTTTATCTCCAAATGAAATTATTTTACATCAATTATTGGCACAAATTCAAGCTAAACGTGATGGATGAAGGAATGGTCAACAAGTCTTTACATTACAATAAAAACATGATATATGTTACGCTACATGTGCAAGTATAACTACATTAGAAAAGTACATTTCAAATACTCTGAAAAATGCAACATTATGTATTCAAGGGAAACAATCATTCACACAAGCTTCCTGTTTAAGGACCAAATAAATAGTTAACTAGACTTCTTACTTACCTGACACAATGACCCTGTACTCAGAGCGTCTGGATGGAGGCCCATATCTGCCTCTGGGAGCTCCACCGATCCCCCCGAAGCCGCCTCTTGAACCTCTGCCGCTCCGAGGAAACTCTACGCGCAGTCTGTAGCCGTCATAGTCATAACCATCACGCCCATAGACTGCATCGTCTGCATCCCTAGAACAGACCAAGGGCACGCTTTTACACTTTTACGCATGGAGGCAGATGAGATGTAACATAACACGCACAGAGAGAGAAGACAGCCACGGACAGTCAGCCATGTTAGCAGGTAGCGGGATCTGGTTTAGAGTTGCTAATCCGTCGACAAGCTTGCACATATGTCAGAAACATGCAAGACATTTTTTTTTTTTTTTGGGGGGGGGGGGGTACGATGCACATTGAAGCAAAATAAGAAAATCAAAAGTAGTGTTCCTAGTGGCACAACATAATGTTATTTACAAGGCAGGCAGACACACGGCAGAGTGGGCGTTCTTGTTATGCACAGGGAAATAAGTTACCGATAAGGAAGCACTGCAGAAATTAACAAGATTGGTGTTATTCTAAAAATCAGTAAGACATGCCACTAGTACAGACTTACGCCTCTAATTTGAACTAACAAGCAGCCACAACACGTTTCTTTACGAGTTACACTGGAAGTCCAGGTAGTAGTCTGAGCCCGCGCGTAATGGGTCAAGCATGCCACTTTGGTGAGCCTCACAATGGGGCTGACTTCGGCCTAACACGCTAGCGGCTAGCTGGTACCTCACCTGGGGTCTTCGAACTCAATGAAGGCAAAAGGTGGCCCTCCTCTCCGGTTCTTCAGGTCAATGTCTCTAATCGTCCCGTACTTGTAGAACACGTCTTCCACATCTTTTGTGCGAATATCAGGAGGAAGATTTCCCACATATATCCGACAATCGTTGTTTCCAGCGGGGCCTCGCACAACACCAGACATTGCTGCAAAAGGCTCGCTAGCTTTCCTATAATAACGCTTTGCTTTTTTTTTTTTGTTCCCCCCCCCCCCAAGACACCTGCTGATACTGGCTAAGCAACACAAGAAAGTAAGACGCCGAGTGCCTGCAAGTCGTCGACAAATATGTGAAATACGCGCCGGTTTACTCAGAACATTTGGTAGGCAGACAATACTCCACCGGCAAAGCGCCCCCTACCTCTGTTTTTCTCCAGGAACCGCGCTCCTTCACTGAGGCGTTCATGAAACCCGGAAACACTGCAGTCGGAGCTGACCATTAGACGCATCCGCCTTACAAAGTAGTCCGCCGATTCAGCAGGTGTTAGTGGTGGCAGTCAAACCCTTTTTGTTCGTGTTTTCTGCGTAATAACCACATCCAAAAAAAAAAAAAAAAAAAAAAAGAGGATGGTCCATTAAACATAACATGTATCTTTGATTTAAAAAATAAAAAATAAAAAATAGGGAAAATGTACCAAATAAATTTAATTTTGCGTGTGCTCCTGGAAGATAGTCACCAGATTAGGGGAACATCAAAGAAAAAAAGGAAATAAGAAAATAACACCTGTTTTCATATTACGTCTGTTTATTTTCTTAAGGTATTTTATTTATGAGAATTAACAGTTGCAGTTTCATTATCAATCACCTTTGTCAATTCAACATTTACAGTGACTCCAGGTAAAATATGCTGGTAGCCTACTTCAAAAAAAGGATTGTTCTGGAAAATCTACAACTATAGCCTAAATATGACACTTAAAAAAAAAAAAAAGAAATAGCCTACAGGATTTGAAGATTAGCATCAAGTCTTTTTCATCCGACATATCCAGGGAGTAAACTGTATGTTGTAATAGGCCAATGAAATATTACTTGTTTGAATATTTTCCATAAGATAAACAGGATAATAACCTTTACATTTCAAGTGTATAAAATAACATCAAAATGTTCACACCAGGCTGAATAATTTTATTGTTTTAATGCTAACATTTTCACATCTGTGATGAAAACTCTATTAAAGGTTTCTATTCAGAATGACCACATAAACATAAACAACATAAAAATCACATTGTGTTGCGGGTTGCCATTGTGTCGACTTTACTCAGGGGCAGCAGACACTTGGAGAATAAGCTTGACGCTAATCGTTTTTGCAATAATTGTGATTGTGCATGGGTCACCTCCATTTCTCTGCTTCTTGGTTAATGAGAACCTGTTAAAGACAATTGACAGTGATAACCTGGAGGACATCAAGCAATAGTTTAAATTAAACCAGGCATTTGATATAGACTACTGGCTTCATTTACTGTTTGAAATCAAACATGTATTAGCTGACATCACGTTAGCCAAGAAGAAAATTCCAACTAACACTATTTTAACCCAGAAGTAAAATCCTAGTTAACTTTATATGGGCTGAAATGATCACCCTTTTAATTGAATCATGTAATTCTATCAACCCCTTGAAGTGGCTTGAAATGAAAGTGGCCCACTTCCTTGATAAAATATTAGTATATCGACTAAGTGGTGTAATGCTTAAGTTAGCTGTTGTCTAACTGTAAGCTAGGTTAATGTGTTATAAAATATGTCTTCTTAACTTTAATATGGCCCAAAGTTCCTCCGGATTTTCAACAGCCATTATGTTTCAGTTGCTTTTCTTCAAAACCCTTGGCACTGTGCAAATATGATACATTCGCAAAAATTCAGTAACAATTAACTGTGCTGCCATTACACACTTGTACAACCAGAGTTCATTTTACATACAGCACATACGGCTTATTTTATCACAAGTATTAAATGGTTGAAAGCTTTAGATATGTCTCTAGAACAAGAGCATACAGTAGCAGAATCATGACTGTCTGAATCCTTGAATACCTTAATTGTCTACATTACAATTCATTCTTGTTATGGTAGCCTACTGGGAGAACACAATGCTACATGAAAGGAGCTAATCTTAAAACTAATCAGTATGCATGGCAGGAACCGTAGACGTGCTGGCCAGCCTCGCCATAGTGATCGCCAACAGTGTATTTCCCCTGACATGCCAGACTGTTAGCCTGTAAAAAAAACATACAAAAGAGGAAACATTTGTTGGTGGGAACATCTAGGATCACATCAAATAATTCATATGTGGAAAACAAATGGTTGACTGGCCTCTGCTCTCTTGATGAACTGCTCTGTGGCAGCTTTCTCATTCTCTTTGTGTCCTCTCCAGGATCTAAGTGCAGATGCCTGCAGGGCTCGGCCATAGGAGAACGTCAGGATCCAGGGTTTGGCTAGAGGGCAGTTGTTGATGGCATTGAGGTGGACAGAGGCTTCTTCCTCACTCTGCCCACCTGAAAGAAAAGCCACTCCTGCAGGTAAAGAAACATATTTAATTTTATTTCTGCACAATTCATACACAACTCTAGAAATCTCTAGACACCACAGCCCTCTGGCTTACCTGTAACTGCTGGGGGAACAGTACGACGCAAGGCTGTGATTGTAGCCATAGCAACTTCCTCTGGGCTGTACTTGGTGGGGCAGCTGTGTCCGGCAGTGACCATGTTGGGTTTGAGTAGAGTGCCTTCCAGGTACACATGGTGGTCCGACATGGCCTTGTACACTGCAGACAGGACCTGAAACACATAGAGCTTTTCACTAGAGAGTCCGAAGAACTATATCGATCTTCTCCTATTTGACTTTTGTTCTTTTATGCAACCCACTTTCTCAGTGATGTACTGGCTGCGTTTCAGGTCATGATCTCCATCAGGCAAAATCTCAGGCTCTATGATGGGCACAATGCCATGCTGGTCAGGAAAATACAGAATCATGAGACGTATAAAGATGTATAGAAGAGCCATTTCATTATACAATATTAAGTGCTGAGTTCTGACCTGTTGGCAAATACTGGAGTAGCGTGCAAGTACATTTGCATTTTCGGCGATTCCCAGTTTAGATGGATTGGCATCACTAATTTTGAGGACACAGCGCCACTTTGCAAAGACGGCTCCATCCTTTTTATATTGAGCACAGCGTTCTGACAAACCATCTAGACCTGTGGAAGAGATAGAAAAAACCCTCCATATATTTCCTTTTAACATGCATTCATGCTTCATAATCTGAGGTCGTTTTAGTCTGACCCTGTGTGGTGGTTTCTCCAGAAGTTCCTGCAAGGGGCACAACACCTTTGTCAACCTAATGAACAGGGAATAGAGAAGTTAAATAATTCATGCTAAATCGTATCCACAACGTAAAATCTGTCCAGAGCATTTATATTAAGATGCAGATGTGATTAGAAAACATAGTACAGGTTGATACAGATTCATACTAAATTGACACACCTTGACGCCAACCATGATGCCCCTGTCCCTGATCATTTTTACAAAGGGAACACCGTTATCAGTGTGTTGGTACAGCGTCTCATGGAAGAATATGACTCCTCCAATGCAACCATTGATGCGGTCGTCTGCACTGAAAAGAATCTGACGGAACTGTCTGCGGTTCTCCTCTGTGTTCTCCACGCCGACCTGTGCAAGCCGCTTAGCCATGCTGCCTGCAGGTAACATATTTCATACTAGGTGTTATTGGGCTTTATTCATTGACTATCAATGATTTAGATTTTTCTATAGTTTAAAGAAATAACAGAATGGTTACAGACCCACAGACTCGTCTGCAGCCAGGATGCCCTTCCCTGGAGAAACTATGCGTAGAGCAGTCTCATGCAGCTCCCTCTTCTGGGCCTCCGAGAGTGTAGGAAAGTGATGCGTCATCCTGAGCGACTGATTCCCTTCACCCTCTGGCAAGGGAAAAAGTGACCTTATGATTGTATTATTCACATTTTAACATTTTTAACGAGACATACATTATATGTTAAATCAATATTCTAAGTGTCTCTCCCTTTCACATTCCTAATAGGTACTTAATAGGTAGTTCGGCCAGTTAAGTGTATTGATGGGTGTAAGTAACAACAGTCAAGTAGAAGCCGAACCTGCTGAATAATAAGCTTTACTGATGCATTTCTTAAACATGGAACCTCGTCAAGTGCCTGAATGAACATACACCACAAAACTAAGCAGATGGAAAGATATAAAAAAAAGACCAGTTTGATTGAATATTTAACAAACACCACCAGGAGTCTAAAGGAAATATATCAAAGTATTTTGAAAATCCAAGTGTTTAGAATAACACACAAAAAAAAACAGACAAATGATTTCGTAAACAGTTGCATGACAGATCTGAAAATACAAAATCACAGATGTGTAAATTCAGCCAAAAACATTATGTATTGCAAAAGTGGGAGTGAAGTTTAGAGTTACTTCAAATGATCTACTAAAATCTACTTTACACACTCGTTTAAGAATGACCAATTTTCCACTTCAAAGTTCTCTTAAACTTAAGCTGCAGGTTCACAGATAATAGCTGGACACTTTGTATTTATCGCACGTTTTGCTAGCTAAAGTCAGTAATGTAACGTTATTAGATTAAAAAATATGAAGGTGAAAGTTCTTACCTGCCTGAATGAGTCTGTCTCACTGATGAGATGTTCACTGGCAGGGACTCTCTGTCAGCTCTGGTTTGTATCCAGCTCCAACTATGTCACACCTCATACGCCCCCACCCCTGGGCGGTGCTTGTCAAACTCCCACCTTTGTCCCAAATAAATAAAACAATTTTTAATGAATCATTGTTCTATTTAAATATAGTTTTTCTGTCCTGAGGATGCTTCTATTTCATACTGATATGGTCACTTTTTAATTAATCACTCATCTTCTATAGTGTTGGTGTAACATGGAAAACCTGTGTCCTCCTTATTATTAGTCTTACCTCCAAACTGTATAATTTTACCCATTCCGGTCCCATTTAATATTCGGGCCAATTGTGCAATATTAATGTATTCTGTCTGCTCCTTCGTATCCCTATAGTAACCTAATTTGAGCGTTTAACAATACCCCAAGTAAAGCTATTTTTGTCATAATTAGTTTAATCGTGCCCTAAGGAAAGTTTCCAGTCTCCTGCTAATTCGGTCCTTAACCTAAATACACAGGGGAGCTTCAGTCTTAGGTGCAACTCATGCAATTGGTGGCTTCCTTTTGTTAGCTTTAAACTGTAAAAACTGTGATGCATCTCTTTAGAAACAGGAATCTCATGAAGCCCAAAAATTAACATTATGAAAAAGGAATGTTCTCCTCTTTTCCCTTTATGTGTCATGTATGTGCTGTTGGCCAATAGCTTACGGATATTTAAATGTATTCTTAGACTGTATACTACATTTTTGGTTAAATTTACAGAAAAGTCAGTTAATGCTTTTCTGTAAGCTAAAGAGGAAAATTGTATCTGTTTGATTCACACCTTTCCAGTGTATTGTAAAACACTTCCAATCAGGGCTAAACTTCTGTCTAATGGTGGTGATGTTAGCCTGTGTTAGAATCCTGATGTCAAAAGAGTCAAAGAGTTACCAAATATGTTGTGTTCACTTGACACTTCACTTGGCCTGCTGTCCCTTCATATTGTTCTCGTTATCAATAATGGCACAACTGTATTTCATTTAGTGAGTTATCTAAATTGAAGGTATCTGACAATACTTTTCACTGCTTCTCGATTAATGATCATTGATATGAAAATACTGGAGGGATATTTGGTCATACTTTTGGTTAAAACATAGAAGCTACTTCAAAACAGCTAATGTTAGCAATCAACCAATTACTATCTAACTTTACATTAGCCCAGAAGTAAATTCCTTGCAAACCAGCCTATAAGTGATTTTGTGTCTTTCTTGTGCTGCTGTTATATGGTGATTTGGTGAGGTCAAAAAGCTCCAGCAACACTTGTAGTATGAAGATCAACTTTATTAACAAATGAGACCGACACATTTCGACTTCTGGCCTTCATCAAGGTCATCAAGAAACATGTTGCAAACAACATTTAAATAGGGGAGGTAGGAAATTGAGAAAAAGATAACAAAATTTAAAAAAGCTGAAAATATACTTAACGATACATAATCAAATGCATCCACATGTATTTATATATATCAGACAATAAGGCACCTGCAAAGGTGGGCTGGTTAAGTTTGTTGGCCGGACCAATGAGCACCAACATGGAGGTGAGGGGCGTGTCAAACAAAGGCAAGGATGGCACCACACCTGGTCAATACGTTTGAATCAAGGGAGGCATACAGTGATTTGGTAAAATGTGTTAGGGCAGCTCAGCGTTATTTCCAGGGACTTCTCTCTTCATCATTGTGTGTCAGTGTGCCTCTGACAACAGATATGGGTCACTGGACTGCCTGTCATCACACAGGCACAACTCAGACATGATGGACCTGTCTAAGACAAGGGCCTGAGAGGGATCCAATGTCAGGAGGCAGCGGGAGGAGGAGGAGCTTGTGCACTCCCATTCAGGAGATACAGCTTTAAATAGATGCATGGCTTCAACAAGTATGGCAATTATATGTGACTGTCTCCACAGGGATATTCTTTTTTCCTCCTCTCTATTACCTAATTAAAAACATTTAATGATGATACTTTATATGGGCCTCAATTTTCTTTCCTATTAAGGCTGTCCTAGATGGGTTCACATCTCACCCTATAAATAGGTCGAGACAAGGCTGAAAGTTGGTCATAATGTATTCAAGATGCAACATTTGTATGAAGACAATTTATGTTAGGGAGCAAATAGAGCAGTAGGACTAGTTTTTCTAACCCTGGTGTCTCTGATCCTATAGATGATTCATGCAGGCTTAATGTTTGGAGTATATTGCTCTATATAAATGTGATAGATGATTGTAAGAAACATTTTTTAAATAAGAAAACAAAAAACAGGGATGTAATATGTGCCTTACTCTTATTTACAATATTTTCTTGTCAAACTATAGTTCTATCTATCTAAGTATTTCTCTGCAGGTAGTGTCATGCAACGCTCTTGTTTTTGATCAAATTCAATATAAATCAAAAAGCAGTTGTGTGAGGAAGGAAGGAAGTATTCTGTCTTACAAAACCAAAGTTTTATTTCTAAATCTAAGTATAAGAAACATACTTGGGATTCTGCTAAAAAAATGTCATATACATACAGTATGTAAGCAAAATTAACCAAGTTGAACTAGAGTAGAAAACAAATATGTTAATTTACAGAATAAGCAATCATTGTACAATATTAAATAAATACTTTGCAGCAGAGTATCTCATTTCCAGTCAGCTCTTATATTCTGACACAAAGTCAGAGAGTAGTCTTATGTTTCACATGTCTGCTCTGTGCCTGGGCTCAGGTCCATGTCGACCAAACTGGGAGATTGTTCAGTGGGAGTTGTGGGAGAGCGAAGGATTCTATCACAGTCAAAGTGATCTAAATAGTCCAATGAAAGGCCTCTTATCGCTTTGGCTGCCCAGTCGGGATGAGTCCTGAGCTCCAGGATGACTTTGACAGGCTTCTTTTGAAGAATAAGAGAGTCGAATGAAGTGCCCCTGAAGAAGGCCTGCATCTTAAAACACTCCAGGTTACGAAGCCGGTTTGCTGGATTCTTGCACAATAACTGCATCAATAATAAAAGACAAAAAAGATATGAAAAGATTTCATTCTGAGGGATGTAAAAGGTGGAAGAAAATCTAATGTACAAACCTCTGAGAGCAGAAAAGTCAGAGCAGAACTGGAGGTCTTGGGTATGGCATAAGGAAAATCGTTAACTTTACTAAACATGCTTCTGTGGTCTGGCTCTGCAGGAACTGGAAACTGCAACATAAAAAAAAAACCCACAATGACCAACTGTGGCTACAGAAAGTCATGTAGAGCTGTTAAATGTTGAGTTCATGTGCCTTCACCTCTCCTGTCACCAGTGAGAACAACAAAATGCCAAGAGACCACCAGTCAGCACCGTGGTTGTATGGACCACCCCTTAAAACTTCAGGAGCTGCTCAGACAAAATGGGAAAGAAACGGCAGGTGAGGCTCTGATGTTTCTCTTCTGTAGCTATACAACAGACAGCAGCTCAAATAGCTGCAAAAACACTTTCTCCAGGATTGTATTTTTTTATATTCCAGAGAAAAAAAAACCTCACCCATGTATTGGATCGTGCCACATATGGTGAACAATCTTCCTCCTCGTTTTAGCCGTCGGGAGAGTCCAAAGTCTGACAGACGAAGGTGACCTGAATGGAATCACACACTAACACTGATGTACTGTGACACACGAAGACTGCTTTTTTTAACAAGTCTTGAATTTCCATTTGTTGTCCATCTTTTAGGAGGACTTTGCCTTTGAATATGTGTTAGTATGGTTCAATGGTGTTTTCACTGAAAATACTCCAGAAAATATCCTGCATTTACCGGGGTGAGCTGCATGCGTGAATGTAAATTGACAAATTTCAACTTTCAAGGGGTTTTTTTGTGGACCCATGCAGGCGTGTGGTGTTAAAATGTAAAATATCTAATCTCATCTAAAGACCACAGAATCTTTAAATGTTATTACAGGCCTGAAATAGAAGAAAAAAAGATTACCACGATCACTTAAAAGAATGTTCTCCATCTGAAAAATAGAATATTTTTTTATTATTAAAAGCCATAACACAAAAATTTAAAATTATTATATGAGATCTTAAATATTAAAAGTGAGAAAGTGATACCTTTACGTCCCTGTGTGCTATCCCTAAGTCATGTAGGAATCCTGAGAACAAAAAACAACAACAGCAAAGCAGCAAATGAGAACCTGTAGCATAAAACCCTGTTGAACACACCAGACAACTCCTCATATTGCCAATACTAACTTCAACGTCATGAACTGTCTCTAATGAATACGTACCCAGTGCACTGCCCAACTCTGCAGCAAAGAGCTGAACCTCTTCTTCCTCAAACTTCCCCTTCAGTAACCAATGAGTATGCAAGTCTCCCACGTCGCAATAATCGCACACTACAGAGGACAAGACACATGCAGACTTCTGAAACAGCTACTGAGATAACACAAGGTCACAAAGCCATCAGGAAGACAAAATCATATATATTTGCAAAGCCCATGTTGCTGGGTAAAGGAAGATGGAAGGAAAAGGATTGATGAGTCAAATACACATATGCTTCTAAAAACTGCAGCCACACTGGACTTTACCCAGTACTCTCATTAGATGGCAGTGTACCTCTTCAATATCCACTGCTGAGATTTGTAAGGATGACACAGCTTATATTACTATGAGTCAACAAGGGAAACACTTCTCCAGAAAGATGGAAGAGAGGATCAGACTTTACCAACATTAAACGTATTAACTATTACTATTGATATTTACTCACTAATGAAGAGATGCTGCTTTGTCTGCCAGCAGTCCTGCAGGTTGTGGATGAATGGATGTTTGAGCTGCCGCTGCAATTCGACGGGCAGCGCGCGCGCGCGCACACACACACACACACACACACACACACACACACACACACACACACACACACACACACACACACACACACACACACACACACACACACACACACACACACACACACACGCAGCTTCATATAAGATCTGAAGAGCGTCTTGACTGCCTTAAAAATACCTGAAGACTCACTTTTATTCTCTTGCCTTCTCTAACATTTGAAAAATAAAGGCTAAATTTAAAAAAAAAAAAAAAAAGAAAAGTCCTTACTTGATTTGAATCTCATTTTCATTGCTGGGCTCTGAACTCAAGGCGGCTTTTGATGCATAAGCATAAACCACAGACAGAGTCTTTCTCTCTTACACTTGAAGACATGAATAGATGACCTTCCTGTTCTCCTGGAACCAGAATATCTTCTGTGCATGGCAACATTATCTACTGTTATACTGAAGTGACGTTTCATGGCCAAAGACTCAGTCTGCTTGGGATCAGCAGGCCAAGGACTCCGCCTTGAGCTGGCACAAAGCCTGCATTGCAACAGACCCCCTTGCCCTATCCCTTCTAGATGTGGGCCCACAGGGCCAGCTATTCAGTGTTGCTCCACTGGGCTCATCAGGGCCTCATGGGTCAAGGCTCGACGACAGCTCACTTGCAGGTGAGCTTCTCTCCAAGGTCTTGCTCTAAAGAGTATGCCTGGCAACGTAACACGGCTTCATCTCAGCCTTTTCATCTGGGTTATATTTGCAGATTAAGCAATAATTCAAGTAACCATTGCAGCTAGTATCCATATGACCTGTGAAAAGAAAACTTTTCAAAATGATACCTGAATAATTACTTCTTCTTTGGTCTGCTCCAGAACTCCACGCTTCATAATCTCTGACTTTGGTAGAACCTGTGCAACAATGCAAATTTTAGAAAATAGTATGTGTTCTTATACATTGCTGTTATTCTTTAGTACCATTTTATTACATCTGAATGAACCTTAACAGCGTAGATCTTCTCCTGAAAAAGATCCTTGACTTTCAAGATGGGTCCAAACGATCCTTTAGCTATGAATCCTTGGACCTTGGAGCACAGAAGTAGAGTTACATCATTGGTTACCCATCAATGAACAGTCTTGTGTTTTGTTCCAGACTATACCTGGTAAAGGTCTGGTCCAGGAAACCTACGCTGTGGGAACTCGGGCAGAAAGACAGAGATGAAAGCCAGAGTATTCGTCTTGGTGGGCGACGTCTTCGAGTCTGCCTCAGGAGGCAGCAGGATATTGGAAATGGGTGGTCTGCCATCAAGTCCCACAGCAGGTCGTGAAAACACAGCCGAGTGTCCGAGTCTGTGGTTGATTGAGACCAACTTGTTTGGGAGGAACCCAAGACTGTGACGACGCTGAGCAGCTGGTTCAATTCTCTAGAAAATACACCAAAAATAATAACAATGTTTTGTGATGAGGCCCTTCCAGGGGAGAAAATGGAAGATACCCTCCACAGATAACTTTTAGTGGAGAAAACACAAGAAAGTGCTCTCTAGGATTAACATTAAGAGGCCTCGTGTTGTTGGGTTCTTATCATGGTTCTTGTGATAGTCGGGTTATATATGTCTGGTTGTGTATCGTGCACTTTGGGTTCTTTTCTGTTGAATTGTATTTAATTATTCTTAGTATTTTGCATCTGTTATATTCTTACTGTTGTTTATGTTCTTCTGTGTTTGGTTTAGTTTGCTTTGTTCTTGTTTTTGCTGTTTGTCAAAGCACTTTGTAAACCTGTGTTTTTAAAAGGTGCTATATAAATAAAGTTATTATATTATTATTATTAAGGGTTGTTAAAAACATTCTATACCACATAGAGCTGGGGCCTTTTATCTTTCACCCTCACCTCAGACAGTTTTAGTATGCCACAGTGCTACACCTTTTTTTTGTGTGCCCCTGCTTCAAATAAAAATCATTTCAAAGATACTTCAAGGTTGTGTTTTATTTTTTTTTAAATATCGAAGAAAAACCCCAAGATGTTGAAATAGGACATTTGAGGCAGAGTGGAAGAGCACTGAACAGACTCAGACTGTACTTTCCTTTGTGCTGCTGGGCGAAAGGTTATTGATCGACCACAGCTTATCAATAAGTCTATTTTTGACATCACTCAATAAGAGCATCTCAAGGGCTATATTTAGATACAGGGAACTATTTCTGTTAGACATCAAGAGAAAAATAATTTAATTGTATTTAATGTTACGATGAACTCTTTAAAAACGCGATTAATTTGCTACTGTAGCAGATTTGTTTTTGCCATTAATTCAACCTTTGGCTTTTCCGAAAAGGATTATCTTGATGTGAATAAGTACATGAGTCTGACGTTAACAACTTACCTTGTAGTTTCTGCTGACGTCGTTGCCCATCAAAAATGTTAATTATTTTAAACAAAAATGATCAAAAAAAAAAAAAAAAGGTGTCAGTTTTAGCTCAGCCTCCTGGTTCGCTTCAGAAACGCGCAGTTTAGTCCCGCTGATCGAGGTCGTTTCTCATCCACGTGTTTGTGCGCTTTTTTTTCTCTCTCTCTCTCCTGTTTACACCGGAGAGAAATGTTTCAGCGTGTTGGAGTCATCCACAGCGATTCCGCTCCAGTTAAAGCTGTCACATTAAAGAGCAATCACCTCCAACTTCCTGTTACTCACAGCCCAGCCCCCCCCCCCTTTTTGTTCTGCACAAGAAAGCCAAACATCCAAAATTGGACTTAGACTTTTTATTGACAGATAAACAATAAGACACGAAGCTGATAGACATGTGAACACGTATTCATTTTGAGATATGATCCGTTTAAACTTTTCTTCTTAATAGAAATTGTGACTGAAATAAAAGGCTTTAGCAGCACATCAATGCAAGGAATTGACAGCGAACAACTGTGGTTACAAAAATATCAAAATACTTTGCATAAAAAAAGTGCTTTAGTATTAAAATTACAAAACATACACTCTGCGATTAGCTGCATTT
The DNA here is from genome assembly GCF_963930695.1 of Labrus bergylta. Classification (NCBI taxonomy): domain Eukaryota; kingdom Metazoa; phylum Chordata; class Actinopteri; order Labriformes; family Labridae; genus Labrus; species Labrus bergylta. The sequence continues at coordinate 18,108,926 of NC_089205.1, forward strand.
TTTTTTTTTTCCATTTTGCCACAATGCCATCAAACCGAGTGCCACATAATACTACACATCAACATGTTTCTGCTGCTTTGTTCTTGATATATTGCACTGGGGTGAGGTACAGTCAAACATCGCGCTGAGCAACACACAATCATTTTCAGGTCAAATCTAAAATAGCATTTAGTGTGGGGAAAAGGCCTTCATGTCAGATAGACAGTCATACAGCCATATATAATTTATCTGAGCTGAAACTGATAAAAACATATCTTATTTATCTATCAATGGCCATTCAATGTATTGAAGGTGCTTAAATGAAGTCTTATGTGTGGTACAGTTCTACAGGATAGACATGCAGTGTTCCTGAGCCAGCAGGAAAAGGTGCTGTCTGCTTGTTCATGTGTAGAAGTGCTAGATTCATCTTCCTCGCTTCATTCCATTTAACGCAAGAGTTCATTACTTTGAAAGTAGAATAGTGAGATTTTTTTAATAGCTCTGGGAAACAAAATCTTTATGTATATATATATATATATATATTTCTATTTGGTCAAAATGGCACCCTGGTAATCCTGAAGCTGTTTGAGGGAGTGACACACCTCAGGAGTGTTGTTTTCAAAAACAAAAACTCAAATATTTTCTGAATTCAGCAGGCTCTTATGATACAGTAATATATGCAACCAAAGGAGAATAAACGCTCAACAATCTCTCTTTTTCCTTGAGATTCACAAACCACAAAGATATGCTGACTTTGGGTGGCCGCCTGCTTGTTCCCTGATCCATATACTGAGAGTGTTGGAGCTGCAGCAGCCGATCATCTAGTCAACTTCTTACAATGTGAATGGGAGCTTTTCTTGTTTCACTTGCGTCTGCTGAAGATGCTTTTCTTGCTCGAGCTCTTGTCTGCGGTGCTCAGGCCGATGAGGAGTCGTGCCTTCTCATCTTCCTCCGCTTGCTGCAGGCTGTTGTCCGACTTCCCCTCAGGCGTCTTCCCCCGCAGGTCGGAGCCCGAGGCCGGCTTCAGACGCAGCTTCTCTTTTATCATCTGAGGAACAAAGAGAGCAAGATCAGAAATGGTGGTAGTCTTTGTCAGGTTAAATACATGTCGTTTTTGAGACTTGTAATTCTTGGTGGTAAATGTTGTCCACCTGTGCTACAAGTGCTTTCCGGCTGTCCCTCTTCACAGCCATGGCAAAGTCGAGCCAGGTCCAGGTGTTGTTGTGGTACTCCAAACACGGCAGAACCAGGTTCAGGTCCTTCCAGTCCACACTACTCTTCTCTCCCTAAGAAGGATAGATTTTATTTGTTATTTTTTAAGCCTTTATTGATTCAGTGCCATTGAATAAATGATGCTGCAATTTTAGACAAAATGTGTCAGAAGCAGAAGGGCCCCAGCACAGAGTACTAGGAGTCAGATTTGACTGTTCACAAGATGAGGTTAAAAGAGAGTTGAACCTGAGGAATGTGAAGAGGCAGTTGACTCACAAGAAATAAAAAGCAACAACAAAGATCCACTAAGAACTCCTGCAGATACAGATCCACTAGCAATATATTTTTAAGGGCTATAAAGTGTTGTCACAACATTATTAACATATAATTCAATATGTTTATCTTGAATCTGGCAACACAAGTTTAAACTTCTTTGAAAACTTCATTTAAACATGACAGGGTACAGGGAATAAAACGGAAAAAGAGGTTCATGAACTTGTGTCATAATTAGGAGACAATTTTGTATGCCAGACCTGAGCTGTTTTGAGGTAAAGATATAACACTATTCATTTTTGAGTCCCCTCCCCTTTTTAAGGTTTATTATGGAACTTTTTAGGCCTTTATTTAGAGAGAGGACAGTGGATAGAGTCAGGAATCAGGGACAGAGAGAGTGGGGAATGAGATGCAGGAAAGGAGCCACAGGTCGGTTTCAAACCCGGGCCTCCCACTTGGAGGACTACAGCCTCCTTACATGGGGCGCGCACACTAACAACTACACCACCGGCACCCTTTTGAGCCGTTTGCCATGATTACTTTGGTCCAGTCTCATTGCCCAAAATGGTAAACAGTGATTTAATTAAACAATAAAACATGATGGTAGATGCATAGCTCAGTAACAAACCTTATAGCTGACACAGAGGGGCACTTGTGGAATCTTGATGTAGATGAAGGAGTTATTCATGGCAGCTCGCTCCTTCATCTTATCAATGTCATCAACAGGATGCTGGTGGGAGGAAGCCAGAAAGCGCAAATTAGATTTCTTTGTTGTTTTTACATCTGAGAAATGTAAACCCAAACCATTAATACCTCTGGAGCTTTCCTAAACGACCTCCTGACCCCAGCAGTACGGTTCAGCCCCTGTGTGACACCTTTGCTGGGGCCCATAGCACCCATGGTGTCCTCTGACAACTGCCGAGTCTTGACAGGGATACCTGTGACACAGAGCAGAGAAGCATCAGCACTGTGGCCTCTGTGTGACTCTGCACCCAACAGCTTATACTCCCACTGAGTCTCTCCCTAACACACACAACACACACACGCAGCTCAAGGTCACTCAAGAGTGAGAGCCTTTTAATAGCTCAGGTGGATCACATAGCAGGGTAATGGGTTATTCAATATGACATACACACATCTGCAGAGAAAGTGAGAACTGTTATTGATCAGTTATTTAGAATAGATCACAGGCTGGAGAGAGAGAGAGATTACACAGTAAGTGCCAGTGTTGACAAAAACACACCTGTGGTAACGAGTCTGAACTTGTCTTCCTCATCTGTCACCTCCTCCTCCTCAACATTTCTTCCAGGGAAGAAAAATCCCATCATCCTTTTGAAGAACTGGTACATCAGCTGGATGGTGAGAGGCACCACGTTCACCTGATGAGCAAAGGAGTCATTAAAATTCAATTAAACACAGGAAAATGTGTCTTTGATGTGGTTACATATGATGATCTTGACCTCAAAGTGTTCCTTCACAGAGATTCCTCCCACAGGGGGGCGCACTTTACTGAAGATACGCAAAGCAAACTGACGTCCTGACTGGCAGGGGCTTTGAGGGCGAATAACAACCTGCAAAAGAAAGAGGAGTTAATTTGCTCTATATCACAAAACCAAAAACTTTGATTAAATCCTGTGTGAAAATGCCAACTTGATGTCCATTTGAAACAGTACTTTTTACATCACTGATGATATGAACAAAGTATCGACAACACCATGAGATTTAAAGTACCAGTGTGTAAGATGATTGATTATAATATTCATAAGTATGAAAATAAAAGCTGTTGTGTTTTGGTTACTTGAAAGTGAGCCAATCAGCTCACAACAGACAAATCAAAAACAACGCAAGATCAGACTTTTTTGCGTCCACCCTAGGTTCTCCTACAAGTTTCAGTTTGGGTGCAAACTTCACCTGTAGTTGGCCCTAAATCCTACACATTGGTCCTTTATGTGAACTTGAAATGAGTCCTTGGACATTCATGCATCAGTGAGTTCATGACTTTGCATGCATAAATGAATATGAAACCCTGAAGAGCCAATGAGGGATCCATCGGGATGAACTAGATGGCATTAGCATCAAGTCTGGTCATTTTACCAGAACTGTACATACCCTCACACGCTGCACGGAGGAAACCAGACAGATGGTCATAAATAACGTTTTAGGTTGAAAACTTCTTTCAGAAGATTAGCATTAAAAAAAAGAAGGATGCCATTGAGTTTTGTTGTACAATAATAAGGTTAAAATCAAGCTAAAGTCAGATGAAATTAACATGTCTTTTCTTTTTGTAAATTGAAAACAAAAAGCAGACAAAAAAACTAAATCAGAAAAATAGCAGTAGTAGTTTATTTAAATCTGCATTAACACTTTATCTCCAACGAAAAAATACATTCAGGTTTTATCTTCATTAGAAATAAAAAATATTAAAGTGTCGACAAAAAAAGACAAAAAGTGAATAATGAGAGTAAAACATACCTTGTACGCTGCATTGGGCAGCAGGTTGTTCATCGTGAACCAGCCTAACTCCAAAAGATGCTCTGCTGTGTCATCAGATTTGTTCAGCTGTGGGAAGAGAGTTCAGGGTCAACATTTATCATCCAGCAGTGATTCAAAAAAACAACAACACATAAACGGTGATGAAGGGCCCTCGCACCCCTATGCATGTTGGGGTGTGTCGCAGCAGTAGAGGGATGTGGCTAAGCGGTGGGCTGTGCAGATCGATTTGTGTAAAAGTCGTAGTACTGGCAAGTTCAAACAGGTAATGCTATGAACCTCTGATGTGTAACTTAGAAAGCTATAATATAATCAATTTTCAAATAATAATAATAATCAAACATTTACATTCAGGTTTTAAAAAAGCAGTAAGACCAGGACCATTATTTTGAAATTTTGAAAAAAAAAAAAAAAAGAAAAAAAAAAAAAAAATGATGGCGGACTTCCTATTTGGTTTTAACAAAAATCAATTTAGGGATCGTTAAAGTTCAGTCTATATTTAGTTATAACTTGAATAATGTTTCAATATTATTGGAGAGTGCAAAACTGACATTGCATTAACATAAAATTTTAATGTTGATTTAACAACATTATCATTAACAAAGGTTAACTTAACCTAGTGTCAAGGTCAGAACGACACGAGTGGCATGTGAGTGGCTCATGTTCCATCATATGACGCGGCATATACCACATAGGAGTGGCATATGCCGCAGCACGAGTGGAATATGAGTGGCACATGCCGCGACATATGAGTGGCATATGAGTGGCATATGCTGCGACATATGAGTGGCATATGAGTGGCATATGCTGCGACATATGAGTGGCATATGCCGTTCTGGGCCACTCCTGTGTTGCGGCATATGAGCATATGAGCGGCTGGGGTCAGTGCTCAGGCCCTAATAAAAATAAAGGAGTAAATATGACAAAAGATAATTAAGCAGTATAGTGTGTTCTTTAATGTAGCTAAGAAGTAACTCTACTCATTCTGTCTGCAGTACATTCATCAGCTAGCTCTTTCCCACTCCACACTGTTGTAATTCTGTGCCATGCTCACCTTACTGTACATGAATCTTTGCAGCTCCAACTCAGCAATCCCGAGCTGGCCGTCTTCTTCGGTCAAACACCAGCGCGCCTGGGCAAAGTAGATCTCAGTTCTCCTCACCACACTCACATCCTCTGGGGGCTTACGCAGCTCCAGTTTGTTTGCCCGTTGCAGCTGAAAGTCCTTGAAACACCTGCCAGACAGAGAATACAATTATGATTAACCTGTTTGTACAAACGCCCTCAGAACTGGACGTGAATGAGAGTTGATATGAGACCTGATGAGAATGTTGAGCTCTTCACTCTTCATCTGCATGTCGTTCTTCTCCTGGTTCAGCTGGTTCTGGAGTCTTGTGTTGATATCCATCAGCTCATCTCCGCTCAGTTCTTCTGCAAGTGCCTGTAAAACAAAATTATAAAAAGCATTGAGCACTAAATACCAACCACAGCACAACATTTCTTCTGGCGCGACAAAGGGCTGAAGAATAAGGTAAGGAAATCATCACTAATGTTCATTTATACATGACAGTATTGACTTAAGTTATAGTTTATTAGACTGATATGTACTATTTGACTCACTCTGATGTTGGAGTAAATCTGTTTCTCCAGGCGTCTAATCTGTGCAAGGTGCTGCCTGACAGCCTCCTGGAGGTGCAAGATGCTGCTGCGCTGCTCCTCAGGGTTACTTGAAATTTCCAGCTGGAAACGCACTCGCTGCTTTTTCTCACTGTGCTCCTGAACCAACCATGCGTTCAAATGATAGAAAACAAACACACAAAATCAGGAAAGGTGAAACACTGCTATGGAAAATCTTGTGTAAATTGATCCACCAGCCTACCTTGCGTCTGGGCTCCACATGTAACAGCAGGTTGTTAACAATGTCTAGGATCATCGCGTACTGAACTGGGTTAGTGGAGATCTCAAGATCATGGTGGATGAGAGTGAAGGTGTCCACAGCCCCTGTTAAATTCATATAATCAAAGTAGTTAAAGCTCATTCATGGTTAGTTTGTTGCCCTGTCAACAAAACAACAAGTCAATTCCCCCTTTAACTAGAACCCAAGTGGATTCTTCTGTGCAATATATGAGCAGCCAGACATACCGGCCTGTTTTTTCAGCAGATCTTCTTTCTCGTGGTTATTCCTCAGTTCTGGAGGTTTGATCTGTGTGGCCAGCTCTGGGTTGATGTCGTGACTGTAACTGATGTAGTGCATCCGGCAGCTACACCGTGAGATGATACGCTGAACCTGCTGAGCTTCATTCACCTGGGCGGGCTGGTTCCAGTCTAAAAACAAAAAGTTTCTTTAATTAATCTCGACTCCCTCTACGAGAATACTCCAGAGAATAATTTAAGCACTTTGTTTATTCAGTGATGCATTTTCACTGCTGAGGCTGTGTGTTCTTTTTTTCTGTGGGAGGAGGGTAATTTCAGTTCAGTGAAGTAATTCACCTGTAGTGGTGCTGACCATCCCTCCCACAGCCTGGCCACTCTCCATCAGCTCCAGCACTGAGTCCAGGTTACGCTGCCTGTGCTCCTCAATGTTTTTCACCTGAAGGTAACACGAAGAAAGAGTCAGGAAACAAATCAGAGGAAACAGCACTGACTGCAGACAACCTGGCAGTTACTATGAAACCTTCATTGTCAAGTTAGTTCTCCTATTTTAAAGACAGGTGCTAGAATATAACTCATCTACTTGTAATTGCATTAAATTTGCATCACTGATAAGTTTTCAAAAAGTTCTTCCTTATAGAACATGTTGTTGTACGAAAGCTCTAAACTTGTTTGTACTCATTTATACATATCTGATACAAACATACCTCCAGCCACAGCTGTCTGTCCTCTTGCTCAGATGGGTTGAGCTCCATGGTGGCAAAGTACTGCATCCCGTCTAGCAGACAAGTCCAGGTGGTTTTCTGTTTCAGGGTGTCATTGTACCAGGCTGGGTGGTGCTCACACTGAAGGAGCTGAGCCTTTGCTGCAGACACCAACACACAGCCTGCCGTCTCTGTGCCGCGCAACATCATCTGAAGACAGCAAAAGAGAAAACCTTGTATAGCTATGTTTTTTTCTCAATGGATTTTCCTGTAACAGAACATGCAATCCTTTATAATACAGATTTAACATTAAACCTAACCAAACTTGGCGCAACAAATGTATGCAAGAGTGACATTAAGTATAATTTATATAAACTTTACCAGTCTACAAATAATACAAAAAAAACCCTAGAGAAATCAAAATGCCAAAATCAACGCACCTGACAGTTGACCAACTCAATAAACCAGTTGCGGTTGTAGACATCATCTGTCTGGCAGGCTGCAATACCACATAGCTGATCGCTGACACCCGAATCCTCCTCTGAAAACACTACAAACTTGTCTGTTTCCTCAATCAGTTTCTGCAGCATCGATGTTCCTACAAAGTTAAGAAAAAAAAGGAGGTTAGTTAAGTTAAGTTAGTTTAGCTTAAAAGACTGGGCTGTTGTCCTTTTCTGCGCTGAGCTATTTCCTCACCTTCATGCTGACTTTTTTCTGCTCTACTGATGGTGGGCACGACTGGGGTGGTTGGAGCTGTGGAGGGAGAGAAGTTGGAAGGAGTGCGTTTGAGCTTCTTCGTCTGGAGCTGTGTGTCGATCCTCAGACCCTTCAGGGCTTCAGTGGAGAGATTTCTCTTCAGTACGGACGCTTTTTTATAACCATCGTACAGCCCGAAAGCTATGTTCCTGTTTGTGGTGGTCCAAGAAGCGCGCAGGTCCACCAAGCGCAGTTTGTGAGCGTAAGAGTTGTTAGTCTCATCCTTCTGGTTCACCTCCTGTCAGATAAAAGTCAAGGAGATATTAATAAAGCAGCCGCAGTAAAAAAAAAAAAAAACAGGTAACAACACCAGCCATCTGCAGAGTTTTACCTCCTCCATTCGGTTGCTCTGTCGCTGGTAGCTCAGGGAGGACAAGCTGAGAAGGTGAGTCTTCTTCACCTGAGCGTTGATCTGGTGGTCAGCCGTCTCATCCCAGGTGGACGCCATCAGGTGAACTGTCACCTGAGAGAGCTCGCTAACCATCTGAGTCACGTTCCATTCAGAGATCAGCCTCCTCATCACAGTGCCAGCTGAGACACAAACACACACATTCAAATAGAATAATATCAAATCTATGACTTAATAGATGGATAACTGTTTTTTCTTGAATAGTATGTTGTTAATCCATGTACCCTGTGGAATAAGTCTCTGAGCCCCTCGTGTGAAGACATGGCCTTTATTGCACTCCACCTGGACACCTCTCTGCTGGGCGAATGAGGCCCAATAATGCACCTTAAGAAAACATGTAGTAAAATAATAGTTATGAGGAGTAAAAAGATGAAAGGGTAAGAACAGAGTACCTTTTTGGTCAGAAGTCAAAACACATACTGTGCTCTGGTTTCAGGGTTGAAACACAGTGCAGAGTGTTTTAGTGGACTGTTGCTGGTTGACAGCCCAGAAAAACACTTACTTGTAGTTGTGGGAAGGCAGCTGTGTAGGACATCTGTTTGTAGTGCTGACCCAGCTTCTTGCGCAAAGGTCTGAGGCTGTGGAACAGCTTGCCTCGGCAGATTGGTCGAGATACACCTGTCCAGGTGGCCCAAAAGTTCTGCATCCACCGCAGAGTGCTGCTGTACAGCAGGATTCGAGGCTGGGAGGCTTCTAAAAGGAAAAAGTAACCATGTTATCTAAAGCAAAATACATAATACTGTTATATCGCTGTTTATTAAAATGCTCAAACATGTTTAATCACAATAGAAAATCTAACAGGCCGTCATACCTGTGCCACAGTGCTGGTTAAGGTCCATGGTGATGGAGAGGTTGAGGTTCTCAGAGCGAAACGCTCTGTACGAATCATGAGGCTGTCCTGAGGTCACATCGGCAACGTTCTCAGCACAGCAGAGCATCACAGCATGGTGATCATCAGGGTTGCCATGGCAAAGCCATTGAAGGTCAAGGGTCATGCACAGGTTAGGCAGGTGTAGAAAACAGATATCATCGTACCTGGCATGGAAAGAAATACTTTTATCAATAAAGAATTCTCTTTAAATGCAGTTAAAAGCTTTTATTTGTTTAACTACTATTTTCACTTACTTTGATGCTGTCCTGACATTAACGTCCAAATCTCCTTTAAAAACAAACTGTCCCTGGTTCCAGTCGTAGTTCAGCTTACTCCACTCCCAGTGCATGTTTTCTGTCGTGTTGTAAGGGTCCTGTAAAAAGGCATTATTCAGAATAGATTAGGTCCCATTACAATACTACACTAACAATGACCTCAGTGCTGAAGCGTATAATTCACTGAATACTTCCATGAAAATGTTCAACATTAGTGCCATCATAAGTAAAACCTAAAGGCTCACTAGCTCTATTAGACAGTGAAAGTTTTTTTTTCGAAAGGGGCCCCTGATTTTCAAAACACCAACAAACTTGAAGTGAAAATGTCAACATTTCTCACATTTTTTTCCACAAACTTTAATAGCTACATTTTTTCCAGTATGTATCTATCGGACATTAATGACATAAGGTTGTTTTAAGAACAATATTTCACCTCTGTAGCCAGCTGATGAAGATTGGCCTGATCGATGTTCATCATCCACCGCCCATGCATAACGAGGCGACTTTTGTCCCACCAGGCCAGAGGAGGTGAGGGATCGACAGTGGGTTTGGTCAGCAGGTCAACAGACTGGCCAATCAGAGTCCAGGCAGGGTCCCAACATGGCCCCCACACAATAGTGTACAGAGATATGTTAGCTAGATGGAGAGGAAATTGAGAGAGAGAGATGTTAACTTTGAGTTTGGACAAGTCATACTGATAATATTCAACAGTAAGACTGCTCAACTGGGACTAAAATGATGTTCATGATTGTATTGTATATACAAATTATTACTAAGTAGCATCATGATTATTGATGCTATTTTTTCCCCCATTTTGCACAGGAATGCAGAGTGACAGTTGTCTTGAAATAGTGTATTGGTCTATGTGACTGGTCAGATCTGTGGGAACGATTTTGCACTCAGAACATCTTGCTGATTTACTTTTTTTCCTTAACTCACATTTGAAGTCATAATAGAACTTCAGAGGGGGCATATTCCTGTGGACTGTCACATCTCCCCACGGTGCACCCAGCGGGACGATTTCTTTGCGATGAGCCCTGGCCTGTCCATCCTGCTCCGTCCCAATAAGACGCCCTGACAGCTCCCAGTCTCGGATCTCAAACAGGTAGCGAGGGTAATCCCGAATTCTCACTGAGGTAGCAGAAAAAGAGGAAATTAATTAGACTTCTGAAAATGTAGGAAAAAAAGCTGTGGGGCATGTTTAAATGGTAAATACCAATTCAGTTAGTTCAGTGTCACCTAAATCATGTTTTATAACCGCAAATATGTTTTTTTAACCTACCCAAATAAGCAGCCAGTTTAAACTTGATAGCACGGCACCACTGGACCACCAGAGGGAGTCCATCTCTGGGGAAAGGACTGATTGAGTCAATATCCCTCAGCTGCTCTCTCACCCTCTCTGGTCCATGAAGAGACTGATCAGCCAGGGCCACTAGCTCCAGGTCCGACACAGTCCAGGTCAGCAGAGACTTCCTCATAGGTGTGTTGGCGTAGAGGCGGCGAGAACGTTGAATGTAGATCTCGATGTGCTTTTTCTCCAGTGAACTATAGAGCTCTTCAATCTTTCTGGCTGGCAAGAGCTCTCCATGCTGCTTCCGCAGTTCTGCTACCTTCTTATCCAGGAGCTGAAGACGCTTTGCACTTTCCTTACTCTCATCCTTCATCAGCTCGTAGTTGTCACGCAGCTTGATTTCAAAGATGTCATCCAGGAAGACAAATGAGAACTGGCTGATTTTAAACACGAGGTCAGGCGGCAGCTGTTGGTCCTCAGTGTCCTGGCTCTGGGAGCGATGCAGAGTCTTCAGCCACTTCTGCACGCTAATCGCCATGTCAAAGGTGTTTGAGAAGTTGTACTGGTAGGGGAACTCAACAGCGAGAGAGGGACAAGCGAGGACCCAGACTCTGTTGTGAGGAGTGGTGAGGAAGGGGAAGGTGTCTCTGTGCAGCTGCATCTCAGTCAGCTCTGCGTGTGTTTCAACATCCAGATCTTTAAAGGAGACAATGTTGTAGCCATCAAAGTTGAAGATCACGGAAGGAGAGCGTATGTGCATGGAGGCAGCATGCTTGGAGACTGATACGGCTTCTGTGTGCAGGGTGATGTAGTTCTGCTCGCTGACATGGGCTGTCAGACGAGTGCAGCCTAGTTCAACCCGCACACACAGACCTCTACCGTGGCCTGGAATGCTTTCCGTCTCTGTAGGTGTATTCAGACTCTCCACTCCTCTCTCTCCACAAAGCATTCTCCAACACTCCTTCACTTCAGTCATGTGCTGATATAACACCATGTGGTCTGGAGGCGTCCATTCGACAGTGAGTTCCTCTTCACATTGAATCTGATTGAGAAAAAAAACCAAACATTAATATTGATGCAGAAATTCATTCAGACCAAGACAAATACGACTGACGGATGTGAATACCTGTAAGGTGTGTGTGGTGATGTGGTAACAAAAGGCAACGGCGGTGAGTTTGAGCACAGGATGTGGGGTCTGTGAGGCAGGGCAACATGACTCCATGTTCTCTGTGACTGTTTTGATCGTCGATAAGCTGACACCATACAGAGACACTGTGGAGCTCTCTGCAGAGCTGACGACTCTGACAGCGTCCATCCGAAAAGACACGGCACCTGAAGAGAAAACAAGAAAATAGACGACAAAGAAGGTGATTAAAGACTGAAAGAAGTGTTTTGTCCCACACGATTCAATGACAGCTCTATTAACCAATTATTTTATTTTATTCTGATAAATGTCTTTTTCTTTTCAGGATGAAGGACAACAGGGTTGAAGCCTTTTTTGATCTTTGAAGCTATGAATTGCAAACAGCAAAACTGTGAAACCAGCAGTCAGCAAAGCCCTCACAGATTCAGTCAACTCACACTTAAGGTAAGAAAAAAGTCTGGCACTTTTGCTTAGAAATTAATTACACTATAGTTTCTAAATATTGAGCCTGAAGAGACATTTTTCATAAAGGTGACATACTTGTGTGATTCTGAAAACACTTGTTGTAAGCGGCTTTAAATGTAAGTATTAGCTGATTACATGTGATGTGATGTATCATCAAATTATTGTTAAGTGTCTTTCTTTAAACTCTTTTAATTGACCTATCACTCCAGCTCCACAGACATCACATCGTTTGCGTTCTTGTAGTCTCTGGAAAATGGAGCAATAACTTACAGATTTTTTCAAATCAATTTAGAATATGTTATTCTAATATTTTCCCCATATATTTGTAATTTTTAGGTGTTACTTCTGCTATGGCCTCGTACACTGTAAAATTCAAGACTAGGGTCTGTGTTTCTTTGTATGCCTTGCTGAAAAGCCAAAAAAGGACAAACAATTAGGTTCCAAGTCAGAGCGGTAGGATTAGGAGTGTCTTTACAGGGACGCTCTTAGTCCCTACACAGTACGCATCAGTAAGTGAATTACTAAACGAAGTCAGCAGAGCAAAGAAAAACACTTCTTCACTGTGCAATGTCACAAAACATTCTGAAAAAGCGTACCTGCCAAGTTGGAAAGAGTGAACACATTAACATCCTCCAGAGAACAGTCCAGTTTAAACAGCATGTGCAGCTGTGAGGAGGGGATGGGTTGGATAGTATCTTCACTATGGGGAGACACTGGGGCCACATCTGGGAGCTGTGTTTCACGAGGAACACAGAGGAGGGACAGCAGACGAGACAGACACAGGGCACATGTGTCTGAAAGCTCCACTTGGAGCCCTTTCAAACTGGACTCCACGCTCAGACTCGGAGACTGGCTGCTCGACTCCAGGTGGGGTCTGTTGTAACTCCCCTGGATGGATGAGAGTGAGGTGTACATTTATTTAAAAAAAATGTGAAACTCAATCTCTAGCATCATTCAACATACATCAAAAATTCAAACAGTGCTCAATAATTGGTTTTCCTACCTGAAGAGTGACTGAGTCTAAAATAAGCGCTTCTCCCCACACATGTTTACCAGGAGGGTGGGGTGCTTGTTGGATATGAGACCCCTGACCCACTCTCCACCAGAAGTTGTCCAGCGACAGTGAGGCCCTCTGGTGCACATTCTGGGACTCTGTACTTTCTGGGTCAACTTTTATGTCAAGAAGATGCTGCAGTTCTGGATACAGGAAGTTAAAGTTATCATAAAACAATTAATTTAAGGGGGGAAAAAAGTGTCTGCATCAGTTTGACTTTAATTTATGTCACAACAAAAAGAAAGCCATGAAAGCAAAAATGAGGAAAAGGATTATAAGTTAATGTTTAACACAAAGGTTCTTTTCAGATCACTAACTAGAAAGAGTTACAAAAAGAGAAGTGCTCTAGCAAGAGTTGCACAAGATGTTCATGCATTATGAAGTCAATTGCAATAGCTTAACACATGGAGTTGAGGGAGTACTTTAAACATAACAAAGCCATTTCTAAGCGACAAAAACATCACATGACATTCACCTTCCCTTCTGTGTATGTGTGTGTGTGTGTGTGCACTCACAGACTGTCTGTGTGTAATATGTACCTGCACAGGCAGAGAGGAATCCAAGAGCAAAAGGTGTTGTGTCGCCCAACTGAACTGACACATTAATGTTTGACACGGAGGAGGTGACCATCACGGGGGCATCCAGGTGAGGGAGGCGCCTGAGGAAAAGGAGGGTGGGCAAATAATCTAATGGACTATACAACACGAAAAAGGCCATGGAGCCACAAAGAATGAGTGATGAGAGAAACACAAACATGGATGACGACAAGAAATAGTAAGAGGTGTTAGATTATTAGAAAATGGAGACTTCTCAGGCAAAGCATTCTGGTTAAAAACTCCACAACATGATTGTTAAAAACAAGACATGCACCAATTTTAAATCCATAATTAATGCTAACTCTTAATTACACTGCTCACACAAGGTTTTATCATTAAGCTTGACCCAAAGAATTTGAATTTGATAATATTTTGATGTACTGTTCTACGCTTGCCCTGGGGAGCGAAAGAAAGAGACAAGAGCACAAATATACATATTGAAGCACAGATGCCCATGGGCAGGGAATTACTGTCAGGCAAGAGGAGCAAGTGCTGGGAATCAGTCTGAATTCTGAAAACCAATGAGTGCTGCTGATGAGTGCACCTCACGTCCACACTGCTGACGTGTGCGTGGGTGTGAGTGTGTTTGTGCCACAGTGTGCATGGCATGAAAGTTGTGGCTCATGTGTGACTCCATAATCGGCACAGACGAGGCATTATTAATGAGGACCAGCTGGGGAAGACCGAACAGGCTGTATAGCTGCCGGTCATTAGCTGGACGATCATGCATGTCTATTATAATGTAAACCTATAACCTTTACTTTTGCAACTTGCCTTTTCCGATGTGCTGCCTTCCTGTGAATGAGCTGTTCCCATGGAAATAGGTTTAGCCAATGGGAGAACTCCTGGTGACGGTAGTGGATGATGCAAGTGTTGACCGTGAATGACCCTGAGATGTCAATTGATGTAACCTAAAAGTAAAAAAACAAACAAAAAAAAAACAAAACAACATACCGGTGAATATATAAACTACGAGTCAGGTATTTATCATGTGACCGTGAGGAGTCTTCCTCACCTGCACGGTGGTCTTCAGGGTGTTCACACAAAGGATTCTTTGCCTACTTTGCGAGAGGAGAAGGCCATCTGCCAATTAAATGAAGAAAAAAGAAGAAAAAAAAAAGTAGTGTAAGTCATTTTTTTGTTTCTTCTTTTATCTTGTCTACATTGTGCCAGGCACTCAGGCTGTCGACTCACCCTCCAGAATGAGCTCCAGGCTGCTCTGGGGAAAGCTCAGCTCAGGAGTGAAGCTTTTTAAGGGCAGCTGCTCATCGTCACGTCCGTAGCAGACTTTTAAAGACCTCAGGGTCCAGTTCAGGTGTCTGTACAGGCAGGTGAGAGGGACAAACAATGTTAACAGCAGCATGTCGTTCATTATGAGGATCCAGTTGTTCATAATAACCACGACATGCAGTTGGGTGTAAAATGTTGACTCACCTTTTTTGGCTGTGCATGGACAGGGTTACATTTGTATTATCAAATTCCACATTGACCTCTTGGGGAATCAGCCGATGAAACCGCTCAACCGTCTCAGTCTGAATGAAGTCAACGTTTTCAGTTTCTGAGAGGAAACAGAATTATTTTACATTTCATGTTTTTAAAGGTAAACTAATTAATCAACATTTGAGAAGTGAAGAAGACATTACAAAAGCTAACTGTGTTTTGATTGGTCATTGTCATGGCTACCCTTTTTTACTCATTCAGATAAACTTCTTTGACATTTTCGCTCACCAGATCCCTCCTGAATGCTCTTTTTTGGGGAGGTGGGCAGCAGGAGTTGGCTGAGAAATAGCCCCTCGTGCAGTTCTGCTATGAGTGTCCTCACGTTCAAAGACAGACTACCCGGCTTCATGTCCGGTAAGCTCACATCTCCAGACAGCAGCAGGCTCAGGGCTACTTCAGCCAAGCATATATCCTACAAAGGACAGCATGTTAACCACACACAATAAATCACAAGTTGCTACTCTGAGTGCAATTAGAAAAACTCACCAATTGACTGCTTTTAAGCACTTTGCTGCTTAGCTGCCCGACTGAGAAGTCCCACGCCAGCCTGTAATTAAAGTTAGAAAATCGTATAAACATGATTCTTTCTTTTCTGTTGAATTTCTAATTCAGAGCGTACATTTTAGCTACCTTTTACTCTGGTGGTCTAGTAACAAGGTTATGCCTGAAATGGTCATGTGCCATAGAGACTCTGACAGTGCGATGTTCAGTACCATCACATTGATGGAGCTGATGTGGAATGACAGCATCTAAAGACAACAACAAAACAGGAAGTGAGATATTATTTCCTTATCTAGTCTAGATAACAAAGGTAGGACGTATAGTAAGGATGCATACTTGTGACAGACAGCGCAGCGTTGTGGAGCTGACTGAAATCTTTCCTGGCTTTTTTCCATGTCTCTTCTTTACCAAAGGTTTGAGTGGTGTTTGCAAGTCAAACCTCACTCTGGTTTCGCCGACACACAACGCTAAGTACCTCCTGAAACACAAACATGAAAGTATTAAGTATACACCGACAGCTTTTCTCTATAATCAAGTCGCGGAAAGATTTGATCTGAAATTGAAAAAAACAGATGTGAAAACTTACGGCAAATCCTGGTTAAGCAGTTTACTTGAAATCCATATCTTGTCGATTTCCTGTCAAACAAAAGAGTCACTGTCACAGAGAGTCAAACTCTTGTATAATTTTTTTAACAAACGTTGTCCTGAATGTTTTTTTAAACAGTGGAAAAAACAACATGGGAGCAGCAGCACTGAATGAACATACAACATAAATGTCATGTAAACACAGGGTGTCTTACCAGAGTATGCTGTGGGTGAAACTGGATACTAACTCCTTGGACAGAAAACAGCCCGACTGATTTGATCTTTAGATCAGCGTTCAGTGCAGTCTGAAAAAAATGCACAGCCAGGGTGCATATGAGCCACCTAGAAGGAAGAGACAACAGCACACATATTAAAACTGTGAAAGAGACTTCCACTAAAGTAATGTAACATTTCTGTTAATACTGTATGCAGTGCAAGGTGAAATCACTCAGTGCTGCCTGCAACACAATGAAGCATTTACTACCACACTTCTTACCTGAAAATGACACACAGCAACACAACTCCAAGCAGAAGAATAAGAAGGCAGAATATCAAAAGAAGAGACATTGTGTCCCGAAGTTGTTCACACCCCAAAATGAGTTCATGGGTCAGGCTGCTCCTCTTGTCTGCTGTCAGCTGCTGTCAATGAGGAAGAAGATGTGCACTTCAGCTTTAAGTTAACACCTTTACAGTCAGGTGCTCAGCTGTGACAGAGAAAACAAACATCAGTCACCTCTCTGTCACTGCAGCTGACTGTAACACCACGTTAACAGACGTCATTTCTCGAGTTTAATTGTCGGCTAACGGGACCAGCTGTCTTCGCGGCGCTAACGCTGCTATTTAACTACAGTGTTAAGTTAACGTGACAAAACATGACAAGACACAACTTTTTTAATCCCACAACAGTATGTCAAGCTGCCATGTGAACTTCTTTATTACTATCCACACGTAATGGCTTAAACAATGACTGTCTGCTTACGCCTGGCAGTTTTAGCCCAAACATGAAATAGTTAAAGTCATCCGCGTCATCCAAAAAAAAAATCTGTAGCAAAAAATCTGTGCTAACATTGTAGCACGCTACTGCTACTGCATAACATATAATAACACAGCTTGTACACAACTTCGCATTCTTTTCTAGTGGCTACTGCAAATGTCATTATATTCCGTGAGTTGTAGGTAAGAAACAAGCGTACATACCCTGACATATTCACAGTGTAAAGTGTGTCGTTGCACAGCAGAGCTATGCTACCAGCAGCTTCCTGTGCTAAGGCAGGGTTAACACCCCTCTCTGCCCTGCTCCGCCTTGTGGCAGCAGCTCCTCATTACAGAAAACACACACTGAGTTACTCATGAGAGGAGAGCTGCACCATCCTCAAATACACTGTCGACGTTTTTATTCATTTTAAACAGAAAAAACAGAAGAAAAAAAAGTGATGTTTAACAGTTTATCTCCACCTGATAACTTTCCTCCAAATCCAGTCCACACACACACACACACACAGTCACAAAGTGTTTCACAAAGTTGAAAAGTTAAATTTATTTATCTGAAATAAGACTTGTAATTGTACAAATGATAGGGTTCAGTGCATTACTACTCTTTTGCCACATCAAAGAATTTAAGTAATTTTTCTTCACAGTTGTACACTTTAATATTTGATACTCAAGTTTGCATAATTTCAAAAATAATATCCCCTGGTTAAAAAAAAAACCTTACTTATTATTGATGTTTAGTTCAAACATACTAGTTTGTATCATTTAATAATAAATGAATAAATGGTTCACTCAATAATGTAGCAATTAAAATAAAATGTAATTACTGTTACTCTATATCAAATTATAAATTGATGAAACCATTCAACCGTTTGCATTTGTGATGCTTTGTGTATTTGGTATTTTGTCTTAACAAATTTGAACTTTTCTGATCAAGGGATAAAGTACACAAAATGTTGTTGGATTTTGCAATATAATTAAGATTAATTTCAGAATTGTCACTAAAGTAAACCATTAACAATACTGCATGCCTCTATTATTATGTCACGTTGTGGCACTGTGCCAAACTACACAGTTAAATCCTTTGAATCATGATTCACTCGTAAGGTGCGTAGAAATGTTTTATCGTTAACGAAATACCCAAAAACGAACTAAAATAGAAATAATGCTGCCTTGTAGTATTACAGCAATAATTATGAGCATTAATTGGTTCGCCTCTGCATCTTGTAAAAAGGAGAGATTTTTATCAGAGAAAATATCCAAATTCATTTGCCCAACAGCAAGCTTCCAGGCTTTAATAAATCTCATATCGTCTGCCCCAGGACGGTCGAATTGTCATTACAAGAAGATTCATGATACAGGTTCCTTGCACAGAGACTAATCATCATATCAAGGGGTGAGAAATAGACGGTAAACAATTCTTCAGACAAGCTCCTTCATCTCATGCAGCAGCCTTCTGTCTGTTGTGTTTGGCAAACCACTCGTCGCTCTTGTCTTCATCCATGGCCTGAAAGCAGAAAAGCATGAAGAGCACGAGGTTTGGTAACTATTAAACACATTTTACGGATTTAACAGAGGGAAAATATCTGAGCCACACTGACCTTATCAAGCAATTCATCTCCTTTGGGGTCCACCATGGACAGCTGCCTAAAAGCCTCATCTCCCACAAAGCAGATCTCATGTCCATCCTATAAGACACATTATCAAGTTTATAGTATTTTAACAGAGACTGATTTCACTTGATTTTATCATTCTATATTTATAACACACTTACTGGGTCAGCCAATATAACCACTTCCACTGTTGCTTTTCCAGGAGTGTCCAGGCTAACTAGCGGAGTAAGAATGTTCTGATTTTCTTTTTTCATCAAAGCTTCAAGGTCAGACAGCTGAGGAATGTAACAAAACACCCACCCATCCATTATTTGTACAAGTTAGTATGGGTAATGACAATTAAGATGATTTTTTTTCCCCACTAATTAAAAAAAGCACAAACACGTATTCATGGTATCATATCTTACCTGCTCGCATGGACATGAAAACGCTATTCTCCCAAACGCTGTTCCATGATCAACGGTCCCAGAGATATCCTGAAGCTCCAGTTTACACTGCGAATAGCACAAATATTGCAAGTAACAAAAAGACTTACATACATTCATGGTTAATTAACACATAACAACAACAAAAAAGGAACACATTTTTTATTAGATACTTAAGAGTTTACTCAAAGACCCACCTGCGAGTCTGCAAATCCCATCAGTACAGTTTTCTTCTCCTTGTTCTTTTCTATCACTTTCATGCCCAAGAGTGTGGTCCAGTAGTGGGATGATCTCTGTAGGTCTGACACCCCGAGACAAACCTTCTGCACAGGGTCTGCCAACAAAAGCTAAAGGTTACTTACTGATGCTCAATAACAGATGCATAAGCAGTAGGCCAGATTTAAACACCTGCAATAAGAATAACGAGTGCTTTACGCCTTAGCAAAGCACTTCACTACCTTTGTTTTGGAAATTCTAATGAGGGTAATTTTGATAATAAAGAATTTCAGCAAAAAAAACAGCCTTGCAGTTAGTATGCGTGCACCATGTACTGAGGCTTACAGTCCTCAATTGGACAGGCTGGGTTTCGAATCTGACCTGTACCTCCTTTGCATGCCATTTCCCACTCTCTTTGACTCCTTGATTTCCGACTCTATTCACTGTCCTGTCTCTCTAACAAAGGCACAAAAAAAACCCAAACTAAAATCTAGAGATAAATCAAGACATGGGGATTAATTATTAATGTTTAGTTCAAACATACTAGTTTGTATCATTTAATAATAAATGAATAAATGATTCACTCAATAATGTATCAATTAAAATAACATGTAATTACTTTTACTCTATATCAAATTATAAATGAAACCATTCAACCGTTTGCATTTGTGATGCTTCGTGTATTTGGTATTTTGTCTTAACAAATTTGAACTTTTTCTGATCAAAGGATGAAGTACAACGAGAACTCTTTTCGATGTCGCACCACTGGCAGGCTGCTCTTTGTCCACAATGTAGAAAGGATATCCTCCTGGAGCCTGTGTCAGATACAGAGCCTCTCCTAAGTCAGTAAGAGGCCATCCCAGACGTTTAGCATTGCTCACAGCTTTGCTGGACTGCAGAGTCAGCCCCTAAGGTCAGAAAAAAAGAAAAGACACATTATGACTCTGCTGTATATAACACAGCATGTTGCGGCCTCTGTAAGGTTTCTAAGTTAACTCTTACCCACCAAGAAGTCATTGCCAAGGTGATATTCTCCCACCCCATAATTGTATGTCAGTTCAGCAACAAAATGGTCATCCTCTCGACCAAAGCCAACCATTGTCTTGCTCCATTTCCCATCGTAGGGTCTGCATGGATACAGGATGACGACAGGAGTCAGAGCAAGGATATTAACTATCTGTCAAACAGCTTGTCGAGTACAAAGTTCATTTAAGTAAGGACATGTCATATCTACCCGTTACAAGTTGCTTTGCAGCCTTCTTCAAACTCTTCATGGCGTAAAATCTGCAGATGGATGAGAAGTAAATCAGCGTGCAACTGTGAAAACACATTCATTAAAACTGTCTGGCGACAAAAGAGGAATTGACCACGGTAGCTTACGTAACAATTGTGCAACAATGACATTAGCCGATTATCAAGAAAGGTTTCTCAGTCAGACATGGCAGAACAATGAGGGCTGAGAGAAAGTACCTTCATGCCAAGAACATCTCGGTAAAACGTTGCTGTTTTGGCTCTGTCACCAACTTTGAACACAAAATGCAGCGCTCGTCTCAACCCCACAATTCTGTCAAGATAATGATGTCCGGACATGGTTGTGCAGGGAACGATTAAGCTTCTTGTTGTTGTTGTTGTTGTTGTTGTTGTTGTAATTTTTCCTGCAGTTTAGACCCAGACGCATCCAGGCGTTTTACTGCCCTCATCGATTTTTCTGTCGTCGATTGCTCTAAACCACAGTCGACTGTTCCATTTACTGGCCAATGACGGAAACACAAGAAACAACATGGGATATTGCTCTTGCAACAATAAAAGGTATAGCTCTTTTTTTTTTTATATATATTACTTTTTTTTTTTATTGCTACACCACTGTTGACAAACCAAGCGATGTATGCAAAAGGGATAAAAAAAAATATGTTCACAACCACAAACAGTCACGCAAATGGTATCAGCCAAGCCAGTGTCGCTATGACGACGTCACAGTTTGTGTAGCATATTTTTATATGCAAGATTTTGCAAGCAAAAAAACGGGAAAAAAATGAAACATTTAAAAGGAAATGAAAGGCATGCTTATAAAAAAAAAATAGAAACTACTTTGAATATGTTACTATGAATATTGCAAGCGTGTATGTAGTAAAAATTTTTTGCATTAACCACTAGTGGCGGTAAGTACGCAAGCTTGGGCGAGTACGCCAATTGTCAAAGAAGAAGAAGAAGAAGAAACGGGAGGGGGGGAAAAAATGGCAGCTTACATGAGAAGCGTGATGTGTGTTGTTTCTACAGAGCGAACTGTTTTTCTAACTCGGGGAAATGGTATAATTGCCGAGTCAAAGCGATATGTACGCGGACTGAGGAGGAATCCTGTGCGAGTGATTTCACCAGGTGACGAGACGGATAAAGTCATCAAACCGTCTCAAAGGCCTCAAGACGTGAAGAGAGACAAGGAGGCAAAAGTCGCGTCTAAATCGAGACATGTGAAAGAAAACGACTTTATCGGGACGAGGAGCAATGCACTGTCGAGTATAAAACATGCACTTGATGATGTTGCAGACGATTCAATTGATGGACTGCGTTTCGAGAGAGCTTTCCCCGGAGATAAGAGACTGGCGTAAGTATGAGAAGACTACATGAAGGTGAAATGTCAACATTTAACAACACTGTCATTAAACAGGAAGTATTGATCAGGAGTCAGGGCAGTTAATCATATTTTTAACAGACTGCAAATATGATAAAAAAAAAAAAAAGAAACAGTGCACTAGTCATGTAATACAATGTAAACATACCTGAGGGTTTGCCAGGCTTCAACCTAGACCAGATATAACCCTGTGTTTTAGACTCTGATCAACATGTATCTGTAGAGAAATCAAAGTGTGTTCATACTCATACACTTGTTTGGTAAATCTATAACCAGATTATGGTAGATATAAAAGTGAATAAGATCATGTAAGACTGCAGATATCATGCAAGGTTACCTGTTGAAAGCGAATAGTGTGATGTGTTTTCACTGGAAAAAAAAAATGGTATTTGGAAGTTTATGCAAATCTTCCTCAAAGCAAAAGATAAGTAGTTTGATATTTGTGCCAGAATACTGACAATCCCCCCTGCTCCCCACGTCTTACTTCTTTTGTCTAAGAAATTATTGTTTAGATAGTATGTTTGTAGGGCCTTATAAATCCACAATGTTTTTTTTTTAAAATTTTTTCATCATTATACATTTTAATGTTCACGCTGTTTGTAATCACGCTCTGTCACCCTTTCTCCATCCTACAGGAGAGTAGTGAGTGTTGCCCGTTCCAGGACATTTCGGGAGCACCAGGGTAAAATCCTCCTGGAAGGCCGGCGTTTAATCTGCGACGCTCTGGATGCTGGTGCCAACCCACAGATGGTCTTCTTTAGTACAGTGGATCGACTTAGACAGCTTCCTGTAGACAAGCTGAAAAGGGCCACGCTGGTCAAAGTCAAGTTTGAGGAAATCAAGATCTGGTCTGACCTTGTGGCCCCACAAGGCGTGATTGGTGAGGGTCACTTGTTTGTCGAGTTGGTTTTGTCACCAAACATTGATCCTGTAAATTGATGCTGACTTACACATTTTCTTCTTCAGGCATATTTTCTCGCCCGGACCCATCACGGTTGAACTTTGCAAGTAAACGTCATACAGTGCCGTTGTCCCTAATATGTGACAATATCCGAGATCCGGGCAACCTTGGGACTATGTTGCGATGTGCTGCTGCAGCTGGTTGCCATGACGTCCTGCTCACCAAGGGTACGCTTTTGTTATGAGTTAATGAAGCCGTTAATGTAGCTCCACACCCCTACTGAAAAATGATGTATCTTCTTCTTAAAAGTCTGTTGAATTTTTCCAACCACAGGTTGTGTTGACGCTTGGGAGCCTAAAGTTCTGCGTGCAGCAATGGGCGCACATTTCCGCCTTCCCATTTACCCCAACTTGAGCTGGCATGATATTGAAAATCACCTCCCTAAACGGGTGACTGTCCACGTGGCTGACAACAGCTGTGGCCCTGACACAAGAAGAGAAACGGAGGAATCACAAGGAAGCGTGTCTCTCAAGTCCTCCAAAGCAGAAGACTATGGATGGATCAGCACAAGGTCTAGGAAAAGTAAAATACAACATGAGGAGTATGACTCCGATTCGGATTCCGACAGTGAATTTGAGGGATTACAACTTCCCAGAGTGGACATGAAGCTGTACCATGACAACTGGGCCCAGAGACCCATGGCTCTGGTGATTGGTGGAGAGACACAGGGTTTGAGCATTGAAGCAGTCCAAATGGCTGAGAAAACTTCTGGCCACAGGCTCTTTATCCCTGTCCTTCCTGATGTGGACAGCTTGAATTCAGCCATGGCAGCTAGTATACTCTTGTTCGAGGGCAGGAAGCAACTTTTAGAAATAATGCAGACAGCTGGAAGGAAACAAAGATCTAAAGCTGAGCAGTAGATTTCATGATGATAGCTCTAAATATCAGTGTGTGTTTTCCTGTGTTTATTCGTCCTTGTTACGACAGACTGTATACAATTATTTAGATTCTCCATTCTACATCCTTCACTGCCCAAAATAAAATACTGAATTTGGGACAGTTTTGCCAAATGAATTAATCTCGTCTGCCTTTGTCATGTTCAAAGCATCATCATTAGTATTAACATAAATGTTTTTCTAAGTTCTATTGGGAATAAACGCCCCCTTACTATTGGTGCACATTGAGGGTTAGGATTGGTCAATAACTAAACAGCTCATAACTCCTAGGTAAGGTAAGCTGACATTAACTACAAATCCATGACTACAAAATATGTATTAACCTCTGCTCTCTGAAAAATAATATCTAAAGTGTCCTTTAAATAGAATGAACCGTGCCTCCCCACCTTCTTATTTCCTATTATTTTTAATAATAGTAAAGTCATGAATATTAATGCCCTTTACGCAAATTCATTATAGAAAAGACACCACTCACTGTGACAGTTAAGTCTGCTTCATATATGCAGCCCCCCCTGTGTGGAATGCAAAACTCGGGACAACCTTATTCCACCTGGACTTTGCATATTAACAAAAAATACTTTTCCCCCGGAATAGATTCCAACATTTGCATTGAGCCCACGAGTCTAATTTTGATACTTAAAAAAAAAAACTGCTGAGTCGTTTCACTGTGTGTATTTTACATATCCGAGAGCCGCCTTTATTGATGGAGCTTAAAAAGCGACAGAACTTTGTGCTTCACCAGTGAGTATTTAATGGGTGTGAGAAGTCATGACTGGAGTAACAGAATACAGGGATTTATACATTCAACAATTTTCAAATGCCAGTTTTTGTTGCCTTCAGAAATAAGTTGACCTTCTCATTCGGGGACCTTCACAGAAAATCCTCAATGACTTGAGAGAATGAGATGAGAACCACCACTAACAACTGGCAAGAGATGACTTTCACTCACATCATAACACACAACAAGACACACAGGGGCTTGAAAACATCAGTCATTGGTCTGTTACAAGCAGGTATAATGTGATCTTTACTGGCTGTGCACCGGTCGTCAAGTTCTATTCTTTAAATTGGGCCATAAAGGCTTACAGCTACATCCAACTACATCCAAAAAATGCATTTTATTCTTTCTCAATATCATTCAGAAAGTAACAAGGATCTTGCAGACAAAACAGAAAGCAAAGAATCAGCTGAGTAAGTAGGTCCACTGGGTTTTACTCTGGTTTTCTCTCGAGTTAAGGAAAGCTATTGAGTGAAAAAAATCCTCTTCTCGAGGCAAAAAAAAAAAAGAACCAACAGAATCTTCGTATATATTACTGTAGGGACTATCATCAATGCAAGGCACCACAGGAGAAAGAGGACTCCATGAAAAGAGGAACAAGTCTAAAAAAGGTTAAAATGTCAGTAAAAAGTGAGACATCTCTCTTTCAGTCAGGGTGGGGGAGAGCAACAGGTCAGGGTTTGATAATGGAGCGAGAGTCCCACATAGTTTAGTCCAATTCAGATTAGGACTTCCTCTTCAGATGGGCTCCGGTTTGAGCTTTTCAGCCAAGAAGTCGCTGACAAATTGATCCACTACGGCTGGCGTGATCTCCTCCACGTCGCGGACGTACTTTGCCCTGGCCGACATGTCCAGGATGGTGAGCAGAGGGGCGGCTTCTGGGAGGTTCGTGTAATCTCGCAGGGAGTCACTCATGTCATCCTAAGGGAAAAGAGAAGAAAAAAACATGAGAGTGGTGCATGGTATATTAATCAGATTAGAGGAAAAATGCTGAAAAGGTAACTAAAAATGAGTGCTATCACTGTGCAGGAATTCAACTTTGAAAAAAAAAAAATCCCACAGATTTACTTATTTGGATGAAGTCAATTCAAAATGTTGTTTTGCATGACTTCAGTCGTTCAGCTGCTGACTTGCTGTGTGCTGTTGACGGACCCGGACTCTTTTCTTTTTTCATGAACAGGTATTTTGATCTCTTTACACCTCATCATGCATATGGTGGTTATTGAATTATTTGATCTTATTATCTTAACTTGTCAAATCTATTCTATTCCGTCCTTTGATTTATATATATATGAAAGGACCTAGGACAGAAAAGACACATGCTTGGTTAAAGTGGCCACAGGTTGGTGACAAGGGTTGGACAAGTAGACATAGCTTTGTTTCAGTTAAATGAAAAACTGCTGATTTAGAAATGATCCAACAAGAAACTGGTAAATGGTAGATGTAGCAATTCATCTCAAAGAAGTTTGCAAAGGGGGATTGTGAATGTTGTTTTTTGTTTGTGACATGGGCGGTCTTCTTCAGTGGCTCTTGTCTCATCTTAAGTCCATAATAACATGTCATTAAGATTACTTCAACAAACGTGCAAGTCAAACGCTGAAAATGTTCCAGGAGAGAAGACACTCTTAATTAGGCATTTCACTGCTTCTCATCAGTTCAGACTTCCTTTTAGGGGAAGAAAACTAGGACAGCAGCCATTACTTCAACTGTGTTACATTAAGATAACCCCATCAAATTCAGAACCGCCTGGCACAATCTTTATTAATGCACACTTCTTGAAAGAGAATATGAAACTCTCTCCTGTCTTCCTGCAGGCAGCCTGCCCAGAGAGACCAGAGAGCTGCTGCTTGAGTCACGCATCCCGCTGTGTGCACAGTCAGGATGGAACCAGGTGGGGGTCCAACGTAGCCTCTTTTTCAAAAGCGTACTCACATCAGATTTAGGTGTCATCACAAAGTGTTTGAGCAGCACATGACAGAAGGAGAAAGAGAGAAATGTAGAGTCTGGAAGATATTACAGATGTACTGGGGATTCCAGTTTGATTTATCTGAAAGGGCCTCGCCCACGTTTCTGCCTGGGGCGTGATGGCACCTTTCAACCTTTTACAAGTCAGGATTACAACCCCTGTAGCTGCAGGTAACAGACATGAATCACAGGCAGGCAGGCAGCAGCTTTCAAACAAGCTTGAGTGTCATTAATTATTAAGACTGAATAAGAAATCACAATGTTTCGTAATTCAGCTTTAGTACCAGTCCGTACATTTTCATTCCTATCTTAAAAAGAGTAACATTACTCTACTTACATTGTCCATAAGCAACAATTATTCAATGTGTTTTGAGGCCAAAGTTCACAGATTAGATGTGCACAGCCAACATCATCTGAGACTTTCTCCTCCACTTCAAACATCGTGACCTGAGTTGCCCACAGTGAAGTTTTTTTTGGCTTAGAGGAAGATTCTCAAAGATTACAGATCAGTTTCATATGGGAAAGATTAGGTCAAAAATGTAGAACTGACAGAAAAGCACCAGAGGGGGGCAGTGCAACAAAGAGCAGGACCTCTCCTCCAGGCAGGGCCTCTGACTTTAATACTGTTACAGATTCATGTGCCAATTTGAGTTTTATCCAAACAAAGTCAAAAAAGATAAAGCAACTCTGGCTGGATTTCCTGCTCCGGCATTCAGGCCTCTTTGTTGAGTCTCCCCTGTTATCAGAAAATCCTGCAGCTATTCTTGCTAAATGGATCAAACCACACAATCAGCTCTCAGACTTCTCTTTGAAAAGCTTGTCTGTGTGACTACCTAAAAAGGGATAAGTATGCCAAGATGAAGTCTTGTGAACTCTGCTTTGTTAGCAAAACCACTAACAGATGGGACAGATGAGTTGCAATGTGGTATTTCTTTGCAAGCAGCAAACTTCCTCCTTGAAAATCACTAAACAATGAACACTTAATACTCACAGATGTTAGCCGTCACCAAAGACAATGTTGTTAAAAGAGAAATACAGCTTGATCCTGCTTATATAAATTAAATCATTGTCTTGAATGCTCACTTGCATCCTGGTAGGTGTAGATTATAGATCGTCTGGGCACACAGTATCAACAAAAAGGGATAAATTCCACAATCGTACTCTGTGGCCTTTCCAGCCTGTCTGATACGAGGAGATGCAATCTCTGCATCTTATGGAGCCTTGCATCTTCTTCTGTTTGGCTTCTCTTCTTGTGTAAACTGCTTTTTCGTGAGGTGCAGGCATTCCTGAGGCCCCCCTGCCTGCCTTCTGCAGCTCAGCTCACAGGAAAAAAGACAAAGGGGGGGGGCCTCTCTGCTGTAGCCCACAGTCAGCTGTGATAAGGTTTGATGTATGTTTACAGTGTGGAATCTGCTGAACTGTGTCAGGCTTATTCTGACTATTGATGCACTGTGGCTTTTCACGGATGATGACCATCTGATAAGGCCTGAACTGAGAATGATAAATCAAGCCCCTCCCTCCATCCCCGCTGGCCTCTGAGCAGGGTGGGGGGGCTTCCATGCGTCTCACTGTGCAGCCTGTTGTCTTCAGGAAAAGTCACCATTGCGAAATTTTGGATTCTCTCGTCTAGATTTGCTCATCAGTTTACTTTACTGAAAGTGAAACCATCTTTGCCTGGTTGTGTGCTAATGTGGGATAAACAGCCTGCAGCTATAAAGAACTGAGGAGCAAAAATATTGTTTACATGACGTAACATGACTGGATTAAAGTTAAACAGCTGCGCTCCTGGGATTCTAAATACAAGCTTTATAATCAAACAATACTGAAGGCTACATGCCATGCTAGCAGCTGGGAAGCTGAACTTAGCTTTAATCTAATAGCAAAGACAAGAATGCTGTACTTAGCTTTAAGTTAATAGCTTCTTAGCTTAAAGCTATTACGAGTATGCTATCATTTTTTTTTCTATTTTATGTTTTATTTGATAGGGACGGATACAACAAACATAGAAAAACTGAAAACAGAAATCCAATGCAAGTAGCATAGTGTTGATAGTCAATGCTAATTTGCAACAGCCAGCGCTACAAGGGCTTTTGTGTAAATGAAACATTAAAACAGTTAAACATGGAGAAACAGAGAGTAAACTGGGTACAGCAAGATACAATAAGACACCCATTGAGCTGTGATATAGCTACAAAGAATTAAACACAAGTAGTTAGTGGTGGCAGAAGTTAGCAGAAGTTAGTCTGTTGCTAAACTAACCAGGACTTGGTGGCTCTCTTTCCTGCTTATTCAATCAAAAGGCAGCAAGAGACACAACCACAGTTTAGAGAG
This sequence comes from Labrus bergylta, assembly GCF_963930695.1. Lineage (NCBI taxonomy): Eukaryota > Metazoa > Chordata > Actinopteri > Labriformes > Labridae > Labrus > Labrus bergylta. Next base: position 18,137,986 of record NC_089205.1, read on the forward strand.
ATGCTGTTCCTGTTTGTCATCACAGAATGTGCTTATTCATTCTGCCTTGTTTGGTCTATAAAATATCAGAAAAATGCCTATTGCTAAATTTTAGTGCCAAATGTGAAATCATCAAATGTCTCAGAAACTGTCTTGGATTTTTCTGAACCCCTTAAAAAAAAAACAATTTAAAGGTCATGAGAGGAGTTTTAGCTAGCTGTAAAACAAACTTAAATTGATCTTAAAACCTCTTTAAAAATAATATAATATTGAATATTTGCCTGTGGAATAACTTCAGCTCTAAATGTGAACATTGCTGGAGGCAGTGGAGGGAAACAGAAAGGATCACGATCAATATTAATCCACAGGGAACCATGCACGTTTGAAACAGTTCTTATCCATGCAAAGACCTCATGGTGACACGTCAGGAAATACCAAGACATCAACTTCAAATTAGACCACAAGCATGGATTAGAATATTTCATTTTTTTTTAACTTAATCCACAAAATAGAGTGTGGGAGAACAAAGAGGCCACAGTCGCCGTTCTTTGCTGCAAACAAGAGAAATTCTTTTGTGACTAGATAATACCACTAGAGTTCATTTCGTATCCATCAACCAGTTCACAGCAGAAATGGAGAGAAAAAATATATATTTTTCTCCTTTATAAATCAGTTTACTACTCTTTTTTTCACAAGGGTAACAAGATCCTGTGTCACTCTGCTCAGCCTCCCCCTGAGAGACTTCCAACATACTGCTGTCTCATGGACACAGAAAACCCAGCAGCTGGCCTGGCAGGGAGCCTGTTACTTCCAGGGCTAACCAAGGCTGAGGTGCAAGAGTCTGAGCCCAGAGCCTGGAAGCTTTGCTTGCTGGACGCCTAAAACGGGAAGTGATATCTTACCGTGAACCCACTCTGTAAATCAAACCTGCTGATTTTATAGCCAGTTGGGCTAAAGCCAGAAAATCAAACCTGTACTTCATGGATGTAAAAAAAAAACAAAGCAAACTAAGACCCCAGTTGCAAAATAAAAACCTTATAAACCACTGCGAGCTCTCGTGTAACAAAGATTCTTTGTGTTAGGTCAAATAAATATTGGCACGCAGACTCAAAATACTATCATGTCAATCTCGTCTTTCTGAAAACTTGAGCTTTCTTGTTCATGGTTCATATGAGAGTGACATTTCAAGCCTGACACCAGGGTGGAGCGGCCTTGTACTGTACAATCTCACACACACGCAGGGTCAGACAGTCGGCACATGTGCTAGTCCAACAGCCGAAACCTGAGCCTGCCCTGGAGTGTCTGACACGAGAAACCAGTGCAGTCCTCTCAGACGGCTGGGTAGAGAGAACTGGGAGGAAGGGGAGCTGGAGGTTGGAGGGTGGGGGAATGGGGAGAGGTGTCTAATCTGGTAATTACGCCTGTTGCTGCTGCTAACTCCTCTGGCACTGGGGAGGTCAAGACAGAACAACAAGAGATAACAGGAGTAACAAAAACTCAGAGGCCCATCCCACAAAGGGAGGATGTGCAAGGAGAGAAATTAGGGAGTGGGTGGATTATTTAAACGGAGGGAGAAAGTTCAGCTGGCACGCTCCGGGTTTTACACATCATGATAAAGGCCCCAGGTTGTATTCTGAGACATGGATAGGAGTGAGTGGGAATTTTGCGGGTTCAAGAGGCTCATCAATGCTGATGGTGATGGGCTTTGGGAGCAGATACCAACCAGGCACTTGAATTACATGATTAGATTCCTACTTACAAATTGGCTGAAATAAATACAGGCCCATATCAGTTTATTTCATATACTGGCTGATTCTTAGTGCATAATATTGTTTACATCTTTTTAATAACCAAATTTAAGTTTGAATTAAACAAATTCTTTGTACAAACAATGTGGAGCACAGCTTTGGATGATTTGAAATCTGTAATCAAAGTCATGTGGAATTACCACTCAGCCTTCTTAACCCCTCAGTTCTTCTCTTTCTACGTCTTTTACCTTACTGTTTTTTTTAATTTTTTTTTTAGAAGACTTAAAAATCAACCATATACTTTCTGCTGAGCACCAAACACCAGACAGAAGAAAAAAAGGGACGAGCTAATAACCTTGGTTGAGCACCTAGTAGCTAGGGAGCCAAATATTTCCTGGAGTTGGTGGAGACCAAAATAAAGCTACAATGAAAGTGTATTTTATGATTAGGTTAGACATATGAACCAGATACACAGATTAAATATTTTGCTCACTTGAGAGCACCAACAAGTATATTTCTAAACTATTAAGACTCCTGCTTTATACATTAGATTTGTATCCCTAGATATAAAATCTAATGACGATCATTTTGACATGTTTTTGTAAAAAAAAAGAAAAAACATGTGATGAATAATTATCAGATTTGATTTCAAGAACGCTTACATACTACTACCACCAACTGCTTTAAAAATAGAGTCTTTATGTCTGTCACAGGCTTTATAATAAAAGCACAACAAACATGTTGTGTCATTCTGGAACAAACCCATTTCAGGTCTGCAAATGGCATTTTACTCTGTCTGCAGTGGCCTCGAGCGGCATATCTCACCTCTCCAGCTACAAAGAACAGCAGCGGCGTCTCCTCCTCCTTGGCTTTGTACTTGGCCATCAGCTTCTCCGCTATTGGCTGGATCAGCTCCTTGGCTGGCTCCAGTTCACCTTCCTCCTCTGCGTCTGAATGAACCAGGACAGAGATACAGAGAGACATTTAAAGTATGGAAATAAGGCGACGTGGGAGAGGAAAAATAACACAGATGACTGAAATTTGAAGCAAATAATGAGACGACTGGTAGACAGAAAGGTGAGAATATAATAGGAACTATTCAGGCGGTCACTTTAGGGTTTTTTGAGTCCAGTTTGACCTCGAGAAACCAAAGCAGTTTTGAAAAAAAATCAAAAGAGCATCAATACGAGTTATCAAGATCAACTGTGCAACTTCAGACATTCTCAGTCCTCACAAAATCAGCAGCACACAGTCCAGCATTAATGCCTGAGCCCCCTTTTTTTTGGATTTTCTTAATTATCAAACAAATAGATGGATAAATACACATCCTAAAATACCTTTTACCCTTTCAGCTCTGTAAGAATTTTCCACAGGGTCTGACATGCAATACGTTCCACATACTGTAAATACCACTTCATCCAAACACACAGGCAGGAGCCCCACGGGTGGAGCTGCAGAGTCCACTCACCCACAAACAGGACAAGGCAGGGCCCCTCATGCAGCTGCACGGCGTTGGACTCGCTAAGCTCGAGCACAGGTCGAGGGTGCCAGGGAAAGAGGCGGCACTCGGGATCGTTCAGCACCTCCACGCGGCCCTGTCGCGTGATCATGTGACCTTCTGCGTCCAGGAGAATCAGCGTGGGAATACCTGGAAAGAGAGAAGATGGTTTTGAAACTGAGAGGCTGCAAAACGACTTCACCTCTGACTGCTTCACTTTTTGAAACTTTTCTGTTTGGTTTGTATTTCCATGACGCTTTTGTCTATGTTATAGGCTACCATCAACCTTTAGATTACTCTAGCCTTATCAGAAAAATAACACCATCCAAATACTAATAAATAACAAATGAATTCCTGGAGAATTTCAGGAGGACTCTCCTTTAAATCCTCCTGATCTGGTTGTTCACACATGCATCTCTATATCTGTCAGACGGGAGGGGGGGTGGTGGGGGTCTTCTGAGGCATGACATAAAAAGATCAATGTGGAAGTGGTGGATGAAGATCAGAGCCGGCTATACGATGCTGTAATGAGAATATTTGCCTTCATATCGATGCTATGTGTAGTTCGACAGAATCACAATATCAACGAAAGAGATGGTGGAGAAGAACGTACTGGCAAACAGAAAACGTAACGCAACAGTTTAGTGCACGAAGGTGGAAACGGTTGCAGGCCCACTCCCTCGAGGTGAATTCTCCTGATGGTATCCTGCTGAGAGCTCACTCGGACTTCATGAGGAAAACCTCCTAGGGGGCTGGCAGGAGGAACTCCGGATAAAACTGGGGTGAAACATTCTGCTGTTTGTGTTCACGCATGCAGCTCACCCCGCAAAAGGGTTCTTAAAGAGTTTTGTGAACAAGGCTACACAGAGGTGGGGGTCGTGTGCAGGAGCGCGGGGCAGTGTTGACTCTTCCTCAGTTCATTCCTCACATTCTTTGCGGGAGAGAGCGAGCTCCTGCTAACTTCATGCACAGTCCTCTGCACTGGCACAGAGGAAGGAATTAGAGGACAAGTCCGAGGTGCAAAGGGAGCATTTCGGTAATGAACAAGACTGTAAAAGGTTGTAAAAGAGGCTCACATTCCTCAGGCTGCAGGGTAATCTCTGTTGCAGTTCGTCTGCCCTGCATTCAGAGCTGTCAACAATTGTGCCAAGGTTTAAGTTTGTGACACAACTAGGCTCAGTAGGAGAGAGAAACCTACACACTTAGGTGACATAAATAATGATGATGTTGATGCAAGATACCTTGAATTCCGTAGAGTCTATTGAGTCGTGATCGCCGAGCCTCGTCTGAGTACGGCACCGCCAACCACGGCATCTCACTGAAATACTGCTTAAAGGACTCCTCTGACCTGGAGGGGTAAGGGAACAAAAACAGAAAAACAGACGGTGATTTATTGGTGTCAATAAACACTTGATGAGTGAAGACTTATATTACAGATAACGTTGAATCAATGTGTGTGTCACTTAATGCGATGTCGTCCGTGTTCTTGCAGAGTAAATCTCACCTGTCAGCGCTGACAAAAACAATCTCAAACTTCTGTCCTGCCTCTTTGACAGCCCGATACGACTCCACCAAGACCCGGGTCAGACTGCGGCAGGGTGGGCACTAAAAGAGAGAAAAGAGGAATAAAAAGGAGGGACAGGAGGTAAATAACTGTACATAAAAGTCACAATAGTTACCACTGCCTTAGGTATTTTCAAACTCAACGACACCTTTCCTTTGCCTCATTTTGTATCCAGCTGCTTGGACCTCTTTAAAAATGAATCCTGCTATAATTCTCTGGCTTGAGAGGTTTTTGTTGCCTAATAAGTGAGTGTGTGTTTATTAGGAGAGCCAAAGCTATTCCGCCGGGGGGGGGGGGTGAGGGTGGTGATGGTATGGCTGGCATTAGGATGACATCAGTGCGCCATGGCAGCATTCAGCAAACAAACAAGTCTGCATTTCCAGATTCAGTCTCTGTTTTCATTCGGTCAGCTCTTCCAGCAGTGTAGTAAGTAGTAAAATACAATCACTAAATATTTATAGCACACAAGTGAAAGAATTTGTGCCAGTCGTGATAAAGGGGTGACATTCTACAGGATTATTTTTTCTATGCGTGTGATCAGGAACTCTGCTAGAGTGATATTTTGGAGGTATAAAAGTGGAGTGTCTCTGGATTTAAATCTTGAAATTTAGCTTACAAACACACACACACATGAGCAGAGACATAATGAGAGAAAATAACTAATATATCAGGAGATGTCAAACAATGACAAACCAAATATTAACACAATGTCAACACTGTCACTGTAAAAATATCATCAAGAACTTCTAATAGTCATATACATACAATTGTAGCACAATTTGGAAATCAATGCTTTAGTATGCCAGGAAGACTTCACATCATCCTGTTTACCTTACTTTAATATCCAGGAGAGGTTTATGATTTACCGGTCATCTCCTTACTTCTTTGAAACAGGCTATTTGTTTTTAAATCATATAAAATGTGGTTTAATGTAAGTGTTGGTTTTATTAATTGAATTATTTCATGTGGAAAAAAGATCTCCTCAACATTATTGAACATGCAGTAAAGTAAATAATCAACTGTAACTTATTGATTTATAGTTCATTACTGTTCACAGAGATTACAGTGGATACAGGGTGTCAAACACCTGCATTGATCCAGAAGTACACACTGATCATACCAACACAAAGGCATTATGGGAAAGAGAGTAAAGCACTTATCAATACACTGCAGCTTTATTGACTTCCTCTTGTCGCTCATGGAAGAAAACACCATTTAATAATGATTTGTAATACTTACACACACTTATGCATACGCACAATGTTTTCTCAATGCTAAAGAATCATTATGTGTTTTTGTGTGCTAGTTTCTATCAGTCATACAAGGCTTTATGTTTACTATAATTTTACTGTAATAATGATCGTCAAAGAGATGATTTCCCTCACAAAACAGGCAACAGGTCAAATGTGGTGGGACATTTATGTCATTATTCTCTGCCAAGGTCCATTTCAGGTCACTTGAACATTAAAGGCGTGGAAAAAAACTTCCTATGAGCTTCTGTGTAAATAAATGCCAAGACCAGGTGCTGGCATGTCACATTTGTAAAGTGACTTTAATAGCAGCTGGATTGACATGAGCAACTGAGGGGAATTCGGTGTAAAAATCCCACAAATATATTCCAGTAATGGCTTTTGTGACTTGTCCTTCTCAATTTATTGTGGGTCTGGGGTGCTAGCCAGCCTCAAGGCGTCACTGTTCTGCAGAGCCGGTCTCTGAGGCTGCGGCTCTGGCAGCTGCTCAGCTGACTGGCCTCGGTTGAGCCTGTGCTGCAGCGCATCAGGGAAGAGTCCAAAGATGATAAAAAATGCCTTGCATGCATCACTGAGTGCCAACCTTTACTGGATATCAGCAGGTCCAGCAGAGAAAGAGACAATAGTGATGATGTCAGAGGGGCGTGGTGATTGATTCTGGCTTCAACAGAGGTCTAAAGGTGGTGGTGAAAAGGCTGACAGGGAGAGTTAACCACTGTTAATGTAAACACACAAAAACAATGGAGTCGCCTCCACCCTCCTGCTTCTTTCTCTTAACTGTTTCCACTATCTGCTCCATACCTTCCTGCTCCGCTCTGCTGCCCTTTCTCAGCCATGTCTCAGTGTTTTGATAAACTCAGGGGGCCAGGAAAGCAAAAAAAAAAAAAAAGGAAAAATCCAGGTCATCTTTGTCCCTCTTTTTCTCCGCTTCTGTGAACTCACCCAGTGTGCAGAGAAGTACACTCCCACGTAGTGTCCCTCCAGAGAGCTGCTGTCTGTCGTCTGCCTGTTGTTCCTGAGAAGAGGCCCCGCCACCACCTCTGCAAATGGCTTCGGACCCCAGGGGAACTCCAGGCCTGGGAGGGGGAAGGAAAATGGAACAGAAGGTGGAAAAGGGAAAGTAAAATCAGGAGAAGAAATGCAAGAAAAAACAACATTCTACAGCAGCATTCTTACATGCTAATTATGAAAATGCTAACATGCTAATGTGTAGCAGGTTCTTCATTTGCCAGGTTCATCATTCAAGTTTAGTGTGTCTTATAAAATAGATTTGAATAGCCAAGATGATGTAATGTCATTAGTTCTGCAGGTATTTCTTCATAAAGTGAACTTATTTAAATTCTGACTTGCTAATAGTGGGAGTTAAAAAAAATCAGTCGATCACAGCGATCATTAAAACTATTATAATTCATTATTACCAAATCCAAAGACAATTCATCAAATATGGTTTCCTGTGGAATGAATAAATGATTTTTCGAGTAAATTGTCATGGCTGAGAATATAAACCAGCTGCAAAGCATGCTTTTAATGATGACTGAGTACAAACGATGCCTCTCAAGCACATAAAGGTTACAAGAAATCCTTCTCTCTCCCTCTTTCTTTTACTCTTTTCAAGGTGTCTTCATTGTCACTGTCGAACTCCAGAGATGCATTTAATACAGGCAGATTTAAAAAGAGAAGCAGAAATGGATGAAACCTTGTACGGCTTGTTCATAATGACCTCTTTATGCGAGCGAGGTTGTCTAGGGCGTCATTAGGCAGGAATGACACATCTGCACCGCACTGCAGCGTCCTTTTTATTGTCGTCCTGATTGTAAAAGTGCACTCCATCTTTGCGCTGCAGGCGAGTCGAACCGCCACTCAAGTCCAGCCTTTCATGGAGAGTGAAAGGCAGAGGGGGCCCGGAATTGCGCACCCGCCCCTTCCTGTCACACTGTTCAGCAAAGTTTCAGTGTGCTCTTCCTCTCCAAACCAGAGCTTGAATTGATTTGTCACGTCGGGGACTGATCCCATTCTGCCTCTCAAATAATTTGAACATGAAAATGTGTCCAGACGTGTAATGGAGTTCAGATGTTGGCCCGTTCTTCCATAAACGTGGCAGAATATTCATAGAAAATGTAGATGTCTGTGCATGTATTTGCTCATGAGGTCATAGATTAATCTATTCTGTAGCCTTGTGAAGTTTGGAAGAACAGTTAATGAATCACGGATAGTACTGCAGGCTTGGACCGGCTTCATTAACCAGGCAGCAAAATCTGTCACAATCATGCAAAATCCATTCTGCCTCATTGCTGCACTGCCACTGTCCCCCTCCCCCCCATACCCCCCCCCCCCCCCCTTCTCATATGACTGATGTCTTTTTCCATGCTGACCTCACACGGTCTGAAGAGGCACCATTTTTAAATATTGAGATCTTTTTCAGCCAAAAAAAAAAAAAAGACGACATCTGTACAGCAAAGGAATGCAAGCCCGCTCTTTTTAATTCTCCGTTTCCACTTCAAAGTGCAGAAATTATAGGGTTTGCAGATGAGCGAGTGAGACATGAACACGCTATAATATTCATCCAGCACTGTCATTATGAAAACATCACCACAAACGACAAGGGGGGGGGTAAATAAATGCTAAATGTTTTGATGATGTGGTACTGAGGTGTCTGTGAGGAAACTGTGACCTGGCATGGTGTAAACATCATCACAGAGAATGTTGAGTCTGTGTGTGTGTGTGTGTGTGTGTGTGTGTGTGTGTGTGTGTGTGTGTGTGTGTGTGTGTGTGTGTGTGTGTGTGTGTGTGTGTGTGTGTGTATGCAGGTGTGACCTCAGTCACTGTAATCATAACAGTTTATCACTCTCAGTAAGGTTGTAGGACTAAGCTCTAAGCTGTATAAACTAAAGCTGTCAACAAGCTATGTCTGGTTGGAACACTCCCATAAAATCATATATAAACTGTTTACTTTTCATTACTTAAGTTCTTTACCAACTCTCTCAGCACTCTAACATGAAGTGTCCAAACAGGAATGTTTTATGCACATTTCATAATGAGCTTAATCATACTATTGCAAAACAGCCAAAATCCGTAAAATGTACAGACTAGGCTCGGGTGAAAAAGATTCACATTAGATTACTTGGGGTATTAATCATGAACCGTGCAACCTAAAACGAAAGCTTTGACCAGAAGAGGTGAAAAAAGACCGAGCTGGTGTGTATTTGTTTGTTTGACTCTCCTGTCCTGCTGAGCACAAGATGTCCCATCTATTTCAAACAGCCCCATGAGAATGAAGGATGCGGCCCACCAAGATTTCATGGTCCCACCAGTGTGACAGACAAAGTGTGTTAGACAGTGATCTATGTTGTCCTGTCCTTTTGACCCTCAATTTTTGTCCTATTAGCACGTTGAAGAGTGGTATTTTTATGGCTGATTGGTTTGTGGCTGGGGTTGAGGTTAACCATTTAGTAAAAAAGGGATGAAGGTCAGAGCTTGAGGTCAGGGACTGAAAATAAATCACTGTTATTGTTTTCAGCGATAATGAATGTGTACATGTGGCTGTGCATCTCACCTTTAGGGTCATCTCTGACCACCAGTAGACCGTTCCGACAAACCACCTTCCCTGTAGCTGCGTCTACAAACACCAGAGAGGGGATGCTGGTTACCTTGTACTTGTTCCACAGCTTCATCTGAAGAGAGAGAGAGAGCGAGAGAGAGAAAGGAATATTAAAGGTTGGAAAATGATAGGCACAAATACCTTTAAGTTTGTATTATTTGATTTAAATGCTGGAACAGAGTTTGGCCCAGTCTTTGGTTACGTTTCCAGAGCAGCTTCAGTGTTTTCACTTGAAAGAGTACAGTGTAAAAGAAACACATGCCAACTGACTGAGCACTTTATTTTGTTTTATAGGACAAACATAATCTCTGCAGTTTGAAAGAGACTCAGGAGACTAGAAGGCGAAGTAAAAGAACAGGGGTGCAGTCAGCCCTGAGGTGAATTAGCAGAGGGTGAGGAGCACGCTGCTGCACTTAAAAGAGGCGGAACTGGAGCAAACCCATGCTGTCCCTGCTGTGCCATGAATACAATTAAAAGAAAAGTCTGTAGCTAAAAAAAAACAAAAAAAGACGGAAGAAGAAAGTCTTCTTGAAGTATGTTAACTCTTGGAGCTTCTTGGAGAGACCAATCGTACTTTTCATAGGTATTTATAAACAACATCAGATTTTATAAATCTCAAAGAGTAAGTACCAATACAGTCTCATAAAGAAAAAGAAAAAGCTTTAAAGCCAGAAATCAGCATGAACCGATGCTATTTATAGAGTTCAGCCATCAGTGGAACATCAAAGAGCAGATCAAGCATTTCACATATCTGAGGCTCACTTTCCATATCAGAGGGAAGAGTCCTGTGCTGTGAATAGAAAACAGCCTTGTCTTGTTAAGAGCAGCAAATCGGCACTGTGCAATGTTTGTGCTTCAGCAGCAACTACAGGAGAAGAAGGAGATGGTGAAGGATATCCCTCATGTGAAATCCCAGACCAGCTGAGAATTTTAATTGATGAATGAAACTAGGGAACACACTGTCCCTTTACTCAACCTATATGCTGAAGTTTCTGATCTGTAGGATGAATTAAAAATTCTCTCAATAAATGTGCAGGGATGTTAAAAAAGAGACACGTTCAAAAAACAGCCAAAAGGATGAAAAATAAATAAATAAATAAACATGTTCAACACTCTACTGTTCTTTTTATTACCTGCTGTATCCAGCCAAACATTTAAGTACCCGTGTAATAAGTGTTACGTCTGGGTAGTTAAGAGGTAGTGTGCCAAATGAAGTGAGCCCTGCTTTTCTTGAGGCTCCCTGATCTAAGCTTGGAGTTTGGTTACCGGTGATCTCCAGGTTGATGAAGTCCTTCAGTTGCTTGTATATACAGACATACATGCCTGTGACTTTACTATACAAACTGAGCTCAAACACAGATGTTGTGTGTGTCTCCTCTTTGCAAAGGCTGCACATATGTTCTCATGAACTCACTGGAGGTCAACCACAGGCCCTCCCTGACACCAGAGGTCAGACGGTCTGACCCATGGACAAGACGATCTGGAGCCTCCCAACAATGTTGGTCTGGAAGTCTTTCAAAAGCAAACTTTAGTGTCTGCCACAGTCAACAGCTTTACCACACACTCCCTGCTGCTCTGGAAACTCAATCTCGGCTCACAAACTGATGAGGTTGAGGACATTAACAGTGACTGTCTCCCTTAAGCCAACTACAGCTGGGTGACTACCGCTTTTCAATCAGCTGCCTGCTGATGATGTGAGATTGAGAGCAGGATTTAGCTGAAAGAGTGTGAGAGGGACATATGAAATAAACAGAATGAGTGTAAGGGTGATTGGCCCTGCACTGTTTCCAGTGAAATACGATAAATAACTGTGTTTACATCTGCTCCTTCCATTCAGTCATCGAAGCTAAAACCCTTCTCAGCGTGCACCCTGTCACAGATGATTTGGGTGCTATGAGTAAGATGATTCAAATTATATAGTGCTGCATCTATAATAAACAGTTTGATCTAAACGTCAGCCTGCTAACATGCTTACAATGACATTGCAATAACAACGCAATTGTGCATGTTAGAACATCTAAGTTTACCTTGTTAGCATGCTAACTTTCGCTATTGAGACAGATATGATGTCTATTATTTTGCAGGCATTTAGTTATAAACAAATTATTGTGCCGAAGTCAGTAGGAATAATGTGACACATGTTTAGGGAGAACATGCAAACGCATACAGAAAGTGTTCTGATGGGGATTCAAAACAGGAACCTCCTTGCTATGAGGTGACCGCGCTAACCACTGCACCACCATGCAGCCCAATGGTGAATTTAATTATTTTTTTTTTATTTCCAAGGGATGTCATCGATGGCCAAAAATGACTCATGAGATTTTTAAAAAAGGGCTGCTAGCTAGAGCTATTTGTTCATCATTTTATTTGTAAAGCTAGTTCAACATTCATACACTGATGCTCGGCATAACGTGAAATAATAGTCAAAATCTGCCACTTCTATGCAATGTGACCTACTGTCCAGTTTGTTGAATATAGTTGGGACAGCCAATTCGGAACATGCCATATCAGCAGCAGCCATCTTGGTTGTTTATAAAAATGCCTCAATGGAACATCTGCCACGGCAAATAAAACCTGAGCATACAGATTGTTCCAAGTGAAATCCAGCTACATGCAGCTAGCATGATTTCAAGCATAAAAAACACGAACTGATTACCACATAATGTATTTTAATAAGATTTTTTATCAAACTTATGATAACTGATGCAAAGGTAAAGTTATTTTCGGAGTAGAGGAAGATGGCTTCGTACTATACCAAAGGCTTTTCTCATACAGTTACATCAAGAAAACAGCTGGAAAGATTTATGTATCAACCTTAGAGGAACAACTGATTCACCCTCTTTACTAATTTATAGCATCCCTGAAAAATGTCTTCCCGGTGTGTTGGCTGAAGAACAGAGTGTTCCTGTGTGTTCAATCCTTTGAGGGTTTAGATCTCCCTTTAGCATGATAAAGATGTTATGATTTCATGGAGGATGACTGACCTTGTTACTACAGAAGCAACATGTTGTGGAGTCAGATGTAAACAAGTGTACATGATGTGCATTTCAGGACCTTTAAAAAGACAGAAGATCCCTATGAATGGGAGAGGTGGAGTGTTATGCTTTCATTGTCTTCTTTCATAGTAAACCCGGAATCTTCCTTGAAAAACACTGCAGACAAAAGTTCTCATAGCAGCTAGAGCTCAATCTTCCCTCCTCTTTCCTCCTCGTGACAGAAAAAACACGAGGATCACATGCAGCAGTGACCGGTTACTCCAATCACTGCTTCATTGTCGAGACCCGCGGGCAGTCTTTTACATTTGAGACAATAAACACAGAATGTGACGTGATATGTTGTGCTAAAAAAAACCCACATAAATCTGAGTGTCAAATCTGCCCCCATTCTTTGACTTAACAGCTTGCCATTGCAAGAAGGGGTGTTAGAGATATTTTAGTCATCTTGTCAGCTTTTATGAGTCTGTAACATGACTCGTTTGGTTCAAAGTGTTTCTTATGCGCTGCTGTGTGTAGAGATGAAGATTTATAGTTTGACAGGAAATAAATACTCGCTTTCTTGCCTGGAGTAAAATGAGAAGGTTGATATAGCTCTTGTGTCTGTATGATGAATATTACTCTATATCCAGTAGCCAGCTAGCTACCAGGAGAAACAGCTAGCTTGGCCCTTTCAAAAGCTAGCCAGCCTTAGGTTATCTCACTGATTGAGTAAGGTCTCACTTTATCATCTAAGTGAATTTATCAAAATGACAACCAAATGCTTTAAAATAAATCACTAACCTTTTTTTTTTAAAAGATTCAATAGTTAGAAACCTCAAGGTTATTCCAGCTTTCACAAAGAAATGGTTTGCTAACATAAAAGAAAAGAAAACAGGAACTAGTGTATTTGGTTTGATATTTTGGTATATTGGATAAAACAGATTTCAAGATTTCACATTGGGCTTTGTGAAACCCTGGCATTATTTGTGGTTTTCTGACATTTTCGCACAAAAACACAGACTCAGAGAATATTCAGGAGGTTAACACGATGTTAAAATGTCCAGCACATTAGCAGTAGCTAATTAGCATGCAAAGAGCTTGCAGACTGTGTTCACTGCATTGATATTTCATGCTGCCACTCCCAGCTTTCTCGGAGGGCGCCTCTATTCATTACCAGCACCAACAGAGTGTGTAACTATAGGGCCAATGGGTAGGCTTGGGGATATATAGTTACATGCTGGTTTAAGGAGGCCAATAACCCCTGTAGAGAGCCCACCAACTGTTAAGACTCTAGAGAGAGCTGAAAATCCATAATAACAATCCATTTACTCTCTTGGACATGCAGGCATTAGCCTCAAACCTAGCCCAGTGCTCATCATGCTAATTGGATCACGCATGGCTGCATGGAGATCCATACCCAGAAGAAGACAAATCAGTAGGGCTGGTAGATCAGTGTTCATGAACATCATACTGTACAAGGGCTGAAAATAAACTTGCCCCTTAGCTTAAATTAAGTGCAGAATCTTTTTTTTTTTTTAAAGTAGCATCATTTTTTTTAAGGGAAGACAACGACATCTCTAACCAGCAATACCTATCCTGGATTGCAAGTAAGCAATAAAATAGGGGGGGAATATGAAACCCCTCCTCACACACATTACTGTGTTAAATGTCATGCATGGCAATCACTTTCATGCTTCTCTGCACTGTTGCATTTTATGGCCACAATCTGCACTATAAGAGGAGGTTTGCTTACATTGAGTTACCCCCACAGATTTCAGGGCTATGAGTTTTAAATCTTCACACGTGTTTCAGTTTTAACTAAGTTCATTCTGAAGCCACTTGCAGCCAGATCCTGCAGTAAAAACCGGGCTCTGTCAGTAGCCATTGGGTCTCTGCTGTTGCTGCGGTGTGAGAACTAGAGTGGAAGATATTTTTTTTATCAGTCAAAGCTCCCAATTCACCCATCATTGTTGAAGCCCTATCTCCTCACAGATCTGTTTTCACTGGGCCAGTCAGGCCTAAGGCATCTGCCAGACGCTCATAAGAGGCTCACAAGCTCACAACGCTGCTTCGTTACAACAGTGGCACTACAAAGGAGAGTCACGCAGTTACAGCGGAGGACATGAGAGGTATCCTGCTGTGAAGCTGATAGCAGCACAGTCCTTTATCTCGGAGTGTTACATGAGGGACAAATGGTGATAATACAGTTGAAAGCTTGAATAAAGAAGGGGGGACTGAAGGGACGTTTCATGTACAGTACACTCATGTCTGAACAAAAAAGATTTGAGGAATTTAATTTAACCCTGCTCATGAATTCGCATCGGCTTTTATTACCAGGACGAACTGTTCCTAATATAATCTTTTATTCAGGTAAAGTCGAATTTATGTGCACAATTTTTTACAGCTCAGATAAGAAAAAGAATCGAATTCTCCTTTTTCAGAGGGGACACAATGGAAATTATGTTCTAGCTGTATTAGACTTTAATCTTCAAATATAGAATTTGATTCATGCAATGATCTTCTCACTGCTCATGTAAATGTGAGGGGATCAATGGTTTTCAATAGATCTTTGCTGGTAGTGTCAGAAAACCACTTGTTAGAAAACTCGAGGTTGTTTTGACTGACGGACTGTCCAGCCCCCTCAAGTCAAGTTCTACAAAAGCGTTTGTCTTTCATTGCGACTTTTTTATTGACACAGCCTGCAGGAGCTGTGATCTTTGACCATAAAGATTTAATGTAGTGTTGGAGAGGGTAGCAGACCGGACTGGACTCTTGGTTTGCCTCTTGGCAGGCACAAACAAACAACACCAGACATCTGGATTTGAACTGTTAAACATGGATTCAAGCATAAATGCTGGTCAAGTGGAGACAGTCAGGGTGGGAAAACCAAATGCTGTTAGTTTCAATCATCTGCTTTGTTTTGCTTCAGAATTGAAAAGCCAAAAAAGACAAGTAATATCCTGGAGGCCCACAGGCTATATGTGGAGAAAAAAATAAATAATAATAATGACAGCCAGCTATACTGTAAGTGGCTGAACACTGCCTTCTGAAAGAGTTATTATTACACACAAAAGAGGGGTGACAACAGACTTGGTTATCAAACTACATACGTGTATTTGATGACTCCTTAACTATCATCAGACAAGAGCTTATGGATTAGCATTTAACCACTTACTTCCTTGGTAACAAGGGCAAGGGGTGATGTTAGCATTCAACCACAAATCAAGCTAATGGTAATTTTAGCTGTAGTGCTAACGTTTGATTTTGTCGTCAAATATGCAGTTTTAACTTGAACTACGGCTAACTGACCCTCACTTTTCTTATCCTGTATCTATTCAGTTGCTTATTATTATTTAATCAGGAAATGGTGGATTGATAATGATTTGGAAAAATCCCTGCAGTCCTACAACTCAGAAAGACCATTTATTCACATTAAAACAGCATTTTAGGGGAGTCAGTGGCCTAGTGGTTAGTCCAGCGCCCTACGTACAGAAGCTACAGTACTCAAAAATAAGCGGCCTGGGTTCAAATCCAACCAGTGGCTTTTTTGCAGTCAAGACTCACTTGTGCCGGACATCTCCTACCTCTACTGTTGTACCTTTTTTTCTTCTTCTGGGCCCCTCGAGCCAGCTCTGACTTACATTCCTCCATGCTGCAGCCCACCTCTGCTCATTCTGCTCCTCAGGCTCTCAGTAACTGCCTGTATCCACTTCAAAACCCTGTTGCTGCTCTTCAAGGCTACAAAGGGAGCCCTCTCTGTCCACCCCTTAGCCATACTTCAGCCCACATGATGCAGGCCAGTGTGTGTAGCGCTTCCATCTGTACAGCTCTGACCTGACTATCACCTTACCTCGGTGAAGAGCGTTCACCACGCCGTGGCTTCCCAGGTAGTTCACTTCTCAAACCCTGACAGCTGCACAGTCGCTGCCCTTTCTCTGTGCTCCACTGATGAATTATCTCTTCATATCCTTAACTTCATCATGTGCATGCCATTTTGGCTTACCAAAAAACCACAACAACTATGCTTTCATCTTTACAGCTTTAATATCGTCGATATCGGCATGATTTTAAAAATGCTATCAGGTTTTTCTATTTTCCAACCACTTCCATCCCCCTCCACCTTGAGTGCCAGCTTTATTCCCAAAATATAAAAGTACAGGCCACTCACTCCACTGTGCTCATTACAGAAGCTCATCCTGCACTTCATGCTCCATTGTGGTGAGCAAATGCACTGCCCAGGCCTCTCGCATGTCGTCTTTTAAATGCAAAATGCTCTGCTGGCGTCCCGTGTATTTTATTAATCCCGTAAAATTCACCAGCAGAGCCATTTTGGAGGTGGATCCTCCAGAAAGCAGACGGGAGAGATGCTGGCTAAATTGCTTTTTCTTTCTCTCTCGATAAAGCCCCCCCCCCCCCCCCTGTTGCCACGGTAACCACGACCCCCTCAAATGAAGTCAGGACATGTCACCAAGCGCCAGACACATTGTGGGCTCTTAGTTAATAATTCAGTGATAAATTAACGGGTTTTGTGAGGGAAACAGGTGCCAGAATGTCAGAGGGCTTAGGGTAAATAACCCAGAGGAAAAAAAGGAAGAAAAAGGGCGAGAGAAAATACACATAGAAAGAGAGAGAGAGGGGGGGGGGGTGTATCCCCCATGGCAGTCTTGTGTAGAGGCACAAAAGCGACCCCTGAATACAGGCTCTAAATCCAAACTTAGACCCTGTACGGGGAGAAGTTTTTTGTAGTAAAGACCGCAGCGTAAAAAGCGCGGGGGGGGGGGATTGTAAAGGAGTAAAAAGCCGGGGCTCAATAGGAATCTGCAGCATTATGTCTCTACAGGCGTGGGCTGTCCTTGAGGCCTACATTTGGCAAGGTCAAAGGCCAGGACGACAGGGGGTGCATTCTTCACTCCCAGAGGTGTTTAGACCAGACTGCCTGCCTCCATAAGTGTTTCTTTATTTCTCTCTCACTAGCCCTCTTTTTATAATGGATAACAAAAAGCAAAAGGTTAAAGCAGTAATGCACTCACACACAAACACAAATATACCAATACTTATGTGGTTCGAACTGCATCCTTCTCTCTTCACATTAGTCTTCTATAAATGCTAAGCTGTCATTTTCAACCACAAACATCTTTTTGAGAAGACTAAAGAAAAATAAACACCAATCCTATTGACACTGATGTGCAACTACCATGTGATTTGAGGCATCACATGTCATGTGATCCATTTGTGAGAATCCTGATTTGCACTTGCATTCCCTTCATGCTTTGCTGTTATTAAAGAAACACCCAATGCTCTAGGTAACACTAAATAACGCGTCACTTACTAGAAAGCAATTCACCTTCGCTGAATAGTTTCAGTGTGAATGTGAGCTCAGACATCATATGCAATCAAATAAATCTAGTTGTCAATTCTTCACTATTTAGACAACAATATCATGCGGGTTACGACTGATGTAAAAACAAACAAACACAGTTTAGCCTGACTAAATGTGAAAATAAAACCCCAAAATAGACAAGCTCAGACATCAGAATTATATAATGGGTAAACACAACATTCTTTATCAAGTCAATCTGTGCAGGTCAATCATTAAATTGTGCAGAAAAATGCTGCTGTATCTAAACTCAGAAGTAATGATTTACCTAATCATGTTTACAGAAGCTTGTGTGAACATTGTGTCATGATTTTTCGGTTTAGCTGTAACTCACACCTTCTGCCATGAGCCTGTCTTTCATCAAGTCGAGGCCTGCAGAGTCTAAAATACAGACCGATACAGACGATATAAAGCGAATCTGGCTTTGGACCAGCTGGATACGCTTTATCAGTTACCTTAGCATGACCCTCTCACACTGCCATTATACTCTCACAGTGGTCGGCCAACTCATGACTTGGAAGAGACTGCTGCATTTCTGGCATTTTCTTATTTTGTGAAAGCTATAATTTAACACACACTACGGTAATTTTTAACATTAAGGAGTGAATTTGGCATAAAAATAAAGAAAGTTAAGATATGCACAGACAGTGTAAAAGACAGAAAGGCACTGTAGCCTCATTAAGTCTGAAATCTCAGCCCATTACATATTAATAATGAGACTAAACACACACTAGAATAAACCTTTCAGCACAACATGATTTCATGCATGTGCCTTTTACACTCACTGCTCAATTAGCTACAGTCAGCAAACAGACCCAGAGCAACTGTGCATTAATTCTACCCATAATCCTCCGCATTACTGTTCCTTTGGTACCCCGGTTTCCTGGAGTGCCGGCGGAGGGGGTGGGGGTGGATGGGTGTCGGGTTCAGACAGCTTCCCTGCTGTGACCTCTGTTTGACCCCACATTTAACTCCCACCACCCCTTCTTGTACGACAGCCTCCCGGAGCCGCGGCTCAATCCCTCCCCCCCCCACCCCCCATCACAACACAACACATTAATATTAATGCACATTTGAAAGGAACATTTCAGACACATTATCAGTGTTTTGTGCATAACAGAGCGGTCCTGAATTCAATATCAGGACAATCTGTCTGACATCTTTAGATGGCTGGTTAGCATTTCATTGTGTATTTCTTTCTGGGCTCACACTTTCACACAATCATATTATTGCGTTATGAAAATAGGCGACATACACAAACCAGACAAAGATATCTTTACGCAATAAGCACATGTTAGCACTAGATTACACATCATATCAGTTATCAGCTGTTAAGACTGACTTGGATTCAGGTTCGGAAATCTGAACCAGACATCATTGGATGAGTCTCACAGTATGATCTATAGTGTAGTATCTTGATGGATGACCAAAGATGTCACCAAGCCTTACTCAGGATTTTTTTTTTTCAGGCTTTGCAGTGGCTAAATCTCTGCTGAGGAATCTTAGGGTAGCCGCCATCCTAAAAAAGCCCAATAGTCTATTTAGGGATTGATTTATGTGCTGAACACATCCACTAAAGCGTCATTCACACAATAAGTGGCATGATGTTGAGGTACTGTGTTCTTTGTAAGGTACCATGTATTTTGCTCCAATTGCACCCTCCACAGCAAGAGACGTGTCTCATAAATCAAAGCCTCATAAAACAACCAAGACCTCTGACAGATGTAGCACCCTGCGGCTCACAGTGTGTGAGCATGCAGGTATACATAAACACACACTCATACACTTAAACACACTGTGTGGGGAAATAAGCCTGCAAACTGCCTCCCGCCTGAGATGTAGTCAAACTTAAAATCATCAAAATGTTGCGTCTTCTGCTGGTTATGATGCAGGATGATCCAGGATGGCCTGCTACATTCACAACAGTTCCAGTTCTTACTATTTCTGCCCCGTTACTTTAACTTCAAACAGCTCTACAGTGACATTCAGTGATCCACCCTTTAGCCCTTTCCCTTCTAGTCTTACACCCATTTAAAGTCACATCTGTTTGGCTGCCGCTGCAGACCGGCCCTGTGCATTTTATAGCTGAGCTGTACATCTGGACCCTTCTCGTATCTCTCACAAACCCCCCCCCACTTCTCCCCCTCCGCCACAGTCCATGCACGCTTAAGTCTCGGCTTATCCCACCCCCTCCTCCCTGATACTTTTCACAGCAGCAGCAGCGACAGACTTCCATAAGCTCCCACTCTAACAAAATGAGTCCATATTGGCCTATTGAAGAGGCTCTTGGGTAAAGATTTCTTTTCAGGCAGATTAAGTGACACACACACAACATCAGATAACTCAAATAAACATCGAGTCTGACCCAGATGTCTATGGAGGCACTATAGGAATAAACTTGTACACAGATGGTTTCAGTTACCAAACTGTTTCTACTTATGTAGGTGATCTTAAAAATAAATACAACATTTGACATTTGAATGTCCTTAAATTTAAATCAGACTCCCAGAACTTAATTGGGCAATTGGGGATACCATTTCAGAGCAATTACATCAACTACAGAGAGCATTACAAACGGTTTCGAAAAAGAAAATAATGAAAAGACAAGCTAAAAGGGAAACAAAGACAATAGAAATAACAATTTCTATTGAGAGGAGACAGACAGGCTGGGAACAGACATAAAACACAGAACATAAAAGTGCAGTGTAAAAATGCTTCCCTGTAGAAATGCTTTGAGAAGTGCTTTAAAAGATGCTACTGATCTGGCTAGCCTCTGCTCTGGCAGAGAGTTTCAGGCCTCGAGAGCCTCGACTGCAAAGACCAGGTCACCTTTTGTTATAAGCAGAGTCCTTGGAACAACCTGTAGTGCTCTGCCAAAAGGCCTGAGGCTACGCTTCCCCCCCCCACTGTGGTTATAAAAAGGTCTAATGTGTAGCTCGGAGCCAAAGCCCCACTGAGCCTCAAAATAAACATCCATCAATTTTCTAGATACTCGGGGTCAGGGCTGTGGTGGCGGCAGAGCAAGCTAAGAGTCTTTTTTTTCCTTCCTCTTACAACTTCCTCAAGCTTCTCTTAGGGGATCTCCAAGAGCGCCAAGTTCAGCCAAGAGGCTGCAGGGTTGGTGGGAAATTCTTTCAGGTGCCTCAACTGGCACCGGCTGGCACTGGCTCCATCCATTGAAGTAAATGCTTTGTTTACACATTAACAAAACTTGGGGCGGCTTGCATGTGTGAACTTTTTCACAGTCTATGGTGTGAACGCAAACCGCTGAATTTCAGTGAACCACTGAACGCGTCAGGCAATAATTTGGAATTTCACAGGAGGCGGTGATGACCAAGCAACCAGTGGGTACTTATTAATGAAGCAGCTTCATACTCTGTTCTGCCTGCCAGTATGTTCTTTCCAGCTTTAACATGTGACATAGCATTGATATAAAGGCAAAATACAGTCATTATAATGACGGCTATGCCTCACCTGCCATCTTTGATAATTCATCACAACCTACAGACCTACACTCCTTTTTACGTCATGTTCTGCCTCCATCCAACTTCTGTCTAAACTTCTCACTGAAAGACGTGTGAATAACAATTTTGGAAAATTTCAGATGTTCTTCAATTTAGAGTCCATGTTGACGCGTAAGAAGGGCTGTGCAATAGATTGCTATGTCATCGTTATAGCGATATGACCTGTAGCAACATCACTTAGGTCTGAATCTATCACAATAAACACATTTGCATCCAGAAGCTGTGCCTGTTGGAAGGTTTCCTGGGTATTCACACCATTTTGATGCAGTCAAACATGCAAAAACCACCGGCATAGTTTTGAGTTCATTATATGCATCAGAATATGTCTTCAATATGAAATCATAACAATTAGTGACAAAAGTGAAACTGTTGCTATTATGGTGTAACTTTTCTGTTCCAAGGGACCTTTTTTCAGCCAATAATCGGCAGTGGGAAGTAAGGTTGGTTTGACGGGCTCTATGATTGATGAGAGCACTCTGATGTCAGTGCTAGTTTGTTCATATTATGAAATGTTGTGCTGAATGGTAGCACAGAAGGTAGCATGAACTTTTGATAACTGTAAGCAAACATCGGACTGTAAGAGTGGGCAAACAGCAAGGAATGAGATGATGCAACAAGGGAAGAACAGACAAACAGGGACAGACACAGAGTGAAAGAGGGCAAGAGACTCGAGTGTCAATTTTCAGGGTCATGTCACCCTGTTAGAGGCCTGACTGACAGGGCAGAACACAGGTTCAGGGTTCAAGCCTTTAATAGCCCGGCTAAAACAGCACAGCCTTCATGTCATCCATTCACGCCTGATCCTCTCCACTTCCAAAACATCACAGCTTTGAAATGAGACCAAGAAAAAAAAAGAAAAAGGTGTACATAACCATTCAGTAATCTCTGCTCTCACCACCTTCCCATCTTGTAGACTTGAGGGACTCTTTCAGGGGTATTTTTCTCATAAACACCTGTTAAGAAACTCAGGAAGCAACACATCCCAAAGGTGTTTTTTCTTCCTGAAGCCGTCCAGAATACACTGCAACAAGAGGCATCAGAGAGAAAGCGCTCACTTGGCAGTGTGTTTGTAATTCAGCTCCACAAGCCTGAAAGACAGATCTGAGGACTCCGACGGATGCAAGCAAGAGGTCACCAGCCTCTCGCTAAGCCTTGATTTCCTAGAGACTCTTCTGATATCTTATTTCAGCCGTTCAACGTCCCTTTTTCAAGATGATGTAATCCTCTGGCACAAATACTCTGCACTCAAACACATTTTATATATTAATTTCCTTTTTTTAAAACTGTTTATGGATGGAAAACTTTGAGCTACTGGCAGTAAAATACTTGGTTGGTGGCATGATGTTTGGATGAAAGCAGTGACCTTATACTGTGGGGAAAGGGAATAAAGGACAATGTGGAGGAAATTATGAGCTTGGCAAGAATGCAAATGGTTGGCAAGTGTTTTAGATTTACGAGCCAACAGGACAGATTTCTTGTTTCTAGAATACCTCAACATTTAATATCAAGCAGCCTATTGGACCAGCTTCTGTAAGTGTGAAATCAAACAAGGACTATTTAGAAAATAGTATGAGTGTAAAGTAAGTCCCGCTCAAACCAGCTAAGTTTGCAATGATGAAGGGCTGAAAAGAACAATCATTATGCTGATGATAGTCCAAAGTTCAATGTTCAATTTTTAAGATCATACAAAGGCAACATTTTAAGCTGTATTCATTTTTAAGTGAATCATTGGTTCTGTCTTTGTATTGCAACAACTTTTTACTGCAGCAGTTATCCAGCTTTTTTGTGACCCAGATTTCCGATTTGGGATTAGGGCTGATTTTGTAGGATCATTCCTGTAACCTCAATACTGCACTGAAACTTAACTTGCAAAAATGGTTTCATTCTAGTGAACTTGTTAGGTTAGTACACCACAATAGCAAGTAAAAAAAGCAAGGCTTCAAGGCTTAAATCAGGCTGAGACTTGAATCTCAGCAATGCTATCTGAAATTGACTTTAGAGCAGTAAATAAAGAGCTGCAGTCATTGAATTAAATTAATCAAAGACCTTTGTTGAGAAGTCAAGACTCCCCTTTTAGTTAACAGTCCACCAGGCCCTGAGATTTGTAATCAGGCCTACCTACATACTAGACAGGCTTAAAAAAAACAACCCAGAGCAGCTCTGCATTGTTAAGATCTGTTTATTCTTTATTCAGACACAGGAAGAGATACATGACTGCCAGGGAAATTCATCTTTATCTTAATGTTTGTTATCGGTGACATGAAGCAACCCACAAGAACAAGAGATTCAAGGCCATCTTGGACCACGTTAGAGACACAATACAAGTCAGACAAATAAGTTCAGAACTAAAATTACAGACCAGACCAAACTGCGTCCAAACTATACATCTGTGAAAATTAGCTCATGGGAATTTTGAAGCAAGTAAGAAATGGAAGTCTGGTTCAAAGGGTGGGGAAGGGGTATCCTCTAATGCTTGGACTTCCTCCAGCCGTTCTCTGGACTTTGCTACAGGAAACCTGAACATAACTGCAGCCAGAACAAAATGGAAGACGAGGAAGAGGAGGATGACCCTCGAATTACTCTCTTGAGCTGCAAGTGGAATACGTATATAAAATAAACTATTTAGTAATCATCTTGCACAAAAGGGAAGTTGTGAAAGCCAAATACTTTATACACTCATCTCCCAAGAGCGATCCACAGTCTGAAGATTAGAAAAAAAATATGGCTCCGTGCTAACAGGAAAACCCTGAATGCAGTATTGCCCAATGCTGGTTTTGAAAAGCCATCCAGGGAAATGTGATTAATGTTTTCCACAAACTCGGAGGAGAAAGTCTCAGAAGATTTAGACACATGGAGAGAAAATGAGTTGCATTTCGTTAAGAAGTCAAGTTCAGTAATAGGCTAACATTAAACTGAAGAATCCATTGCCAAGGAAGGAAGCCCTCCCATTGATATGAGTCATGGAAGACCACAAGCAGAGGTCATAAAAATGTAACAGCCAAGAGCAAATTAAAAAAAAAAACAAGGAAAAATAAGAGAGAGAAACTATGGAATTAGGATAGAAGACAGTCAGTGACTTTTTTTTGGGTCTTTTTCATTAGACCAGATGTGAATAAGGTCATCCCTTATCCTGACAGCTCTGGATCGAGCAGTGTGCAGAGACAAAGAGGACACACATGTGAGGTGCAGCTCTCTCTGCGTCTGTGGCAGCCTGGAATGTGCTGTGGGTTTTCTGGGTTTATAAATAACCGTCAGAAACTTGCAGACACAAAAGAGGCTGCTGTTCTAAGCTGGACCACTCTGAGAGAGCACCCTCTCCACCTTTCGTGTTTACTACCAGTGTCACACCGGGGCAGTTAGCACCAGTGACGGAACCCACCCATCTAACCCGCCTGCTGCATGCCTGTGTTTCTCTGCAGCTTGGCCTAAATACAGACAGGAATAGTCAAAGCAATCTTTACGAGCATACAAGGTGGTAGTGTTTTTTTTGGGGGGAGGTAGAGTAAGTAAGGAAGGAGGAAGAATTGGGATTTTATGGCAGCAACCTCAATTCATTTTTGTTAATTTATCGTGTGTAATCCTCTTAAATAATCCACAGTAATTCGAGAACTTAATATAACCCTGTAGGTATCTGATTGTGTAACTTCTTTATTGAAACCACCCCTCACAGTTCATAATTTTCAATAATTATTTTAATAATCACGTTTTATAAAAGTAAACGTTTTTAACTATTACTAATTGTTTTTATAGAAATAAAATGTTATCATTTTGGTAAGTGTTTTTTTTTGTGTGTACAGTTTCTAGAGTTGGAGGGGCTGGTTGTTTCTAACTTGTTGCCATGTCAATATCAAGCACTAATTTTAAGATAGCTTTATAACCCAATTTGCTGATTTTAGCTTAGTTTTTAACCATTAATTTCTTATTTCTTATGAATAATTCTAACCGTGTATCACTATCAGTAAACTTAAGTCTGAAAACACTAATTTAGCAGATCAATTTTTACTATTTATCTAAAACTTTAAGCTAGCTGACTGATTATGTATGTAAGCTATCATTTCTTCACCTTTGACTTGTTTTACTTGAATTTAATTGTATGTCCATCACTTACTAGCAAATTATAATTACATACTTTTATTAATACATTTCAACCAATGAACCCATACTTTAGTCAACTTTTCCTACTGCTTAAACATAACTTTGAGCTTTTTTAGCTTTAGCAGTTATCCATAGGCTTGTAAGGTAACGTTTACATCTATCCATGGCTATTAGTAAGAGAAAAGTGCCTTGACTGATCGGTCACAAAAATAATTACCATACCTTGTATCAATTATTGTCACCATTAAAGATATTTATTTCTTTTAGCCATTTTTCTACGAGATTAACTAATTGAACTTCAAGCACAAGTCTACTTTAGCTAAACTATTGGTATACAAAATAATTGGATAAATAAGTGGTTTTCTTCTATTTTCATTACATTCGGGGCAGCTACCAAACATACCAGATTTAGCGAGCCTATTTTTGTCTTAAGCTCCTTTACAGGTCTTACAACTTTTGTTTTTACATATTATTTGACATTGAATTGGACATTGCTTGCTGATGTTTGCGTACACTTTCAATTGCATATTTTATTGACACCTGCAAAAGTGACCCTTGGGAATCATAAATATAAAACCCATCTGTCTGTAAGCGAATAGCGAGATGGCTATCAGCACGAACAGTGATAAGGCGGATTTCGAAAATAATGAGACAATGTGGCTGTAAGGATGTGGTTACATACTGTAGCTTTATGGAAAGAAAAGTGTGCAGGCTGTCTTCTTGAAAACAGCGAGTGGCTTCTGTGACAAAAGTAGGTGCTGCACCAGAGCTGATAGGAACAGATTAGGACAAGAATCAATCCGTGCTGCCACATTGTAATCCTTCATCCCCTGTTCTCCTGGTTGCTGGGGAGCAGGATCGCACTGCTGCCTGCGCCTGGATCTCAACCAAGATAGAAATCAGCCTGTTTTTTTTAGCTCTCGGCCTATTTGTCACCTTCCCAATCCTTCATCAATTTCCCTCAGCCTCCCTTTTTTTTTGTATGCAGGACTGTAACAGCACGCATGAGCACACAAGAGAGGCAGGGGATAAGGGAGGAAGGGGTGAAAAGGTGATGGGCTGCACAATAGCCAGTCACACCATATTTAAATGCTTTTCTCCAACATACAGTCAAAATGGAAAGTGAGCATGCAGGGCTGAGCAACACATATGTTCTGTTCTTCTCGCTGTGGAAATTGGATTGTGATGCAGGATCAGATCTCCAGTGATATTTGTCAGGGATTTTTTTTTTCCTGCTCCAAAATATACTGCAAATGAGATACATCATCCAAACCAGGTCCGTTTTCCAAGGCCAAGAAGCTAGGTTCATCTCCTTTTAGGGCGTTAACACAAAAGAGTCAACAATGACATGGAGGAAAAACAACAGACCCTCAAAATAGATGGGTCTGCTGCAAATGTATCAAGTCTGTTAACACCTCAATCCAACTTTTTCCATCCTCAAGTACAAAACAGAAATATATTCCATAGCAAGGAGCCAAGTTTAAAATCCATTACTTCTCAGTAGCATCCATCCTTGAAGGTTTTTCTAAAGAATTGTAACAAGAAACTCAGTTTAAAATATACGTTTCAAGGAACTACCTTAAAAAGAGAATACAATGCATTCAGATCTATGTTTGTAAATGTTTACTTCTTTGACATTTGGCCATTTATGAAAGAATGACAAAATTCTCTATCTTGGTGGATGTCTGTAAGGGAATATGTGTTTAGGGGGAACATTTCCTGATGGAGAATTCCAGTTTTTCCTGTGATGTGATGGACATCGAGTGGAGTGCAGTTGTGTTGCATGCACTGATGTAAAAACACCACATTAAGGGAGTGATGTAAGTGACAGAACAATACATCAGAGCAACATAACGCTATTAACACAACCAAACCTTGATGTCTGATGTGGTCGTACCTCACACAGTTTTCACCTTTGTGAAAAAATAGAACAAATACAGAAAATTCTAACTGTATTTTCTGATGAGGTATGGACCAAACCAAGAAACAATCTACAGCGTATTTGGACATTTAAACAGAAGTTAGTTAAACACAATAATGATGTGAGGTTCAAAAAGAAAAACCCTGCAATCCTAAAACAGTATTTGAAGATCATAGGTCAAGCAAAGTTAAAATGACATCATGCTATTACACCTCAAGTTAAGTCGTACACTTAAATGCTCTTCTTCACACTAACTGCAACGCAGTTTTAAAATGAACTTTTATAGGTCCATCCAAAGTGAATAGTGCCTTAACACCAGTGTTTAGCGACAGGAGGACTGTTGTAACTCTGCAGCCACAGATGCAGCTGCTGGATGTAGAGCGAATCTAATTAAATGCTGTTCCACATTAACAGGATTGAGCGAACTTACAGATTTCTTTCTGCTCCCCGCGGCCTGTGAGTGGCACGCGGTGTAATGGATATGAGCAGGAACCGGACGTAGAGCTTCCTAGAATACATACACGTCCTGCCAGACACAAGCGAAACCGACATCCATAGACACAGATGACCAGCATGTATTGTGCCTTGGGGTGGTTAAACATGGCAGCATGGCAGCGACGTTAAGAGTCGCACAATGGGCAACAGTAGAAATCCTTATGGTGGTGCTGCTCTTCAAGGCTTAGGGTCTTAATGTAGCCCTAGGCAATATATCTAGAGGTGTAACCTGTAATGTCAGTCTCAATCTCAGTCTAATTACGTCTATAGCTCTATCTCACTCATCTGGATTGAATTGAATATAATCCATTTTTGCCTGCAGTCATTTTGTTGTCAGTGGGCTTGAGGGCTTTGGATCAAACCCTGTGTAGCTCATGTTTTGCTCTGGTTGCAGCTAAATACCAACCAGGAAGCTGTGGTCTGTCAAACACACAGTATGTGCGGTGGCCTACAGAGATCACAGTTTGTATGTGGTTGCATTTCCCAATGTAAACTACCGGTTAACTCTCGAGTGCTGAATGTGGGTTTGCTCATATAATTAAGAAGCATTTCTCTACGTTAACCCACAATAATCTGCACAAAAGGGAAGAGGCAACACGCATGAAATGAATTCTGTTTTAATGACAACAATCACTGCAACCTAGCTTCTGACTTCATATCGCCGACTTGTTTCCAGCTGCAGAACTTATAGTCAAAATGGACATAATGAAAGTATGAAGATATCTCAGCTGAACAACTTCAGCTATAAACAGCAGCTCTTCAAAATATAAACAGTGTGTTGCAAGGCGGTCTCTCCTTGCTCTGCATTTATGTGCCCTCGCACGTTTTGTTGAGACAACAGAACAACTGGTCAAAATCTTGGCGGTTGCTCCTCCACATGATGGACTAGAAACGACTTTGCTCAAATAATATTTATAAATTCTGGCAGATGACCCACCACGAGGAGACCGCACAGCCAGAGCTTTGCTGCTGCACGTCAGTCCTGCTCACTTTGAGATTTATGGCCTTGAAATATTTCCTGCTATTTCATTTACCCCCATTCCATAACAGGCCACTTTAAAACAGCTTGAATTCACTCTGACTCTACTGGAGGGACCAAGAGATATGTGAAGGAAATGGCCCCAAGGTCCTGCCATAAAGGATCCTCACATTATACGGTAATGCACAGCCTGAGGCATGCTTTAAGTACAGAATGGAAAAAAGAATCAGTAGGAACAACCAAAAGAAAACCTACCTTTGTAGTTACCATAAAATCTATGCATTAGAAATCTTTTTTAAAAAACATTTGCTATGTACATTTGCTTTTCAGTGTGAGGGCTAAAGCAGAGAAGAAAGAAAAGTCCTAGGAAGATACTGAAGCTGACCACTGGAGCAATATTAGCTCTGCCAGTTCTTGCTAAGGGTATTTAACACCCTCAAACTTGCAGGTGGGTGATGGCAAATATTGTGTTCGCAAGAAGATTTGTCAACCAGCACATTGTTTTTGTGAGAGTCTGCGTATGAGGTTAGCCAAAGGCGAATTCTGGTGAGTCTTTGAACACTATCATGCTATGCAGAGGTTGGAGGGTTTTTTTTATTTTCAGTGTATTTGTAGCACCTATTGTCCGTTAGATTCATAATGTGCAGAATGTTTGGCATTGATCATGAATAAGTTTAAATGTAAAGGTCAGTAAATGTAATGCCATCTCGTCAGGGGAGCATGAACTCAAAAGCAAGTTTCAGGTAACTTTGGACACATTATTTTTGACATACTTTGTTGGAAAAGGGAGATACATTTACTTGGGCAAATGTTCAACGTTATTGGGATCTGCTTAGTTCTCGAGATGCAAAGTAGTAGACCATTGTCTTGTTTTATAATTATCATTTTGATTTGCGATAAGGACAATTAGGTATCTTTCCCCATGTTCAGGTTTTCATTTATTAGTCCTTTTGTCCCTGACAAGTCATTAATCTGGAAAGCAGTTCTGCTACATGATCTTTTTCCCAGAGGAACACAATGTTCATTTGTGTCGCCCACCAGATCAGTCTGGGTGGTCCGACCAAACGGACCAGCCTGGACTGGTTCAGCCCAGACTGGACTTTTTGTATGGGACACTTTCTTTTATCCCCTCAAGAGCATTTCTCTCCTGTGAAATGACAGACCGTACAATGGTGACATTTTTCATTTTTAATGAGCTCACAAGCATCCTAAATTGCTTTACTGTTTAACAGGAAGAATCAGTCAGCAATTTTCATACTCCATACAACAAAAACAAACCAAAAAAAAAAAAAAAAAAACTCCAAGCCTGCAAGAAATTACCATGGAATAAGAAGACTAAAGGGACATGATGCAATGCTGCTTTTATAATTGATTTTGTTCCACAGTCCATTCGATAATGGTCTACAGAAATCCAATAACCACTAATTGCTGCTCCAAACATGAGTACTTGGCTGGTAATGACTCCATGTCTCTCACACTCAGTTTTTTCTCATGTCTCTATAAATACAGCTCATCTCGTGCCTCCACCCTGTAATGAATTCACAGAGCAGCACCCCTCCCTTTCTTTTTAGATCTTAATGATTAAGTGATGTAATTGCCTTAGATTGCTCAGGGTCCACTCAGCCATTAGAAGCCCACCAGTCTGGTCCCTTAGCAACAGAGATCTGCAGCCTGGAAACTTTTCCTGTGTCAGTCAAATTGCAATTACACAGTGTGTTATGAGAGCATCTATATCTACTCAGACCTTTGGCCACACCACAGACTGTAAATAATAGTGGACGAAGCCTGAGTGACGTCACCCATTGGTTACTGAAGGGGGCTTCGGAAGCCCGTCGATGGCGGTTGGCGGGTCTCAAGCCCCTTGGAAAACAGATACAGTGCGTCAGCCAGTCAGTCAGGTCAGCTACATGCCTTCTTATGAATAACTCTTATCATTCACAAAATCAAAAGTTATTAAAAACAAATCACCACGTCTACAGTGTATGCCGACATGAGCTCATCACACCAATTTCATTTTCTGAACAAGGCTATAAAATATGTTATTTACTTCTGTTTTTTTTTTTTTTGGATGGGTGTGTATGTAACTTCTGAGGCTTCTGCAGCCAGCCTCAAGCAGAGACTCGATGAACTGAAGGTTTTTGCACTTCCGCATTGGCTTCCTTTTTTCAACACCTGGGAATGCCGCTCGCTCCCCACACAGTCCTGCATAGAATAAGCAGCCACTGCTAAAACCCAAAACAAAAAAAGCGTATGTCAAAAGTGTTAAGTCTTTCTTATTGTTCCTTAGCATCATGTAATCTAGTCTCCACACTAAAGAAATAATGTAAATAGCCCTGCAACCAAAATAACTGAATCAAAAATGTGTCTATACTGAGCACGAAGGGATTTTTTTTCAACAGTTAAAAGAGCCTTCCTTTTCCCACAGACAGTATCTGAATCTGAAGACCTGTCCCTCTGTTTGTGCACAGCCACTGGACTGCAGAAAGGAAAGGAAGTGTTGCAGGCATAGATCACGTTAGCGTCACAGCCAATTTTCCCAATTGGCTGAGAACCTAAAAGCACTTAATACGGGAAAGGTATTTTTCTTCCTTCTCTAGGAAGACCAAGAAAAAAGCACTGGGAGGTTTATTTGATTCATTCTAAACAGCTGCTTAATTGCTGGAGGGTTGTGTGCCATTAGGCTGTGATGAGCAGCAACAGAGTCGGCTTTGGAGGAGTGAAATATAAAGCACATATCCTGGTCAAAGATCCCTTTCATTGTGCTAATGATATTCTCAGGCTCAAGATGTTCAGAGGGTAGCAAAAATAGATTATCTAAATAAATGATTGGACCAGTAGCGTCTTATTCTATACTTGTATATGGTTCTTGGCCAAAATCTCAAATACAGAAATCCTTTTTTTGGGGGGGGAATGGAAAAGAACATGAGTAAAAGTACCAAAACTAAAAAGTGTCATTGGTTATATCAGGCTAACTGCTTTTTCTAAAGGACGGTCCTCTGAAGCTAAATGTGGATTATAACTTATCTGCACACATTTTGGAAGGATGATTGTCTTGGACTTAAAATTTCTCATTTGCTGCCATACACAAATGTCAAAACAAAAGCTGATAGTAATGAAGATAAAGATGGCTGTCCTCATACTGTTTCTGCTCTTTCGCACATACCATCCAATGTTTCCTTCTGCTGAAAGATGTAATGAGACATACTCCAGCCATGCTCTGTTTAACTCTGTGGTGTAATGTTTAACATTATGTCATCTCCCTGGTCTCACAGCAGTTTATGGACTGATCGTAATTGTCGTGACAATGCGGGATTGTTTCATGCAAAGAGAAATGGGCGAGTGTTTCACCTCTGCAGCTGGAAAATGTGGCTCCTTTAAGGACACCGCAGTCACAAAGGGAGCGAGCAGTTGGCTGAGCAGCGGCTTTATCACCAGTAATGGCCCATATTGAAATAAATCTCTGGAGCAGGGGTGGAGTATTGATGCTTAACAAGCCCTGTCGACAGACAGCTTTGCATATATTGAGGTGCATTGTGGGAGCTGATGAGGGACCGCTCCAGTACTCAGAGTGTTCAGAGTACTACACTACATCAGTAACACACATAATCACAGACAGAAACTACTTTTCATGCATCACCTGAAAAAGTTAATAATGCAATAAACCCAGCTGATAATTAAAACCATCTGAACAGCAAAGCTGCCACTAAGCATACTCATAAACGCCTATTAGCCCCATGTAGCAGCATGCTCTAATTGTTTGTTTGAAGTGGATTTCTGGAGTGTCACGGCCCTCCTCCAGCGCTCGCTCTCACTCAACTTGAGTGACAACGACTCTTGCAGCGGCCGGGGCAGAGGGCAAGAATCACTCAGCGAGGGCTCACATGAAAAGAGCAGCCACTGTTCGGTTGGCACGGGAGAGCAGGACCCATTTTTCAGTTTCCACCACAAGCAGCATATCTTCGATCCAGTGGCAGAGCCAGCCAGTCTAACTGTGCTGCGCCTTGATCTACAATTATCACCAGTCACTTGCCATTCCATTGAAGAAAAGAGGCTGTTTGATGCATTATGGGATGAATGGATAAGTAAGTACATTTTAAATCAAGCTGAAAGAATCACAGGGTAGAGTTACAATTGGAAGAGCGATCTGCTCGTTTGGAAGGAAAAGAAAAGATCCACTGACCCCCCTCTGTGGCAACAGGCTTTATCTATGTTGAGAGATTTAACCCTGAGAGCTTCAGTCCATAAATCTCTCAGTTGAGTCATGCAAATACAGATGGAGAACATGTTGTACAATGAAACATGCATTGATTTCTGGGACAAAAAACAGACCTAAAAAAAAACAAAAGGCGACAAAGAGAGTATGTACATATACATTAACCTCAATTTAAGAAAACTAACGTATTTCTCATTATAGTTTTGATTGAACGTCTATAAAAATTAAATTCAAGATATTTAACTCCCAAATAAGCAACTTTGCATCAATGCCAAACATTACATTTGCAGCAGCTCTCAGCCTTATTGGTTGATGTTGACTACACAGCGGGTGTGCCTGTCCTTTTGAAAGAGCTTGTTGCACAGAAGTAGAGAGAGGAAAAGGCTGGAGGAGGAGTAGCAGGAGGGGAGGCGGTAAAGAGGATTACGAGGGGCCAGCAACGAGGGGGCCATTGTTAGAGCCTGAGAAAGTGTGTAGGAAGAGAAGCACACACTCTGGGCACAAACCAAGGCCTTCCTGCTAAATAACAGGAATCGATGGTCTATCTACAGGTCTGCACGACAATGCACACTATTCGCCTATAATCTCTGAAGTTACCTTAATGTTCACAATTCCACCTGTGCACAGAAACATTTATGAAGATGTCCATCCACACAAAAAATACAGTATTAAGCATAATAATGGGGGGGGGGGGGGGGGGGATGCAGAAGTCAACTGAAAGGTCTGTTTATCATAACTTTGACTAGTGACTGTTGGGAGTGTTTTCATTTTTCAGACGCTGTGTCTGGCTGACTCAAATGACAGAGTGACATAGTGCTGCTCATCTGGGAACAGGAGAATTTGCTGAAGGCAAAAACATCAATGTCTGTTAATGCAATCATAAAACTATCTTAGAGTCTGGGACATGACAGATGAATTTACAGTATGCAGGTTTAAAAACACTTGGTCTAGCGGTTAGGTTGCTCCCCATGTGCTGAGGTAGTAGTCCTCCAAGCGAGCAGCCCTGGTTCAAGTCCGACCTGTGGCTCCTTTCCGACATGTCCACTCTCTTTCCCGATTCCCTACTCTATTCACTATCCTGTCCAAAAAAAGAAAAACGTCTCCAGATACATCTTTTAAAAAAAGAAAAACCAAGTTGTATTGTAAATAACCCATTAAAAATGGGAAAACATATTGGTTATATGAATGTCTTACTCTATGCAATAGGAAGCATTATTAACTGGACTTCCTCAAAGGAAACTAAGTTGACAATAATGCTCTATTATTTAAATGACGGATTTTGTTTGTGCTGGTTGTTAGTGTTCTTCTTATTGAATTAAAGTGGGAGTGTTGTTGTTTCGTACACAGATATGAGTAGAATTATGATGAAAGGTCTTGCTGACATTGCAAGAAGAGAATTAATTGATCAAAAGAAAATGAAATGCCAAATTTTGTGATATGTTAACCAATTTTATGAGAGAAAAAGAGTAAAAAAAAAAAAAAAAGTCAAATTCTGGTTCGAGCTTCTTCAATGTAGGGACTTACTGCTTTTTGCCATTTTATAAATGGAAAGTTTTGTTTTTTTCTTTTAGCTTTCTGTTTGTCAAAAGAAGTCATATGAAGACGTCAGTACAGGACATTTGTAATGGGCATTTTATCACAATATATAAGACATTTATCAGTAGAGCATATAATCATGCATTGTGGTCCAATGGTTGCAAGGTCATTATCAAATCATATCCACACACCTATTTAAAGTTAATGAATGATTGTCAACATTGTACAGCCATAAGTCTTAGTAAATATTACAATGTAAGACAACAACAACATTTTCAAGAACTGGAGGGATTAAAGATGAAGCTGAGTCCCACTCTGCAGAGAAGGCACAAAACATCCGATCCTTTAAAAGACCACTGAGGAGACAGAGCCTCATCAGGAGAGAGAAAACTCATGAACGTCAGAAATAGACAGAAACCTGACCCAGTTTCCTCATTTCCGGCTCTTTTGTGTTGGTGGGAAGAGGACCCTGCTGCGTGGGCGGGGACTATAAAAAGCTACATAGCAAAACGGTGTGAGTGTGCAAGTGTGTGTCCAAGCCCAGCAGGTTGATAATAAATCTCCAGAGTGGTCCTGTCCACACTTAAGTGTCAGTTCCCACTCGATGTCACAGCCTCTGACCGTTAAACTTGAAGCTTTATTTACTTTTCAAAAAGGCCGTGCAGCCCCTCACAATCCCCGCATGGTGGTTACAGCCCTAGCTTGCTAAAAAAAAAGCTACATTTCCTCCTTTGAAATTCTTTCACCAGCTAAAGGAAACAGCTGCACTTGCATGGTGTTGACTAAGCTAGCATACTGCAGTGATTATTTCAGTGCTCATGCTGGCATCCTCCCACAGCTGCTCACACTTCACCACTGGCAAACACAAAACCAAGCACTGGATCCTGAAAGAAGCCTTGCTCTTGTTTCTTGTCTCTCAATCTGTTCACTTAGTGCCAAGTACACAAACTGTATTAAACCCCCAAACCACCAGCATATTTCCCTCTGGCATCTGCACAAACACGCTGTGACTGGAACAGATTCCCATCATTCACATAAAGAAGAGGGTTATCAGCGTATTGGCATAATGAGCAGTAGCAGCAGTGAGTTTTGTTGTATGGCTTGAATGCTGCACAAAATCAGGAGTTACATTCATAAGCAAAGGGTCTGAATGAATATCAAAAGCATGGAAATCTGAAGAGATTTACATGAATTATTATGACATGTAATGGCAGCAATTTGAAGATCAAAGATGGCGCAGATCATTGGAAAATGCACCATTTCCTTGCTTCTTTTCATCATTGAGGAACATGATGAAAAAGGTTGCCTCTGACTCTTCTGGCTCGTTCTGATGTCCCACAGGTGATACAGTGAAAAATGGGAATCATGAAGAAAAAGGAGGCAGCTTGATGAATAGATATTGGGACAAGCTTTTTTGGCTTTCAAGGACTAAATTACTCAAGGGCTTCACAATGGGAGGAAAGTGGAGCGGATAAAGGAAGAGCAGGAAAAGACCATCCTCAATAGGAGGTTGGAATGGAAGAAATAATCGAGTTGAAAATCGATTCAACTCAGGAAAATAAGACCGAAAAGAAGGACACACCTGTAAGAACTTATGTGTTTTATATAAATACTTGTCACACTACTAACACAAAGATTCAAAGCATCAATTGGATGCCAGATGACTCAAATTCAAGAGGGTCAAACTTGTGAAACCCCCGTATATTGTTACCCTATATTTTAGGTCAGAGTGGTATCCTTCCTTCAAAAATAAATGGCAACTAACAGGCCACAGAAGACATCCAATCTGTTATCTCTATCTGTGAACTCACATAAACTGCTTTGCTTTCCGCGGAAACATTCAGAGCTTAGAGGCCAAGCCAGATATTTAACTTGGCTCAACTTTCACTTTCTGACATTGCAGAAATGTGGAGGAAGATGTAAACGGGATGCAGAGAGTACAGCAGGTTACACTTCCTTTTTGTTTATTCCTAAAGCAATTTTTTGGACTCCAAGCTGTCAAATGTTTCAGTTCTGACTCGTGGGAATGGATGCAAGTTAATGAAAAAACCCACAAATAAAAGCCTGTTAGCACAAGTGATGTGAAATAGTGCCTTGCTATTTTGTGATTGTGCTCAGTAATTAGAGGGAGTAGTAATTACAGTTTACATTATGAACATACCTCCACCCCGCTGGCATTGGCCCTACCTACATTTTTTTTCAGTCCCCACAACAGAGTTAAGAGGATTCCTCGCACTCCCTCAAGAAATCAAACTGAAGAAAAGCAGAGTTTCAGAATAAAGAACCTGTGACAGTTTTGATAAAAGCTTCTAGTTCATATTTTCCTCAGATTTCTTTGACCGTTTTTTGGAATGCAGTTTCTATCTGTTCTTCATCTCCAGGGCTCAGATCGAGAACACCTGGAGCAACAAAGCGTTAAGAAGGGAAGCGATGAAGTGATGAAGCTGCCTTTGTTTCTCCAGAGGCTTTCGGCCACACGGTGAACCTGAACAGCGGTCAGGAAGGAAATGATTCCACATGTTGGGTTTTCAGCTACAATCGGCTCCTTTTTTGCACCCAGAGAAAACAGAACTAGCTTACAGAAGAAAAAAAACTACTTTCATTAGTAGAACATTCTCTAGTTTGATTCCCTCCCTTTCAGCCTTTTAAAAACATAGTTCAAACCTGTGGCTCTTGCTGCACACCATAATTATATGATAGATGAAAAGAGTGAAAAAAAAAAAAGGTGCATTACTTGGCAAAACTCTGACATTCCTGACAAGAACCCTTCAACTTTTGTTTTTGTTCAGCCTCACTTCATCAGCTTTGTAAGCTTCTGCTGTGGAGGATTGTGTGCACACAAACAGTTAACGATTGATTCAGCTAACTTAAAAGGCACTGAATGATCCCAGTCGGTGTACTGTAGTCTTTATTGTTCCTTTTTGAAAGAGCAGGCTGACTGACCACAACACACTGACACGGTTTGCTCCCATCATGTGACTTACAGAGCACACCTGCTGCCTCAAAAAGCAGCAGCACCGTCAAATGAGAAGGTGGCGAGTGACATGACGGGAGAGCTGTGGAGCAGAGCGGGGGTTAAGTATTTTTTTTTTTTCTTTTTTCTGTTTATTCACTCCCTACACATGCTCCGTCTCCTGAGTCAATTTAACAGCTCACAGGTTACAAGTCACATCAGCAGGAACGATTCCACTTCTGCAAGTTCATTTTCTTCAGAGACAGAAACCTAAATAAACACAAGTATGAAATCCTAAATCACTGTGATTCATTTGTATGTGATTAAATACAGAGGAATTAAAAAGTACTTGATAGGAAATCAAAGTTGAGACTGTGAATGATTAAG
The DNA here is from genome assembly GCF_963930695.1 of Labrus bergylta. NCBI lineage: Eukaryota > Metazoa > Chordata > Actinopteri > Labriformes > Labridae > Labrus > Labrus bergylta. The sequence continues at coordinate 18,176,078 of NC_089205.1, forward strand.
TAACAATGATTGTAGCATTTACATTTTAATGGCCAACTTAAAAGAGAATTAAAGAGAAAGAGAATAGTTCCAAAGCTTTAAACTGCAGTGAACAATGCAGGACTTGTGTTCTCCTATCTCATCTCCTCCATCTCATTACGGTCTGTTTTTCCAAAGACAGCCACAGGAGCCGAAGTAATGAAACCGTGAGTCACTGTCCCTTCTGACGTCAGACCAAAGTAATCGCATTGGCGCTGGAATTCTTTAATCATTTATAAAAGCTGAAATATATGGGTGCAAACACATTTCCATTATGTGTATGGACACAGAAATGAGGTTCTGATGCTCACTAGGGCTGGTACTGGTCACACATTGCTAACTAGCATGCAAAGTGCTACATTGCTACCTTGCTGTTTTTAGAAATAATCCAACTTCAAGACAAAACCATTCACATTAGAGTAGTGAATACAGACATGATAATTTGATGGGAAAACTTTCAGACAATGTACCCCTACACTATGGATGTTAAACAGACTATAACTCTGTAAAACAACTATTTAATAAGAAACAGACTTAAAGTCTACTACTTGATGTTGAATGCATCAAATCTTCTGCGTCTGTGTTGAGTTATCTTCTCCTCCACTGCCCTGTGAGAGCAAAACAGCCGTGTTCATGATGTGTCTCAGCACGGCTTGAATAATGTGTAGGACAAGAAAAGAAGCCAACCGCGACTCTGTTTGCCAGTAATCTCTCTTTGAGGCCCCGCGTCTCTAATTGCCTGGACACTTGTGTCCGAGGGGTTTCTCTCATTCCTCAGTGAAAAGATGAGACCTCTCGTGCTCCTTACAACAGGCTTAAGCTGATAAACCCTTTCATTCAACATTGCCGTGGGATCGCTACTTGTGCAAACAGATTGGGCGAAAAAAAGACTAATCAAAACCGCGATTAGCCTCCGACGCAGAGGCCGAGCTAAGCCACGGCGCGGCCTCAGCAGGGGGTCCACTCGCTCCAACACTAAAAAAGAGTCGGATGATTTGTGTGACCAACACATTCCTCCATGCAACTACATGAGCTGTAATATGTGTGGAATGCATGCGGTGTGTTTTTTTTTTTTTTTTCATGGAACAAAGATGTAGCGTTGTTGATTTCTAAATGGGATGTGACAGCGGAGGAAATATAAGGAAAAGCAAGCCTCAGAAGATGGGAAACACTCCAAGCCCACTGATAGCATGAAACAAAGGCTCCTTCTTCACTGAGCGAGCGTTCAAAGAGAATCATCTCACTCACATAATCAGCACAACCTCCCATGACAGCATAGCGTGTTACCCAGCCTCCACGAGCCTTCCTTCTAATTTCTCCCCCTGTTGCAGGCAGCAACATTGCCAATAACTCCATATGGGCTGCCATCAGTGCATCATCTGGCCTGTAGCTCTTGTATGTTATACAGCCTCCATGTGTTTCTCAGCAGCAAGGTCAGGATCTGTGCTTGTTTACTCTCCTGGCAGCTGAGGTGAACAAAACAAGATGGACATCAACACCAATGCATACAGTCATAATAGGATGAAACAGTAGGTTGTGTGTTTGTGAGAATATAAACACAACGTCACAGCATAAAGTTGTACACACTTGTTTTGCACAGCCTTAGTACAAAGTTGACCCTTTTTGCTTCTACACCTGTTTCAGATTAACCATTCAAACTATTTAATATTCTCACAAAAGCATTGTAAGAATGCAACACTACAGAGTTCCCCTTAACTTCAATAGAGACTTCTAGGGTCTTATCTGCACGAAGAGCCGCGCTGGGAGTAGGTAGTAAACAAAGTTTATCAATTAGAAGGTATGTAGACCGAAGTTTTCCTTACTGGTGGAGACCAAAACACAGCAAAAAGTGGAATGAATATTGGATCCATATTTAACTTCCACAGCCCCAAATTAGTAATAATGTAACTCAATAGATCCTGGATTGCATCATTCCATACAAAACTTTATAAAAAGGAACTGTATAGGAAATTCACAAATGCAGAGCCTGATAATTAATATTTAAAAAAAAAATAAGAGCCAATTTGACTTCAGAATGCTAGTATGTCTTCAAATTTAAATAAAAACACTTTAGAGGTTTTTTGAAATTGCCAGTAAGAAACCTACAATTATAAAACCATAGGCATAACCTTACACAATACATTCTATACGCCTATAAAACACAAAGACATTATTATGCCAGTCATTATTTTATGCTCAGCTGAAAGAAATTAAACTTGCTGCAATCCTCTGTTCTTTCCTGATAATGCAACAGCATGGGTTTACTTACAGGCCAGCCTGAAGCGACATGATTAGCTTTCCACATTAGCTTGCCCACCGGTGACCTTGAATAAAATCTCACAAATATATTCCGGAGATCATGTGACTTGGACGTGTACAAGCCTGATGGCTGCTACCAACTGCGAGTATCAACATATCCATTTGTCCAATAATGCGTAATCATGTGGAGAGTGTGTAGATGCAGTGGCGTCAAATCACGCAGGCAGAAATAACTCAGGGAACCTGGCTGCAGATCACTTTGAAAATTGTATACAAATAATACAAATAATGGCATATTTAAGTATCCAGATTCACAAAATGCTTATTTGCTGTGCAATTGCCTGGAGGAGCAGGAGTTGGGTCACGCATCGAAATGATTCCAAGTGACTCTCTGGTTATTACAAAAATAATGAGCAAACTAAAGGCCATGAGATCTGCTTCAGCCAGACTCTTTTCTCCATCTTTTTCTGAATGCAATGTGCCAACTTAGCGGGGACAGCATTTAAATTATACACAATTCTTGAGTCTTGTTGAGTTGCTGATTTGCGGAAAATATGTTTATTTAAATGTGCTTATAAAGCTTCATTCTACCAGCACCTGTTCAAACTCTTACCTTGCTGCTTCAGTATTATAGAAGACATTCTTGTTGTGGCATCTGACCTTTAAGACATATGATATATGCCCAGCTGGCTCATTGTCCTATAGGAGTTTAACATCTTTCTTTAAAATGTAGCATTTGAGGAGTGTTTCGTTTGCACCTTGAAGCTTTTGGTGCATGTACACGAACAAAGAAGTGAATTAAAAAGAAGTTTGGTGACATTGCTGGACTCCTGAGAGGAGATGGTGCTGAAAATAAGAGCAAACTGCAAATGTCAGAATGACTGACTTTGTGCTATTTCCAGGTTTTAATACTGCTCAGTTTCCTCTGGTGCTCAGTGAGAATCTTTAGTTATATCCATAGCTGAGTCACTGTGGTCTGCTGGTAGTCACATCCTGACAGGCTGTCATTGAATGCCACATCATGGCTTGTTAAAAAATACTTCTTTAAAGGAATTTCTAAAATGTTGGGATATATGCTGATAGGCATATCCACTTAAAATAAAATAAAAATACCCTCAAATATCTATGGTGAATAATAAGCTATACAGAGCTTGCACTAAGCTAACCTTAGCCGTCACCTCACTAACAAGAAGACCCCATTTAAATAAATACAAATGTTGTAGTTGTTTGTACAGATTTAACATGTGGAATTATGTATAACATTTACTCTTAGTGGTTCCTACTAGTTTGTTTCCTTTCGGACAACGCCATTGATGTTACCCCCCCCCCCCCATTCTGAGTTTATGTAAAGCTAAGCTAACTGTAAGCTTCATCTTTCTGATAAAGACATTGTGCGGTGCCGAGTCTCCTTTTCTAAATCTTGACAATTAAATCAAATATATCTTTTTTTTTTAATCCTGCAGTAGTCAAAGGAAAATAGGTATTTCGACCACTAGTCTGATCATGCATGCATCACATCTTGATAACTCTCTTTACCCGTCATCAATCTTCTACCACTTGATATTTTTTCCCCACAGTTTGACTTTTAGCACAGCCTCATGAAGACCGTCGTCCTTCTCCATTATATCTTGATTAGGGTTTATGTATGGAAAAATCACGTAACGTTGTCTCACAAATCCATCACCATTATTAAAATCCCACACTGACACTTACAGTAGCAGACAATAAAAAAAAAAAAGATTCACTGCCTTGGCCATGCGTTTTACAGTATATATCTTTTTAATGCCTTGAAGATGTGGGCTGGATGCTGTTCTGTCCTCTGTCATGCAGCATTTAGAGGTGAAGCATTTTCTCTATCCACATACAGTATACTCTGTTAGCCTGAGGCAAGGACTTCCATTTCTCTTTGTCCTCCGTCTTTATACTCACACAACTACTGGTGCTATCCTTACATCAAAGCAGAGAAACACATGTACCCAGTCCTTTTGTGTGTGTCTGAAACACCACTACATCCCTTGAAGGTAGCTTTCCCCTTATCAACACCACCTGTTGTGTGACAAATCACAAAGTGGACACGGGAAAATATTTTCTATCATACAGCATCAACATTTGTGATATTTAGGTTCATTTCTACCTGGAAGCCTGAAAAATCAGAGTCACAGCACGATTTCAACATTTCAACCATGAATCCAAAACCTTTAGCTAACCATTTTCTCTATTTATCAATCGCTTTCGGCTAATTTAAGTATTGATTCGTCGCTTTGAGCTAACAGTTTAAACAGCGTATGCACTTCTGGGCGTACTATCATTTTTAGTCATTACAACTATTTGTCCATAAGCTTACTATGTGGACCGCTTATCACTTATTTTTAGCTACATAATTACAAAACAATGATTAGATCTGAGACTAAATAAGCTAACTTAGCATCAATGTTACAAAAAAAAAAAAAAAAAAGTGAATGGAGGTCAGTAAAATCAAGCTACATTTCCCCCCCGTGTTGTCAGAGTGCATGCTGGTCAGTTGTAAGATAAAAATCCTTTCGCCACATGCTCCAGCTAAACTGTAGGCAAGACAGCAGGCTGGTGCCAGTGTGCCATGCTGAGACACCCACTCTCTTTATACAGCAAGCTCCGTTTTAGACAGGATCTGCAGGAGCACTTGTGGTTTAAAAAAAGAAAAAAAAAAAAAAAAAACAGTGATGGGGCTTACAGCCTGCATATAGACAATGGTCATTCTAACAGATGAGCAGGTTGCTGGTCACATGGAAGGGAAAGGGTTATCGTCCAAGGGGAAACTTGGCACGCCAGAAATGTTCATACAATGAATAAATTTACATCAAATCAGCGCTGCCACTCACTGATAGAGGAGATGTCCTGAAGGAGATTCAGGGAGTGTCGGTGATAAGGATTAAAATGTGCAGAGAGTGTAGACAGTCTAAAGCACGTATCAATCATTCTGTCCCTTTTCATTTAGCTTCAGAAATACGATCAGTAGGGATGACGAGGGGGAAACTATGCAATCACAAAGAGCCTACATTCAATCTCGGAGAGATAACAAAAGGAGGACGAAAGACAGCTCTGGATGGCAGGATGCCCCTGGGGCAGCTATGCTGTTATTATGTTGGAAGGGGCTGCTGAGCGGTGGTGTGGGGCAATTACAGACCGGAGGATTGAGTGGGGGAGGGTCCAGGCACAACAAACCGTCCGTGAACTGATCTCAGCTCAGAGAAAAAAGGGACGAGCAAATCTCCCTGATATGGTAACAGTAGAGAATACACAGTGGATGATGGTGGATTTATGAATTAAAATAACCATCAGCTTTTTCCGTGGAAAGAAGCTTGGTCTAAGCTGCTTTCCTGCCATCAGTGGAATCCAGAATTATATCAATGCTGAACTTTATGCCGCACTGGTTTGGATGATTTCACTGCTAAGTATGTGACAATTGAGACTGGTTGGGGATAATGTACGCAAGCGGATGAATCATCTGTTGTTCTCGTTGAGAGCAACTGCAGACGTGGTGGTGAACACATTAGCCATGTCTATTACCTTTAACGTCACTCTGCTGTGGAAAGTCGTGACTGAAAACCACACAGAGTTCAGGAGCAGAGTCCAGCTGGAAAGCACGAGGACAAAGAGGAAAAGTCAATCTCAGAGTAGCGTTTCAGCGGTTTTGTGGATGGCGGACAGAGGTCGTAGCCTGACAACTATTGTGTGTTGTCTCTCAATGACTAGATAACAGGAGCAAAAACAGATACAGTTGCGAGTGGGAATTAGTTTTACAAGACACACAGTCTAACTGTTCACTAAACTCTCACTTGAGTAACTTAAGCCTCTGAACTTCACCTCTGATTAGATCTCCATTGTCACCACTCACAATATAACAGATCTCCCAGTAAAGAGGACACAATGGGCAGTGAGAGGAGACAGTAACACAAGCTTGTAACAGTTGGCATGGCCAAGTATCCCGAGCCATCACCAACACACACTGTTTCCATACCCTCTGGCTACGACTGGCTGCAGTGGAGCAGGTGTGTGTGTGTGTGTGTGCCCACATTCTTCACATAAGCTTTTGTCAAACATGGCCCACTGCAACAAGTCCTCACAGCTGCACGACAATGAAGTCACACAAACAAGAGCAATGCAGCCGGGCAGGCAACCTCAAGGCTAAACCAAAAGGACCAGTTTCCACAAGGCCATGTTTATTGAGACGTTGACCCGGCCAGTCCTCTCTCAGGAGACTTTTGTACATCATTTTACAAAAGTAATCCTTATTGTTTAAAAAATAAATAATAAACCTTCCTGAATCAAATTTGAAGAGCAAAATCTAGAGATGCTAATACTCTTTAACTCTCCAAGCTTAACTTTTTTAGAATTAGAAACTTCAAATATATAGCAACCTGTGTTCATGTTTGTTTAAGTGTATAGAAGTTACACTCTTTATATTTGTGTTGGAACTGAAAAAAAACGTAACCATACATTTCTCCTGGATTTGACATCCTTTACTGGATAGCCGTCAAACTGTAAATCAAACCTCCCTACGAGCTCAAACATCAGGAAACTTTGGGATAACTGTCACTCTCGGGTTTAACCAGTCATTTAATCTGCTGGGGTCAAATGCCTTGAAGTAAGGATTATCTTCTTTTTTTAAATTCTATCCCAATAATCCCAGAGCTAACTTTGTAATAAGCTTCTTATTAAACCCTGTTGCGCTTTGATCAGAGTTAGGAATCTAAAAAAAAGTGAGTGCCACTGTTTCAGGTTCACAGCTTTATTCGGGGTGGAAGGACCACAAATGTTAACCTTGTTCTTGTGATGTTCATCATCGGGATATGCAGTTTTCCACTTTGCATAAATTGTCTTTAATAAACCTTCCTTTCAAGGTGAATTTTTTTTGGGGGTCTTTTCATCTCACAGATTGTGAATTTGGTTTTAAAGGATTTTTGATTAATTTACTCCCATTAGTCTTTGAGAGGAGTATGAGAAGCTAAACTTAAAGACCCCAGTTTGAGTTCCTGCTCCTAACATGCATGACGTTTGATCCCATGAGCTGCAGTATAACGGTCGACGAACACATCCTCTATAAATCTTACAAGTAATCCCTTAAAGCTATTAATTACAGATCACACAAGCCTCAAAAAAAAATGTCTCAATCTGTTGACGTTATATTAGCCAACAATGTGTGTGAGTGAACAAGGAAAAGAAAATATTCCAACAATACAGGCCTTCAAAAGCCAAGTGAACAATGACTGATTAAGAGGGGGGGGGGGGGGGGGGTCACCACCTGCAGATAAAACAGTTCAGGCCTCTTTTCAAGTAATTTCTGCTGTCATCAGGAGACGAGGTATGATGGTTTGGGCACACTGCAGTTTTCAACAGATCAGTGACATGCTGATGAAAGGTGAACTCAGAGCCCCTCTACGAAGCCCCCTTGCACACTCAGACCCTGGCTGCCAGCCGAGTGAGCGGGCGTACTGCCTCTGGGGGCCGGCTGCAAAGCAGATCGCTCGACCAGGAGGACTTGAACAAGAGGCCTTTCTCTCGCTGAGATTTGTGATCCTGCCTCCTCCAGAGTCCAGCAGGAGCACCTCAGCCTGTTCTCTCCCCCCCCCCCCAACTTTGGTCATGTCTGGTTTTCAAATAGTAATGGATAGGCTTTCTTTGATTTACACAAAACTCTTCTGCACAAGTCCATGTAAGGCAGTGCCAGCCAGCCAAGAAGACAGGCAGACAGCTGGCTGCGACTGCAACAAGAAGACGTCGATTTACTAAGGGTGTGAGTGAGATACAACCACATTAAATGTAGAACATGTGAAGTTAGAAAGACTTCTGACACTTTACATTCCATTACAAAGTCACATGCTAAGGAAGAAATAGCTTAATTAATTCCATTGGTGCTGAAATTTAAAGAGCAATTACACTTTGAAGTCTGTCTATGTTGGCTACAATACCACCTAAGAAATGCACAATACTTTCCAACTATTTTCAAAGGACAGATTAAGAAAAGGATTGTTCTCAACTTTTTCTTCTCTCTGTATTTAATCAAAAATATTATCCCTGCTTGATTAAATAACAAACATTTCCTGCGACGGGAAGGCCTGGATAACTCCTGAGAGAAAAAGAAAAGAGGACAGTCTGCAGTGGGGAGGGAGAGATCTCCGGGTCAGAGCAGGAGTAGGAGGAGGAGGTACAGTCGGGGGGATTCTAAGTTGGACGGAGAGGCTCTGAAAGACATGATTGAGGAGAAATTGCATCGTTCAGGAGATTAGCTCGGCCTGCAGCCCGAGAGAAGAGAGGTGAGAGGGCCACTTAGTCTCTGCAGAGCCACAACGTCCACACTACATCAACACAGCCGACCACTGTGTCAAGTATGACTCACCACATGTAGGCTACTTACAGAACGATCCTCTGAAACGTTCACATTTTAGACCAGCAAGGACTCGACTCAGCCGCACGTCTTGTTAATCACGGCCAAATGTGCAAATCAAATTCACGTCGTCCAAATTCTATCGGCAGCTCACTTCACACCTCCTGATTTGCAGAATATGAATGTTACACTTGTGTCAGACGCATTTAATCAGAGCCCAGAAATGAAATTGTGTGCATTACTGTCCTGAATCGACCACCTTGCATCCCATCAGGACACAGCCACAACCACACAATAGGCGACTAATTACAACTGCAATTAACAGCTGCTTTCGCGATCAATTAATCTGTGATTAGTTGCAGATTCTTTTTTTTCCAATTAGTCAGTGATTGTCAAAAGTATAGAAAGCAACGACATCAAAACTTCTCACAGCAAAATGTAACAACAGCAGCAGCCAACCGTCCGAAACCCAAAGATAGCCTTCAGTTAATTATCATACAGGACGATGAAGCTGGAACAAGCACATTCCTTTTTTTTTTTATGAAAAATGATTATGACGTTTATTCCCATCCTATAAATGTTTGTGTTGATGGACAAATAAATGATAATAGTGGCTGTTGAAACTAACAACATCCGGAGGAAAAAACGGGAAACCAAGTACCTGAGTTATGAGTATAACATTATATTAACAGGTCTATCAGAGAAGAATAATACACATGTTGCATTGTAAGGACACAAGTTAATGCATACACTGTCCTGAATCAAATAATTGAATGCCAACATAAAATAATTAGAAATAAGCGGATAATGAGAAGCATTATGGTGCTCTGCATGCTTCTAGAGATGTCACATGTAAATATAAAACACACTGGTACTATCCTAAAAGATGGTTTAGACTTATAATAGTGAGAAGAAAATAGGCTGAAGGATGGAAGATGTCCAAACTGAACCAGGACTGCAGGCCTCTGCAAAAGCACACACACACACACACACACACACATACACACACACACACACTGAGCCTGTGTTTTTCTATTCTCATAAGGCCGACACAGCCAGCAGACCACCAACAGGAGCAGTAATGATGGTTATGATGATCACGCCACAGACATTTTTTTTTTTCCACCAGCAATTTTCGAACACAATAACGCTGCACTGTGGCACGGGGGATGATGATGTGCTCCGCCCCAGACAACAACAGGACAACCCCCAATCCGCCTGTCGTCACACCGAGCCTCATTCACGCCTGGTCTTCATTATGAGGTGTAACGGAAATCATCATTGGCCATCTGAAGAATTTACGAGACAATGATTCAGCCCAAGTCATGCCTCACCTACACAAAGAACAGTTAGGGGGGGGCGTAAGTGGCTGCACAAGGATGCAACCTGGTTGAAGAATAACAGACATGGGCTTCTTGATGTCTAAGGGTTTCTACATGTAATCTTTGGCCTATGGTTAGAATATTTATTTTTATGTATAATATTATTTTTTAAATATTCTCTTTCGTCTTTATCTTCCAAAGCGAGAGGTCACATTTCTCTTCACCATTATCTGTATAACTTGAAACCGGTTTTCCTTTGCTAATAAAAATCAGCATTCACTGACATGCATACTCATGTGCATATAAAGCAATCCACAGTATCTTTGCCACTTGAAATAAAGAAATAAAAAAAGAGACCTGTGCTGCTCACAGAAAGCTGGGATGGCCCACTCACATCATGCGGCAAACACAAACAACATATGCAACATCATTTTGCCTAATTTTGTTTGACAAGACATCACTTCATGTTTATGCAGCTGCAAAAATCACCAACCGGTAGAGGAATTCTCTAACGCATGCTATTTATGTTTTGCAGTAGATTTGAAATTCAACCCACCAGATGTTTGTATGTTTAGGGCGGTTAAAGTGACCGACAAAATACGTCATATTTGTCTTCAGTAAAATGAGCTGATCTATCAAGATATGAGATTGCAGTCAAATTATAAAGAGGAAAATTACGCAATTTAATATGAATTGAAGAATTTACCAACATCCTCAAGTAAATCTATCTCCTTTGTCTGGTCTTCTGCAGAGTAAACATGTACACCAAGTGTTCAAAGAATATATAATAAAGAGATAAATAATTCTAAGCTCTGTAGTTTTACAAAATAGACAAAAAAAAATGGAAGAGAGAATTTAATGCAGTGAACTATACGCTCTTTAAAAACTGTATCAAACCAGAGAAAACTGCTTAAATTTGGATGGTGTGCACAATAAAGGCCTTTACTGAGCAGGCTGCACATACAGCTACATGTGATAGACACAACAATAACCTGGCTCTCAGATTTTAAGGGAAACATGTTACTAAAAAAAAAAATAATTGGTCACATGTGGAAGTCAGTGGAAAGAGAAAAAAAAAAGAAGAGGGAAATAAGAGTTTCCTTCCCTGTTAATAAGCGAGGAATGTCTGCTCTGCCATATTTGGATTATCTTGATCAAATTAAGTTAAATGCTGAGATGGTTCCAACACTGGCTGCAGGATGTGAAGCAGGATTAAAAAGATTTATTTCTCATAAAAATCTTTACAGCTTATCTGCTATCACGAATGGCATTTGACAAAACCTTTTTTTTAAATGTGTTTAATGTGAAATAAAGAGGCTACATACATTTGACTGTTTGTTATCACGTGTTATTTTAGCCGAGTGTGTGTTTGTTTGTGTTTAGGATAGGCTGGTTGTCTTCGAGGGCAGATCATTTAGGAATGACGTCCAGTTGATGAGAGTTAGTAAAGTTGATCAACCTAATAGGATGTTTATGGTGAGGAAAGACGATTAAATGACCCAAATTAAAGCCTTTTTACACCTGTGCACTGACAGGGGAAGCACACACGGCCTACAGGGGGGTTCTCTGGTGGGGTCTCCAGCCCACTAAACACACAGACAAAAACATCCCCAGAGAACAAGCACTGATTCAGCAGTGTCCCTCTTCATCCCCACAGCCTCTTACCTTTTTGTGTCTGTCTTTGAAAGGTAACGCAGGCCATGGCATCTCCTGCAAAAAGTCTTGCCAGTGTTTCTGGTCCTGATCGGACGAGATGAAGACGACTTCCAATTTCTCCTTGTGCTCAGACGTCTTTTTGAACCTGCTGTAAAACTCGCACAGGCTGCCGTTGAACTGCTTGCACGGCGCGTTCAAGCTACATCCGAAAAAGAGCCCGACCAGGGACAGCTTGGCGCCCAGCGACTGCACGTCCACCTCGGCTTTCTCGCTGTTGACGAGCCGCTCCCCGAACAGACTCACCAGAAACTCCGACATGGCAGCGTACAGTCCTCTCACACACAACGTTACCTTCAGCTGAGGCTGTTGTACATGTACACACCACAGTGTTCAGGCGAAACCCGGCACTTCCTGCACCTCCAATCTGAGGTTCTAGGTGAGCTCCCAAGCCCCTGTGAGGCGTTGCGGTCTGTGCTTCTCCACCGCGGCTCGTGCTCCGGTGTGAGCGCTGTGCAGGAATGCGCTCCGCTTTATCAACCCGACTGCAACAGCGGTTGCGCTCTTTTACCCCAAGAGAATCATCTTTAATCATGGCATCTCTTATAAGTATCAATTTTGTTTTAGTTTATCACGTTTTTTAAGTATGTTTTTTTTTTTTTTCCAATACAGCTATATTAATCTAATGGCTGAATTTAAATGTTTTATTTCCTAAAAATGAACCTATTTTCAAATGAAAGCACCTGAATGTTAGGTTTGACTTCTAAACTACATTTTATTCAATTATTTACTTGGTTTGTGATTATTTAACAAACTTTGATAGACAACGCTAAATTAATTTAAGCAAATTTAAAAAGGGCATTTAGCAATTTCCTATACCTATGGATTTGCTGCCACCTAGTGGCCACAAACTGAAACTACTTGAGTTGCAAACATTTTCAATGCTCTCCAGACTTGTTTGAACGGTTTGGACACTCAATGAAATTGCTCTTAGGTGCCTTTTTTTTTTTAATCATATATTTTCTTTAAAATACAAACCTTACCATTCCTTTCAATCGTTACAAATAAAGAACCTACATTGTCTTGCTGGTCATCAGGTGTTTTCTATTTTAATGTAAAACCTATAATCAATGCATGTGAATTTAAATTTCCAGTTTTCGTATTCATTATTTTGGAGAATGAATATTGAACCAAAATTTGCCGTAAGAGTTTCCAAAGTAAACGTGTAAACAAGTCCTTCCTGCAAATTACCCCTGAATATGGGATTTGCAAAAAGCACTTAGAAACTTCCACTCCAGCAGATGAATGTAAAAGATTGCAAACCTAAACATCCAACTGTAAGGAAAAAGAACAAAATCATTAAGAGCGGAGGCAGCCTTAAAGTAGAGATGGGGATTTTTGGCACAACTTCACCTGCATGGGAATTGATCTGTGATCTGTCAAAAACACATTAAAAATGTATGGAGTAAAATGTTACAAAAAATGTTTTCCACTTGCAAATGTTTTCATCATCAAGTATCATTTTATTTGAGCCCCACTGCAAGGAAACACAAATCACATAAAAAGTGTCACAATAAAAATAATTGTGTAATAATTAGATACATATTTCAAAGAAATGTATCAAACTCAAATGATAACACAGAATTAAGTGATAGCACATATAGAGCAACAAGAGTAAGCAGCATGAATCACATTTATTCTATGAGATTGTCTGCAGATTATCCAGCACTGGTTAAATTGAACAGCTGTGTCACAAACCTCACAAAGAAGAACTGTTAGTATGGTTGTAAACTTACGCAGTAGCTGATATGATTTAAACTACATTAAGAAATGTACCTCGGATGTACAGTATGGTTATCAATAGTGTTGAAACTGAATGGTGATTACATTGACTGGTTAAGGAATCTTGAATGATCATGACCGATGTGGACGAGGCAGGATCTCTCAGTCCTCAGTGAACATCATCTTCACAAGGTCAGCTTTGAAGCATTCCTCCTCCACCAACTTCTGAGGCTGAAAACAGATGACAGGTTGTGCTTTATGTGGACATTCATCCATTATATATTCCAAGATTATGCTTTTTCATATGCAACATTTTATAAGGGACTGACTGACTATAGCTTGAAAACATGTCTCTTATTAAGTCACTTCTAATTATTTCTTCTTTTTTTATTTTTAGTAAGACCTATTCTCATGTAATCGGTTTCAAGAAAATCGTGACGCAAATAGAAGTTATTCTTACCGTTCCATATCGCAGCAGAGTGGGAACTCCACTCAGCTTCAGTGTCTTCTTGAAGTCATTACTAGGATCCTTCCAACTGAAGCATGAAACAAGAAAAAGGGAAGCTGATATATTTTACCCATACAGTTAACAAAGGAGCAGGCTTATAAAGAGTACTCATTTTAGAATTTAATGGTTAATTTATTGATATAAAAAGTATATAATACGCATCACTTTGTGCCCTGATTAAGTAAATACATTTTTACAGCACATGATGAACACTGTACAGAAGATCGTCTGTCTGAAACAGAAAGGAGTTTGTGATGTTTAGTTAAATCGTTGCCTCACTAAATCCTGTTTGCGTGCAGATAAACAATTATTGGTGTAAATACCGCAATGCAGAAATATTTAAGATAGAATTATAAGACTGCTCGGAAATAAAATCTTCCTTCTTAGTCTGCTCCATCAGGGCTGTGATTTGTACCAAACATTTTATATTCTTGCAGAAAATTCTGACTGTCTGAAAAATGGAAACTTAAGTGAGTTAGTACAAAAAAAAGTCTAAATTCAACAATCTTCAATATATGTTTTATATATATTCAATGTCATCCTTCAAAGAGATAAACGACTTGCAACTTCAGGACTATTAAAAAAAATAATCTTACCATTTCATACTTTTTTTTTTAAATCAAGTTAGCTCGAATGAAGATTACATTTTGGCTTACTTTGTCAAACTACAACTTTAAAGTAGCATTAGGCCTAAAGCACATTTAAAGGGTGCATTATATTTATTAGCTAAAATGTTTTCCCCTTTGAGGTTGTGATTTTAAAATACTTACGAGACAACTTTATATAATTTTACTTTCAGCTTTTACATATTGTGCTGTTGCTTTTTTTGTTTTTGTTTTTATGACATCATTTGTCAGCACAGGGACGCAAGCTGCTGCTGATGTGATAAAACACTTTCCACACCATTTTCAGAATTAAAAATATACTGACTAGGCTCTTTCTCCAACTTGGCAGTAGATAAAAACAGAGCCCTCAGGAAGATGAGACATCTCTCCTCTTACAATTGGCTCGGCTAAAGAAGGGTGAGAAGAAAACATTTTTTAACATCATTGACAGAGCACCACATATGAAATAATAGGACATATACAGAAGTTTCCTACATGATGTTACACATACACGACCACACATCAGTTGATTATTAAAGTAAACGCTTAAGAAGAACACAGTAAAATTGTAAAATCATGTGAATTTACCTTTTACACAGTCTGGACACCAGCTCGCACCTTGGGCGTCTTTATCACCAGAGAAATAAGCAAAAATATCCTTCCCTGCTCTTCCAGACACAGCCTTACAGAACTCCTCATATCCCCGCACAGTGACTTCTTCGTAATGGGCCATCGTTTGAACCGAGTGACGTCTATGCACTTAAATAAACTATTAAACTATGAGGGAGTAACAAGAGTTAACTGAAATACTGCTGACCTGCACACGGGACCTGGTAGAAATACGCTTAAAATAAGAGACAGTACTACTTCCGGTTTGTGCAAAGTCTCTTAAAGTGACCGCGTCCCAGAGATGTTTATTTAGACGTTTTAAAACTCAATTTTAAAGACAAAGACGTCAAATGTAATTGCCATTATTGCATTTGAACAGAAACACCGTGGATATATTTAAAAAAAAAAAAAAAAAATCTGAAAATATATATATCATGTCATAAAAAAAATGCGCTTGTGGTGATTTTTGACTTCACGCACGATCCGTACTGGGTAAAAGCACTTCCGTCAATTGGCGTTTTGTTGTTGTCATGGCGGCGTTTCAAACTGTTGCCGAAGTAGGATTCAATTTGAAAAAGATAACTATGAGCTATATTTCAATTCAGCTGGTACTTTGAGCCTCTCTCTCTCTCTCTGTACATACATTAATTTATAATATTTACTAAAAAAAAAAGTCATACGCATAGCTCTTGAAAAGTGGTCCCACAATGCCGAGGTAGAGACTGGGCTGGATCATAACCACAGTGGTTTTACTGGGATGTCGCAAACAAAGGTACGTCGATAATTTGTGAATAATGAATGTCTATATGTATGTCTTCTATAGATACATCTGCATACACTGTATATAACACAAGAGAGATAATAGAGGAGATATTACAAACATCACTCTGTGAAGATCAATGCAGTTCAACAGAATAATAAAACCATGAGAAAGGTCAGATATTTAAATGAACACAATATAATGACTTTATTGATCCCAAACTGGGAAAGTGTGGCGTTACAGCAGCAGGTTATCCAAACACACAATATGAGTTAAAAAAAACCCACAATGTTAGTAAATCTAAACACAATATAATATTAACTACAAAGTAAATAAGCACTAAAAGATATCAAAAATAAGAATGTGAATATATACAACCAGGATTTCACTAAGCATTACTAGTCTTAAATAGGAAGATTAAATATGGAAGATTGAATGTAAATGTGCAAAAACAGAGTCGTAAATGGTTGTAAATTAAATATGAAAGATTAAATGTAAATGTGCAAAAACAGAGTTGTAAATGGACAGTATTGACATAAGTTCAAGTGCATGAGTGTAGACATATTATAAGTAGAAACTATACAATATAACGGCGAGTAGACAGCCGAATGAAGTGAACCGACTATCTCTTTGTAGAATTACTTGAAGGTCTTTTGATTGATTTGGATCTAGATAATCAAACAAACAAGACGCATATGAATATAATACTTTATGAGAAAGTGATGTGAGCAGCAAGATTGTGCATCATACTTATAATGTCTGACTGATATCTTTAAAACCCACAGCTGTTGTTCAATGAAGCTATCCCTGCAAGTACTGGCCGACGAGCCACCCATGTGCGCCCACCAGCCCCCATCGTTATTGAAAGGCTGCTGCCGCCGCCGACAGAGGAGTCTGGGAAGATGGACAGCGCCAGAAGCTCCATCAGCTTCACCACCCTCTCTGAGGAGCGGCTGCACGCTGCAGTCCAGCTTGCAAAGCGTGATCTGAGGAGAAGGCGCCGTAAGTCACTCACAAAATCCCCTCCAAAACCCTCTCAGGAGCCCTCCCTTCTTTACACAAGTGACGTAGAGCTACTTCAGGTAACCATACTTGATAAATGGTATGATATTTAAGGAATGGTTGCTGCTTAGTACAGTCATTGACCAAAGGGAGTCGTTCTCTCTCTCTCTGTAGGAGCTTGCAGCCACTCCAACTAAAGCAAAATTGAAGGCCTCCAGTCCGAAACAGAAGGCAGGACGACCTGGAGCCAAACTGTCTGTGCACACTTTCCACAAACATCCAATTTCTCCCATACCTCACGCTGGCCAGTCACCCCCAACCAGAGACCCAGGGAAGTTGGAAAAAGGCAAAGAGGCTCCTTTAAGCCATGAGATCCACAAACTGCAAAATGAGCTGGAGGTGTATATCCAGAAAGTTGAAGAGCTAGCCAACAGAGGTGATCCAAAACAAAAAGGTGAAAAAAAGGGGGTTTGCTACATCAGGCTGATGTTTAACAAATGATCATATTGTAAAGTCATAGCATAGGCAGCTGTTTTTAACAAGCACACCTTTAGTTTTGTTTAACAAAACTCGAACAGTGATTGATATTGTTGACTAAAGGTATTTTTTTTTACAACAGGAGACAAAGTAGAGGAGCCTCTGGAGCCTGAAGAGCTTTACAAGCTGGAGATGCGCAGACAGAAGCAGGCAGCTCGATCAGGACGTATGATTTATGTTCTCCAACAGCAGGTTATCAAATCTCCATCCAATGTCATCGAAAATGAACCTTCACTGACTTTTGAATATGCCTTGTATCTAAACTGATCATCAATACTTTTGTTTTACAGGTAAAAGAGATTCAAGATGATATTGTAAAACTACGATGCCAGAACATATGGGACACTAAAAAGGTAGAACTTTATCACCGACACAGATTTGTTGATATGTAGAGCTGCAACAATTTCTTCCTCTGTGTACTATGATTTAAAAAAGAAATAGGTGAATTTTAATTTTTAGCCCGTTATCTCCCAACAAACAAATGTTCTACATGCACACCATGTATCTATACGCACCAATAAGTGGTCTGTGGACTCGCTTGTAATAGTATCTTGTTCCTAAGACCGTCATTAAACTATTAATGATAAGGCTGAAACTTATTACCATGATATTTAACTGACACAGTTTCTGTAGCATTTTTTGTTTTATTTTTTAAAAGGGTTTTATTTTGCTGAAAGACGTTTTCCTAAATTTGCACCAACTGTACTGGCAAGCAACATTAACAAGATATCTGTTTTAAAATGTCAGATGTTTCAATATCTGTTCTATTTTTCAGTCCACAGCAATCAGCAGACTGGCAGCTGCCCACCGTGGGGCACTCAGGACCTTGCAGGCTGTTATTCACCAGCTCTCAGATCTATCTCATGGAAAGTTGCCCTCTTACCACAGAGAGCTGGGGCAGCTGATTCGTCAGCTCTCTTTGTGCTCAGCAAAGGTTGAGGTGGAGCAGGGTTCAGCTGTGCCTGAGACGGCCCTCGACATCCTGCAGAAACTGGAGGTGAGGAATTAGTATGCACATAAAATGCTTTGTCATGGTTTTTGTTTTAAAGTGCAAAAATTCCACATCATACAGCTTGTGAAAAATGATTGCCTAAGTCATCATTTTGTGAATGTGATTTCACATCTGATCTAACATTTAAATGTCTTGCTACTCAATTCCTCGAAGGTTTTGGATTCTGCCCTCAATAAACAAGAGATGCTCGAAAAGAAGCAGGCCCAAACTTGTCCTCCACACAGGAAGTCTCCCCATCACAGCATGTCACCTATTAGGGCACCCAAGGGTCCAAGTACCTCATCTGTTCGAGGACCGTGCAAAGCCCCGAATCCCAAAAGGGGTCTCCATGGTGAGTGTTTGATTTTTTTTTGGAAAAGATAACAGCAAATTTAAAATCCTTTCCCTTTTTGTAATCCATCTGTGAATATGGAACTATGAACAAGCAGTATTTTAGGAGGAAGGCAAAGACCTACCAGCACCCAACGCCCCTTAAAGCCACACAGAGAAAAAACTGTATGTTCACCTCTTGAAGAAGGACAGCTGATTTACTCTCTTGTGTATCTGGAGGTTACCTAGGGCTGCTGTAATGATGTTGTATGGACCTCCTGCTGGGCCTAAATGGTTGCACCTGGCTGAAAATTGATAAGGAGCCATGAAGACAAGTCGAAGTGATAGAAAACTGGCTCTGAAGTGCAGAACTGTGGCCCTCAGCCCCCTGCTGCTTAGTCTTATGAGAGGTTGACTCCTGCTGGCTCCTATTGCGCAGAGAGGCATCCTGTGGTAGACGAGGCACAAACACCTACAGTGAGCTTTAGCTCTTGCTAGTTCTCCTCTTTTGTTGCAGTACTTAGATCCCTGTGTCACTTATTAAGAGGCCAGTGGGGATCCAGCTGGTTGTCAAGAGTGCTGGCAATGTTGTGTTGGAGCAGCTTCTGAACAGATTTATGTGTGTAAAAGTGATTGACAAGCATTTGGGTTCATGTAACAGTATCAATTATTCAATTGTATTTCAATAAAAATAAGAAACTAAGATCTAAACAAAATGACATGCTTACATGTTTTCCAGTAGGAAGGAGAAGGGCCTTGCAGAAGCCTAGAACAGCGTCTCATCAGCAGCTTATAAACAGGAGAGAGTTACTCAGGGCTGGCCTAGAGAGATTCGCACAACAGGGGGAACTGAGAGAGCAGCCAACACAAGCTCAGACAAACATGAACTGCAGAGAAGGAGGGGACCAACACTCTGATAGGAACAAGGCTGACATTATAAACAAGGTATGAAGGAATACTCAGATGAAGATGTTAAAACACTCTAGAAATGCTTCAGATGATCTTTGAAGCAATCTTTTTCAATGAATTTGTATTTAACAATTTGTCAGAATCTAACAAATCAAACAATGTGAGGATCATGTTAACAGTCCAAACATGAATTTGATCCCTTTTCTGTCACAGCGTAATCAGATAAAAGAAGCAGGTTTCCAGCTGCCCACAGTCTCCTCTCAGCTGCGAGTGAACCAGCTCCCTCAAAAAGAGCACTCTGTGCCCTGGATACCTACATCCCCTCACTCTCCTCCTCCACAGCGGTGAGCCTTTTATCGCTCTCTACAGCTGATGACACATTTGATTTTTTTTTTTTTAAAGCCTAACCTACTTTTGTACTAATGGTGTAGGGAACTTGAATCTCAAGGTAAAACTTTTCAGCCTGTATGAATCAGCTCATTTATGCTCTTTCAACAAATGTGTTCTGAACACAAAAAACTTGAAACACATACACGTGAATCAGTGCAAAATGTGCCAGGAGAGAAAAATCTGTGAAGTTGTTTATTTTTCAGCATGTGGGTGGATGTGAGTCATATTCATCAACATGCTTGACGGACACTGGCTTACATTCACAGTGATCCTAAGACAATCTATAATGAATATAGATTCAGTAACGTGGGACAGTAAAGCAGAAAAACAAACACATTCCAAGTTAACTGGATGATTAAAAGCAAAGACACGGGTTGAAATGTATCAGGTCTTTTTTTAGGCTCATTTGCGTAACTGAGAAATGTCAAAGAAATTGACAAAATTGCGATATTGCAAGTTCCTTGTCTTAATTGGCTTTCTCTGATTTCACTATAACTTCTACTCAGCACCTCTAACTTTCCTCATTACACTAAAGTCTTTGTTCAGTATTTTGCCTGTGTGTCATGCTCCTTTCCCCCTCCTTTCTGCTGTTATTTCAACAGATCCCCTCCAAGGAGAAGACCAGAGCCTCGCTGTCTCTTCTCTCCTGTGAAGCCGTCACTGAGCCCTCCGAAGCAGAAGGTGGCTGTTGGTTTTAGCTCGGAAACGGAAACACACGCTCAAAACGAAGCATTAAGGTGAATGTCTAACGTGCAACCTTTAGCCAGATTCTAAACACTTCTATCATAACATTAAAACTGTTGTGTCTTCTTATTTAATTGGTTTTGAAATCTGTCCTGCAAAGTTTAAATTAGATGAGCTATTGGGAAAAGTAACATAACTCTCTGTATTCAGTGAGGTATTTTTAATCTCTGTGTCAGGCCCCACTTGCTGAGAGCCTTCGGCAACAGTTTGATTCTAATTCAAAGTTAATTCTTTCCAATAAATTAATCCAGCGGCCCGCTTGATTGAGGCCATTTCTCTTTGAGTGATTCATAGCTTTGCCTGTTCACTGCCAATACGCACCTCATTGATTCAGTACTCCACACCACGTCTCAGTTTTATCAAATATTAATTACTACAGTTGTGCTTTGCAATTAATCAGAGACTAGCAGCCTGGGTGAAGAGATTATGGGTTATTTATGTGAACTGCTTAATTGAGGTTTTCATTTTGCTTCATCTGATGATTACTGTCTTTGTACAGGAAAGCCTGGTTAGATAAGATGACCATGCAGAGACTGAGAGAGCTCAACCAACTAAGCAAAGAGGAGGCCGACCGCATTCAGACATTAAGGTTTGGTAGAAATATCATTACAGTGTAAGCATACTTGAAGTATCTGAGGGGGGTACAAGGTTAAGATTACAAGGTCAAAGCTTACTTTTGAGGATAGTTTGAATTTCCCTCGGGATCTATAAAGTATCTCTCCATCTATCTATCTATCTATCTATCTAGTTCAAGCCTGTACAATTTCTACAAAATGCTATCCAAAATACACTCCTACTACTACTGCATAGACGTCATGATAATACAAGCTAATATGTCTCCTATATCTAGTGTAGTCAAGACCACACTAACAGAGACCAAGACATACCCAAGAGCAGGATGCTCCGAGACCGAGAGAAGACCAAGACATTTAGGGATCGAGACAGAGTCAAGATTAAGACCAAGGCAGGGCGATATCGAGACAAGAACAAGACCATAACTATCAATGAAAATCATCATCTTGTGTGCAGCGGGCACTCACTGAGTCTTTAAAACTGGGAAGGTTTAAGTTATTTGTTCTTTTAGAAAGGGGCATTTTCTTTCTAATCACAGTAATGATGCCTGTCAGTGGTGGTCTTTACTGTTCTTGTTTTAAAATCCAGAATCCGCCCAGTCTGAGACGGAGACGAGGCTGAGTAAAAATGCTTTCGATTCCGAGATGAGACCTTCAAAAAGTGGTCTCGAGACCGGTCTTGAAACAAAGACCAATTGTGTTGTACTACAACACTACCTTTAGCCAGTATAGAAATAAATAAAGGATTATATGGCCACCAGTGATGGAAAAAAAAGTATGGGTCAATCTGCCAACCCAAGGCAATATACCACACAGCGATCTTCCGTACTGCTCAAAGCACCGGGCCTCACAATTAAATAAACAGTTAAATTGTCAATTACAACATTGGTATAATTACCTCCGAGCAATAGAACAGAAAATAATGAAGGTTGTTATTGCGGCAATATTCCCGTCAGCAAGGGGGCATATGTTCCTTTATATCCATTTACATTTTTGGAAGTAGTGATTGGATAGTAAAGCTAGCAACATAACCCATAAAGCTGTGATTACATTACAGCAATATGCAGGTTTGCCCTTCATGCTTCTTCCTCAAACACAAAGCTACAGCTGATGGTAACATTTCTTGCCGTTTATATCAGAGGACAGGATGAGGCTGGATTTACACGGTGTAGTGTAAATTCTTGTGATGAGCAGTATTTGAATATTTAATACAGGACTTGGCTTTTTAAGGATGGAAAACATTTGTAGTAAAATGAAATCAGTCTGCATATGCAGTTGTGTTTTGGGGCCTGGAGAAGGTTGCTCTAAATGAGTTTCACCCATGCAAGGACTTTCTCAGTACACTGCTTTGATCGTGTTTTTGGGGACTCGCTCATTTTCGTATCTGGAAGCTAATCAGCCTCACAACTTCTTCTGTGACAGCTTGCAGTGTGGGTGTGTTTTGATGTACAGGTCAGAAGTTGTCTCACCATCTCAGTGGGCTGAGCGAGCCGAGCAGCAGGCCAGAGAGAGAATTCAGCCGCTTCTGGATAAAGCTCAGGTAGGGAGACTTTTTCTGGGATCTGACACTACCGGAACTTCTTTTCCCTTCCCTTGAAGTGAAACAAAGAGAAACGATCAATACTTTAAATCTGTGACATAGAGCATGTATTCATTTTCTGATTTAGCGCAGTAGAGTAAATTGTGTCTCTAAATATCTACCGGTACTTTTTTATTTTATTTTATTTTTTTAGGATAAAGAGGGAGTAAATCATGTTTGCTTTTGTCTGTTTTCCTCAGAGGATCAGTGAGTCCAGTAACCGAATCAGCCCCTCGCTGAGGAATAGGCTGTCTGATCAGGCTGCAGAGCGGGTAAGCTGGATACAGAGCGGAGGCTATTATTCAAAAATAACTCAACTAAATGGAACAATTTCATCATCTTTTCTGTGTTGTTGTTTTTTTTTTTAATGTGGTTCCTTTTTTCCAAAGGCAGCAGAGAGTGCGGAGCAGCTGAGCCAGGCCCTGCTGGAGGATCTGTTGGAGGACACTGCGCGGGCAGCGTGGGCAGCTCAGACAGACAGACAGTTGGAGGACGCGGCCCTGTGTAGGCTGCAGGCCCCCACCCTGGAGAGCATGCTACTTCGGATGGAGGAGATACAGGTGAGAGCAGCAGACAGGTCTGCCAATGAAAGGTCAGTCTGGAACCTGAAAGGTCACTAGTCATTGGTTTGTTATTTTACTCAGACTGCTTTGAAAGCTTTGATCCTGTGATGTTTACTGATGCAGTCTTGATCATGATGATCTGTCATGGCATGTGGACAACATGTTTATGAAATATGTGTTTGTGTGTGTGCGTGTGTGTTTGTGAACAGAGAGATCAAGAGGAAGTTAGGAGACGGTTTGCTACCATCAGCTATTCAGACCCTCTTTACTGGGATGGACCAGGAGCGCCAGGTAACACAAACACACTCCTGTTCATCCAACACTGCAATACAGAGATGACTTCCCAGATGTCTCCTGTAGGTGGAGACAGCGCTGCAACAGACAAGAATAGGCTGTATAGTTACCAGTCTTAATCATCTCTTGTCTATCTGTTTGGTCCCTGCCTCACCCCATCTCTCTTGACACACTCTTTTCTCTCTCTGTTTTTTCCCAGGACCCCTGTGTCATGCTCCGGGCTCGAGGCCAGCCTCTCCTCAGCCTATTAGGCTCACAAGGCCAGTGCTGATTCAGAGCTCTGCAGCTGATATTGTCCTAGAGAGACCAGTGGAGACTGGGTGAGTTAACTGTCTAATTTGCCTTCTCCTTTGTTGACACTTAAATCATTTCTGTTACTCATCGTTTCCTGCTGGATGTCCCTCCTTGATGTTTTATGCAGTAGGACATTTTGGAGTGTTCCCAGACTATAACTTGGGTTGCAGTATGAGGTTTTGAGCTACATAATTTATTCCCAAATTTTTGATTACTTTTGTATTTCTAGGTCAGATTTTGCACATGTTTTTTTTTTTTTTTTTACAGGAGAATAAATGTACCACAGTTAAAGACTCCCTGTAGTATATAAGAACAACATTAGCATTAACCCCAGTAAGTCAGTCGTTGTTTTAATTAGGCCCCTAGACTCGTAAAAAGTGCAGTGCTTAATGTTTATTCAAAGATGCAGTGTTTCTTTCCACATCACGTGTCGCTTGCCCCATAAACACTTTCCCACTGGGAGGCCTTACTCATCCCACAAAAGCCACTTGGTGGCTACCGTACCCAGGGCTGAGTCTATTCCTGACTCTGGCAGCGACTCCTCCGAGAGCTCCTATGCTGCCCAGGGCTTTGGCTGCAGCTGCTCTGTGCTTCAATTAACGAGGAACTTAGAAAGGGGAGGAAAGAGAGCGGAAGGACTAGAAATTGTTGACACAGTCAAGCCAGCAGGATGCTGCTTCTGATAAATTCATGCTGCACCATTAGCAAATTAAAGTCTGTCAGACTCGGAGTGCCTCAGGTTCAGTTCCCTCAATGGAAACTTTGCCCCGAGATCGACTCTGACTCATCTAATACTCTCCTTCCATCAAGTAATAGCTCTATTTCTTTTGGCAGCACAGGCGCAGAGTTAGTGTCTAGATTTTTCAGAGGAGGTGTTATGTTTTTCTAAGACTTATTTCTTACTTCAAAGGTATCCAGCCTTGCAGCTCTCTAAAGAGAAGTCATTTTGAGAACTGCCAGCTCAGTTGTTGTGAAACTCCCTGAATCACTTTGGCATTAAGCAGAGACAGAGCTGCCTGTAGCACTTTATCCTCAATCTTCATTACAGTGCCTTTTTTAAAAGTACTGGCACCCTGCTGGAGCCCTTTTTCTGTTCTCGTTTTGTACACACTGGATCACAGGAGATACTGTTACGATTTTCTGACACCAGTTCAAAAAAAGTTTGATTGCAAATTAACCTTAATGAAATGCAAACGTAGAAGACATGGTATAAAATGATAATAAATGAATAACTAGTGAGCATATCGAGCCCTGAACAAGTCTTAAGAATTTAATTCTCGAGTTACAAATAAAGAAAGGAAACAAGTTTATACAAGTTTGAGGGTGGTGTGTTATCATATTGCATTAACAAAAACAGGTTTATTGAGATTAAATCAGAAAGACATTGATGGATGAATCAGCTCAGTTTTTCAGCACAAGCCGGCTTTTCACAGGAAGTGATTGATATGCACTCTCTCGAAAGTAAATTTTTTGGTGGATGTTTTTAATGGGAACATTTAAGACATCTTAGTAACAGTTGGAGTAATGACTGTCAGTTTCTGTCGGAACATTGATCTGCATACTAATCGTACATATGAATCATCGATGGAGAGCGTGTAGCTTTTGCTGTCAGCTGACTCACACATCATCATGGCGTCAGAGAATCTCTTCTCCATTAGTCCCCACAAATTGCCAGCTCAACTTTGTTTATATTGATGAGCGTTGTGTCTATGAAATGTTCCTGCATCATATTTTTTCTGGCTCCAAGACTGCTTGGCATGCAGTAATTGAACCTCGTTATCATTTTGAAAAATAATTACCATCGATTTGAATACATCGTCCACATTACTCGCCCCGTTTCCACACACTCAATGGGGACCAAACCAATTAATTCCCACGGCTTGGACGATTAAGTGCTTTTGTTTGGATAAATAGTCTTGATTTTCATATTTAATTCAAATTCCCACAGCCAAATTCAAAAACCTAAGGGGCGCAGTGAGATTTCTGTGCTGGCACAAATCTATATTTATGTATCAAAAGAGGAAACAATAAAGCTTCTGCCAATAAAATGAACACTTGTGACAGAGAGTGTGATGTTCTACCAACAGAATGACTTTTTACAAATATGCTATATTTCTTCATGGTTTTTGTGTGTGTACAACAAAGTGCATGCAGAAAGTGCTGTACACAGACAACAGCTTGTTCCCCCCCCACAGCATTTAGTCCCTTTAGAAGTAATAAAGTTAGACTTTGGGAGTCATTGGGTGAGAGATAGAAAGAGGAATTGTGTTGATTAGGCACATTGTTAAGTAGAGCTGTCTTTTGGGGCCAAGAAGTTGCTTTGCAAGCTGGCTTGAGCGGTAGGAGAAGGAGATGAGTGGGCTGCCTGTGCTGCCGGCTAAAACGACCCAGGTGACACATTTTATAACAAACAACAGAGGAGAGGAAGTGAGGTAAAGCAGGGTTACACAGAACAACAGCCTGTATCTGCAGAGAAAAAAATTACAGAAAACAAAAAAAACAAAAAAAATTAAGGCCCGACCCATGTGAGATTTTTGGGGCCGATACTGATATCGATATTAGAGAGAAAAAATCTGATAATGGCCGATATCTTTCTTAGATCTATCTTTGATCTGGAGACACTGAACGATATAGATACAGATATACACATTTATTGTGTTGATCCTTAAAATGCAGTTATCAAAAAGATATATATTGAAGACAAGATGGTCACTCAAAAGGAAAGTAACTGCTCATTACTTGTAATCCATATAGCGCCCTCTGCTGGTGAAAGAGAACTGCTAGTGCAATACAATCAAACTCAAATGAAATACTATTCGACTGGTGAATAAATCTAGTAATATCGGCGCATATCGGAGATAAAATTAGCCGATACCGATAGTCAGTTGATATGATGATATCTGCCGAGATTATCGGCTGGCAGATTTATCAGTCGGGCTCTAAAAAATATAGTACACAAGAACTACATTATACCAGCCAGGTTATTTGAGTTTGATTGTGTTGG
This sequence comes from Labrus bergylta, assembly GCF_963930695.1. Taxonomy (NCBI): domain Eukaryota; kingdom Metazoa; phylum Chordata; class Actinopteri; order Labriformes; family Labridae; genus Labrus; species Labrus bergylta. The sequence continues at coordinate 18,203,167 of NC_089205.1, forward strand.
TGTGTTGAAGTCTAACATTCTGTTTTCAGGGATCTGTGTTCTGCAAAATATTCCTAACCCTAATGTCAAAGACTTATAATTTTCCTGATAATGACAAATATCAACTCCCATTTTACTCCCACTTTGATCCCACTTGTGATTCAATACGGCAGCCATTGTACTGTACTGTGCCTATGCTGTAAGTCCAGACAATCAATACTCTGGTGTAGTGATCAGCACACAGCAGAGAATGGAGAACTATTGATTCCATTAATAACATTCGGCTCTCCTTTCACTCGCTAGATCTGATTTAATGAGCATTTCCCTGTAGAGCCTTTACAAAGCAGTTGGAGTGAAGATGTTTGGACTGTGTTAAAGCCTCTCCCTGTGCTCACTCCTCTAGCATTCAGCGTGACAGAATAGAGAGAGGTTTTCATTTGTGTGGTTTGTAACAGCAGAACATGTGAAGAGCTCATCATCATGTGTGTTGTCTCTGTTTTGATTGATTGATTTTGTTGGCCCAGAGAGACTCAGAAGTCTGTGCCATTAGAAGGAAAACAGTGTCATGCGCACAGTCATGTGCGACACCTACACAGAAGAAACTCACAAAGGAAGAAGACAGTGACAGCTTACGTATTATTAGACATTTCTAACTCTGCTAATCTCCAGAGCTTTCTTTGATTGTATTGTTTGCACTAACTAGGGCACTGGCAGTTTGTTCCTGGTTATAGCAATCCTGATTTTTTTCATTCAGGTGTTGTAAGAAAGGCACAGAGCAGAGGAAGAGGGTGTTACATTTTCATAACTGTAATATGTTCAGGCAGTTCTCAGAGTCTCTGCTGTTATGGTACCTCAGGATCTAACTGAAGAGGTAAAGTATTTGTTAGAAGGTGGTTGTTGACATAACGCCAATATCTTAACACTTCCATTATCTATTTCCAAAACAGCATCCGTTATTCTTCACCCTGCCTGCCTTTGTGCTCGCCTGAGTGCTATCAGGCGGCCGCTGAGACAATGAGGTGAGAGATTTGATCTTTGGAAACATCAGCGGAGCGGCAGATAAGATTTATGTATCCATGGTGAGGAGCTCAGACACGGACCCTGACTGCGTGCCCGCTTGGCTAATTCCGGCCCTGCAGTTCCATCAGCAGGTCAAACACATCAATGAAAAGATGAAAGGCCCACTCAGCAATATTCTCAACCTTTCATGTATTGTTTTCTTATCTGCTCTTTCACTCCACCTGCCCCCTTTTTATTTAATGGAAGCAGCATTTCAAACAAGCCAAGAGCTGTGTTGGGATATCAAAGAATCCAGCATTACTTAAATGAGATGCATCAATCTATGAGTTTACTCCAACTGGTCCATGCTCCCTCTGTTTCTTCCACCATTGATCTCACTCGGGTCTTTGTGAATCTGTGCCTGAATCACACCGGACAATCTCTGCGCTTCTTTCCTCCCTTTCCAGCACAGCTTTAACAGCGACTGTGTCCCTTTTGATTTACTGTATGGCCTAGTCCTTTGCCAAGTTCTCTTCTTTCCTGGTGACACATAGCCAGAGCGTTTAGAGCAAAAGAAGAAGACCACTGACTGTGATCTTCAAAGTCACTTGATGTTTATTCTGCCAGTGCTGTTCATCGGTTTGAGTCTGCGTATGTATTGTGAAGGCCAAGTTGCACAGTGGGTGGGCGAATATGACGGGAAGAGGATTTTTTTTTTTTTTGCGATTCAGTCGTCTCATTTGTGCTTCCCTGTCAATCGCAGCCCACGCGGAAAACACAGAATTCATGACAGCCATCATATACAGTTGCTTCTTATCCTTTTGTCCTCTAATTGAGCTCTTAAAGGCAAAATAGAGAAATTAATTCTCCATTGACAATTAGTGGGAACAACTTGGATACTTGTATTTTTCCACAGAATTATCTTGCCCTTGGAGAATAATTTTGAGACAATGTCTGGATGGTGTTTGTTGATAGGGCTGCTTGTTTGTTTTTGAATAAGGCACAGAAAGCATGGGTGCTGTTCTGACTTTATGGTGAAGGGAATTTTCAGGATGCTGTATTTGTTGCTTTCAACCTTGTTTGTCCTCAGATGCTCATCATCAGACAGCAAATCGACCCATTTTGGGACTGGAAGCAGAGCTAACTGTGCTGGCACTTTGATATTGATGGCCACCCCACAGCTTGCAGCCGCCACAGTCAAAACAGAAACCAGTTCAGCTGAGGCCGGCGAGCACAATAGAGAGGCACTTTGCTTCTGTAGCCGCTGCAACACTAAATATAGCACCAAGAGTGCCGTCGCAGGAGCCAGGCTGATTTGTCCGAGCAGAGAGGATTATAAAGTCAGACCACAGCAATGCCCAGCTGAGCCCCGGCTCACTACGACACCTCTCCTAAATTCATCATCCTCGGCCGCATATCAAGAGCAACGAGGGTTTCTGGTCAATCACAGGGCTGCACTCCATGCCGGCTCCCGCACGTCAATAAACTCTTCTCCACAGCCGCAGCACTCAGAGGCCCTTTACCCTCTTCATACAGTGTGAGGCGTCAAGGTAATAAAAAGGTGTCGTAGAACATAAGCCTCCTCTTGTGTTTCTTCACAAACAGCATTCTCTCTGAGAGCAGCCTGGCGGAGGAGGCGTCCCAAGATGAGCAGCGGCCCACACACAGCAACGTGTTCCTCCCAGGCCCAGCGGAGCGGAGCCGAGGGACTTTTATCTCTGTGCCAGGCGGCATGCTGGGAAACATCCGGAGATACAGGGAAGACTATGAGGCCTACCTGCGTGTAGTGGCACACGAGAATGTCGGCAGCTTCAACCCCTGGGCCATCGCAGACAGGTAACAAGTAAGGTTAATTAAGGTCTGCGTCACAGAATCTGTCGTAAGACATAAAAAAAGAGATAAAAAAGACGATGCATTTCTGGTGTTTGCCTTTCTTCTTCCCACCCACTCATACATTTACATACCTAACAGAATCCTTAAGTTGCTGCAATGCAGAAGACTCCCTCTCAAACTCTAAATATACTACATCTGTTTGATACATACGTTTCAGACTCCTTTCTCTGCAAAGAGACGTGTTGGAGTGTGAACAGCTCAATAAGGTTCAGTTCAATTCAGAAAACAATGACAAATTCTGTCCAAAGCATGGCATCCCAAGTACACCAAAATGTTCAAGAGATGGGTCTGCACTTTAGTTTGGAGGACAATTACAATATTGTGTGAGGAGAAGCCAGCCAATTATCTCAGCGGGTTGTGCAGGCAGAGAGGGAACATACATACAGGCAGGTACTCCCCCTGCTTTTCTGACACGGTGCGGAAACCTTCCTGTGTGATGAGATGCTAATGAGCAGCCGAGTGATGCAGAGGAGTCACACCATCATGGATGATCTCACTCTGCCAAGAGACTGATTACAAAGTAGCAAAACTTCATGAAAACACTGAAGACATGCTTGCATCAAGCTGTGTTAGGCTCCCTTTGAAGTTCTTTAATTTGTGTATGCTCTCTGTGGTGGACAGATGAATATGGAAATGCAAGGCAAAACAGCGAACAGTAATTATTCAGTGGTTGGAGGAACTTATGCTTCATATTCACACATTAATACCAAGCTTTTGCTGCACAATTACTCGCGCATGCTAGGATTGATAATTTGGTTTTTACGGTGAGATATCATTGTATTTGGAGCATTAATCACACAGAATATGAAGTGTCATTCAGTAGCGTTAGCGTGGCTTTTAGCACATTAGTGTTATTAAAATTCCCCAACGGTTGTTCCCAATCCGTTCCCTAATGGTTGCTTCTTCACCCTGGTTCAGAGTGTTCCAGTATTCACACAATAAAAGAACAGGCCGTTCAACAACACAACATTACTCATTGTTTAGTTGCACCGAATGACTCAAGGTATTGGGGGGGGGGCTTAACAAGGGTGGTCCAAAAGAGAACGCCACGCTCACTCTTCCCCTATGTCCCTGCCTGTGTGTGTGTATGTATGTGTGTGTGTGTGTTGACCTAGATAATGATCAAAACACGGAAATTTAGCTCTGTGCCGCTCCCAGCCCACCAGTCTTTTTGAGTTATTTTCATTCATTTTACGCCTTTGAAGGCGAAGCGCATATTTCAGTTTTTCATGTCAAGCTCTGAAAGTCAGACATGCTGCTGAGGATAAAATCTGCTTTAATCACAGCTTCTGCAGTTTTTGAAAATAATGTCACATGGATTTATATTTTTTTTGATTCCTTAGCCAGTGCTGTGTCATTTTTTTAAACATTGTCAGCCACTCATTTTAAAAGGTCAAGTCCCACTTCTAAGACACTGTCTTGATTCTTTCAGTTTTTGTGAACCAGTAATTTGTTTATTCATGCTCACTTTGTCTCATTGTGTGGTTTGTCACGTGCTGGACTTTAATTCCGCAGCTCTGTTTTAAACTTGATTCTTTCTGTTTTGTCGTGTTCTGCAGCCTGGCAGATGAGCTGCTGTCGGAGGCTCTGGCTGACGTGGCTGCAGAGTTTCAGGACGTCGTGGAGGACTACGCAGAGGCCGTCTTCACCTCAGAGTTTCTCCAGCCAGTCCAGTCACCTCCTGCTACTGCTGCGGCTCTGATTAACCAATAGGAAGCTACAGCACGGTGGCTGAGATAGAGGTTTTTTTATGAACTATATCCAAAACATATTTATTTGTTGAAAATCTGAATTTTTTGACTTTCAGCAAAAAAAGGATTTGAGGATTTGAATATCAAGTAGAAAAAATTCAAATAAGGGCTATGATTATTTGCAGATATTTCATTTGGTGGGGAGCCTTTTTATTCTTTTTGACATTAAGAAATTGGTCATAGATCATTGCTTTCATATCATATGGATATGACTTTATTTAATTAGGTTTACAGATACTTTGTAATGAAGATGCACCAGACAAAGATAGTTGAATTTCTCAGGGAGCGTGAGTCACGTTACCCTTTGTGGTCCATCTGTAGCTGTGATTGAATTCCACAGGGGAAAGTTAGTTTAGTTTCGATAAGCTTCGAGAGACCATTACGACATCACAGAGGATTATAAGATTACCGCCCTCCTGTTGCACTTGGTTTAAATCTCCCCGAGGATTACTTGCACTTTCTATTTTCACGTTGGAAATACATTAATTGCATACGGTCGCAAATGAATTGCATAGGCAGTCGAGAGCATCATGTGTTAAATCTATTGTGACTAACAGGTTATCCTCGTTTGCTTTCATGTCTAATAAAGGGGTCTAAACACAGTAAAAAGGCTTGTTATCCCTCACTGTTTGATGTATGAAAGGTTGATAGGTGTGAACATGTTGTAGATTGGTATATATAGTGTTGCTTCTGACCAACTGAATCCTAAATAATAATAGTGTAAAAAGTCAACTCTAAATGCAAAATTAACATGACAGACTTGGCAGGCCAAAAAAGTGCCAAGTCCCTTGAGAGTAACATGAAAGCTGTGAGGACAGAGCCGAGAGGACACATCCAGATGTTGCATTGGCCTGTGGGGACCAGCCTTTGACAGTAGACATACACAGTGACTGAATAAATTAGCTCACACTGAATCAGCTCCCCCTATTTTTTTTTCTCACAGGCTGGGTTTCTGTGTGGGTGTCAGCACACATCCAGCCTTTTACAGGCGCAAGCTCCGAGCAAATTTCTTCCTTTCTATGAAGGACAGATAGAAATCAGTCAGCATAAGGCAAGTGGGTTAGTGTTGTCATCTTTACACACACACACACACACACACACACACACACACACACACACACACACACACACACACACACACACACACACACACACACACACACGTAAAAGAACTGAGGCTGTTCTGACATTTGTGGGTGATAGACATGAAGCTCTTAATTTCAGGGGTTGATTTCTAATTATTATGGATTGTTATGGTTCAGAAATTTCAACTATGTCTGCCAAATGTGTCATTTGAAAGACAAAGCCTTCTTTATTTTATTTTCTGCCTTCTCAGCAGGCACCACTCAAGAGTTTGAATGTGAAACTGTGTTGTCAGCAAACCACAGAGCTGGGAAATCAGTCCTCTGTTTTTACATTTCTTTATGCAAATCCGACTGTAGTAATGCCAAAATATGCATTTTTATGATCACTATGCCTAGATGTCATCTAATCATGAACATGCACAACCAGATGTTTCTGTACACAGATCCAGAACAGTTTTGCACATCATAATTAATTCTTATGGTCCAGGAGGGTCGACCTTGCCACCAGCCAGCGCTGACTCATTATCAGAGCTAATTTCAGAACTAGAGAGGAAGTAGACTGCAATATATTCATGCTGCACTAAAGAGGCCACTTAAAGTTCAGGTAAGTAAAGGCTGCGTTGATGCATTTGAGTAGCTCTTGAAACATTTTCAGCTGATGCAAAGTACTAAACCTGATGGATGGTGACATGTTTTGACTTCTTTCTCAGGTTGCTCTTACTGAGCTTCTAGAGGATTTCTGCTGAGACACCTGTCATGGAAATACTAGCATTTTACACGGAGCATATCCCTGTGCAGGTCCCTTCTAGTCCAATGATTTTGATGCTTTGTTAGCTGTTCTCATAAAACACTTTGGAATTTCTTGACTGGTTGCATCAGTAATCCAACCATAGCTGTGCATTGCTGGGTTGATTTATGGTCTGAGTTTTCTGCAAGTTGTAACGTTATTGTGTTGGGGGGAAAAAAAAGATGCATTATGATGGATTATGAGACTGAAAGATCAAATCTATCAACCTCAAAGCAAATTTGATTCTGAAGCAAGGGGGATACCACAGAGTAATGTGGAAAATTCAGTGTTTTTCAACTTTAAAAAAAAAAAAGAGAAGTGTATCTGATCTCTGGCCCGGAACGTTACACCCAAATCAGGAAACGTGTCATCTGACCAAGATAAAAGTTATGTAACATACTTCCCTCCCTCTATTTAAAATTTAATTCGTTGGCTTCATGTTAAAGGACACATTTGTATATTAAACTTTAAAGATATTTGAGATGTTAATATGGAACATGCAAAAGGCTCACATGTCATAAGTGAACATATGCGAAGTGCAGCTCAAGGCAACAGATTCCCCCGAGGCCAGCATGCATTTTACATTTCCTCATTATTAAAAAATCTTCCCAGCATATCATTGTCACTTCTGAACGTGATGAAGGAAAAAGCTGAAGGTCTCATTGGGGTTTTATTACAGAAATAAGTCCAGATTCTCCTTAATGTCGCAAAGAAACTAGCAGAGTCCACCTCTCTACCTGTCCTTGATTATGGTGATGTATTGTACATGATGCCTCTGCTTAGAGTCTTATAAAGCTGGACAGTTGATCATGTTGCAGAGATTTTCTCCCGAAAATGTGGATTCCTTACTCATAATGGTACTTTGTCTAAAGTCAACTGGACTGCTTTTAGTGCACACCAGCTCGGTCATTGGTATATCTTCTTTTATAAAGCTGTTCTTGGAAAGATTCCCGATTACCTTTCCTCTTTTAATTCTGAAGGATGGAATCCACAACATTCCATTGACACTGAATTCCTTACTACCCCAATTCCAATTCCCAATGCTGCAATTGACTCATCGAAGTTGCTGATTTTTCCAGTTCCACCAACAAAGGCGCTGAATTGTTTTCTCAGGGAACAGCAACAAATCTGCACCTCAGGTATTGGAATCCTAGTTTGCTGACTGCCACATATTGTAGTGTGATTTTTGTGACTCCTTTATGGCTCCCAGGACAGCGTACATTGCTGAAAGGGGTCTTGCCTTCATCTTCCAAGAGTGTTATGTCATTCTAGCAATGTGCTCTATACTCTATGTCAGAGTCTATACCTACCATTTTTGAGCTGCACTTTATTTAACTTTTTTCTTTTCATTGCTTTTTGTTGTTTATGTGTCTTCTCTGATGTGGAAGTGTTTTACAATTTGAGGTACAGTATGTCCTTGCATTGAGAGAATCACCTTACAAAAGACATTCATTAAATTCAATTAGCCTTTTATTCCGCTTGGGTCCAGTCAGTGCAGCCATTTGCTGTAATCAGGGCAATCTGTCTCGCTGGCTCCCTGGCCTTAAGGCCTTTTCACTATTAGTTTTTCTTAGCTGGACAAGGCGCTCTAAAAGTGTTTGGTCATTTAATTTCAAGATAAATCCAAATTGCATGCATGTATTCCAGCTTGAGTTTGGTAATGTGGCATGCCAAAATCATGGATTCCAAAGCGATGGTTCGGCCAAAGGCATTTTCCTCTGCCAGTAATATCCATTTGTGTGGACACGGTGGCAAAACGAAGCCTCGGCCAATAAGACAATCCTCCTGGGTCGCTGTGACCTCACATGTGGTCAAAATGTCCACTTCACACCCTGTTGTGTGTATCGTGTACAAGAAGTGCTCAAGGGGCAACCCATTTTGCAGCAATTTAGGTCAAGCATTGCTGTAGAGAGGGTTAAGTTAAGCTTAAAAAAAGGAACTGGAGAACCCGCTGGGTAAAGCATCTGGAAGATTAGAGCAGATCGCATGACTGGATTTAGTGGATTTAGAGCCGAGGGACCATGATCATATGGCTTGTGTTTGTCTGATATCCCTAGAAAGAAAGTCAGTGATCTTTATTTTAAAGAGGGTTTATTTTGAGATGCAGATTGTCAGAGCCCAGAAGATTTTCTGTTCTACTCTGATGACTGCCCCTTCGCGGCCTAGGTGACATGCTGCTCCAGTGATGGAGGGTTAACAGGCATGGGAGCTTCCACCCCATTGATTTATTGTCTGCTCTTTATCTTTCTACCTCATCTTCTCTATTTCCTCTTTAATATTGCATTCATGGAACAACCAGGCTTTGCGTTGAGAAAATGTACAACATTGGACATTCCAATGATTTTTGTGTGCTTGAAATGTAAAATTACGTTTAACTCAAATGATATTGTTGTGCAGGCTCCCATGATCGTTCTTCATCATCAATCTCATAAAATATGCTGAATTTAAAATCACAATGACGTCTTGCCCTTTTTCATCCAAAATATTAGGGTTATTTTTTGATATAGTCACTTCTCAATATAATCATTATTTATGTGTTTCGGCTTCAGAGAAACCCTCACTGCATTAACACTTGTTGCAGCTTCCCAGATCTGATCGTGGACATCATGTTTGCAGGTCTTGTGTCAGAAAACAGTGGTTCATTTTTTCAACAAATGCCGCATTAATACAGCAAAATGTTGCAGCAAAAAGTAAGTTGTTCGATGAAAAGATCTGCTATCGAGCAGATGTGGATGGTTGAATACATATCTTCATATCTTTTTAGGAGACTCTGTTGACTGTAACTAGGCTATGTCCTTTCCCTCTCATCCTCCATCTTCTCCATATAGTCTTTAATAGGTTACAGACAACAGCCACACCCTGTAGAGAAGAAAAAGACACAAGAAAGGCCACTTGCATAGCCTTACTTAGACCTTGTGTTTTAATATTCTGTGCAATTCCTGTCATTTTTGGGAATATCCCGCTGTGGTATACAATGAATTTAAACTTATTAACCTATGCTAATTAAGATATTACAAAATCTGCCGCATGACTGTCAATATAAGCTTTTCTTAGATACTCGAAGTGACTGAATTAGCTTTTTGTCGTATTCTGAATACTCCTTTGAAAGCATTATGCAGTCAGAAACAGGTGATCGGAAAGAGCATGGACGCCCTTCAGCAGCCGCGGACGTGTGCGCACCGCTGGAGGCAGTCGAGCTGCAGACCGGGGCTCGTTTGGAGGAACTGTGGCTGATGTTAGCGATGGAGAGGAGGACTGGAGCTGGCTGGGCATAACATGTGAGCATGACATGTGAGCCAAGTCTGCACAGATACAACAAATACCCAAAGTATGTCTGCGGCAGGGGCGGGTCGACGCTGTGAGGGACCTGACTCAGGTTAATGAGAGCCAAGCTGCAGATTCTCTTGTTTTTGATTTTCTGTCATCTCCACGGTGAGACGAGACCAACACGGCGGCAGAAGCTTCCCCGTGCCTCCTTCACCCTGCCTCGGCGTGGCAGGCGTCAAGGTGCCGCAGGAGGGAGAGCCCTTGTTTCAGAGAACCACTGGACCCAAACGTTGCTGCGCAGAGCAACAGCCACGGCTTCACCGAAAGACAACACAGGAGTCACACGGGAGAGGACACTATGTCAAAGGAGATGAGAGGGAAAGGTAAGTCTCGTGCTAACAGGTAGGAAGCTGCGTCTCGTTGCTACTGGATGTTGGCGCGCGCGCACAGCCGCGTGCTGCATGGGTTGAGGCAATCTGGAGGAATGCGAGACGGTCAAAACTGACCTGCTTGTTAACAAAAAAAAAAAAAAAAAGAACTCGGTCCACTTCGGTCTGTCGTGAGGTTGTCTGTCTCTCTTTCAGCGTGTCCTGTCTGTCTCTGCGTGTCTGTGCAGGTGTTACCGTGAATTCTTTGACCCGTCAAATTGTAAAACGCTTCTGGGTCAAAGATGGGTAAATGACTGATTCATGACTTGATATTGAGCTGTTAGTGACTCAAAGACACACCTGCAGACCCATGGTCCTCCTTTTCAGCGATCACAGCTATCAGCACTATATGCCTGAACTACTACGCTGCCACATCAGGGTTACTCTATTTTTGGAAACAGCTATTAAAATTCAGGTCCATATACACAAACTTTTGCATACACACTGAAATTACCTGCAGAACAATACAATATCACACGCTGTATTGTATCCTATAGTCAAAAAAAAAAGGGAGGTTTAGGGGTGTTCAATGCAATTCTAATTATAGCAGTCAGTTTTTTTTTTTTTTTTTTTTATTGATGCAGCTGCTTTGACTGTTGAATTGGATATGCTTTATGTGAAACAATGATGACAGCAAAACGTCAGCACAGCCTCAAAAAGTCGATTTTTTTTTTTTTGTTGCATTTAAGGGTTATTATTGCTCATTTCTTTGCTGCTTAAACATGCCACTTGTTTGCATTGTGGCACTCAAGAAATGTATAATTTTTTTGTGTTTCTTTTTTTTTTGCATCCTCATTCTCAGCCTTTGTTCACTGCTTAATCGTGTGGAAATTCCCATTTCTCATGACATTTCTGATGGCCATTTGGGTGGAAGTTTTAGTGAGATTTAATTCCGACTGGGTGTAAAAACCTTGACTATCATGTGAGCAGAAGCAGTGCTAGTGTGACTATTTTTTTTTTTTTCAAGCCAGAGGCCATTGGTTTAATTTCTTGTTGTTGTTATGCATCTGCCGTGCTGAAAAGCCTTTGAGCAAGTCACAGCTCCCTGCTTTCTGATCTCTATGCCTTTGTGACCTGACCTTTTCCAGGAGGCAGGAGTGGAGGAGAAATGTATTCCTGTTTGATCAATAAAATATCAGATTAATATTATGCCACTCTAATAGTGACAAGTGTTAGAAAAGGGAGGAGATTTAAACCAGTATGGTTTCAGATTTTAACAAGTCCTTCCTGGGATCTCAAGTGACATCCTTACTTAGGGGGCAAAGTGGAACGTCTTTAAAATAATATGAATAAAATATTCCCCCTTGGAGAACAAGCTGGTTCAAATTAAGGTTAGGATCAGGAGTTGCATAACCTAGTAAAAACCAGGCTTCTTATAAAGTCTATTGTATCTTCCTGTTTATACATCTTCTTGCAGGTATTGTTTGTTTATGCTGCTGTGAGTGTGTTTTTCCACATATGCAATAAACTGAAATGTTCTGGTTAAGCTTCATGTGTGAACACAAACATCAAAATGTTTCACCCTGACTTAACCTGAGTGAGCCAGTGAGCAACCGGTGCGAGCTCCTTGCATTTAATGACACTGCTTCATACTGCTCGCCAGTATGTTCTTGTGCACTCTTTTAGTTGTTACTGTGGGTTTGTAAAATATCACGTAGGCCAACTTCTACCAGATGCGTTTCCGGTCCGTCTCCACTCCGTTCCGGCAGTGGAGGTGATAGGTTTTCACTTTATTCAATGTGTGTGCTTCCACTGGGTCCGTTGCGTTGTGGCTCACCTCCGCCTGAGCTCCGGCAGTCCGGTGCCCTCCATAGCAGGGACATTGATATGAAGACAAAAAACGTACAACGTACTTAAGATTTTAGCATCCGACTTTGCTTCATCCAACACTTTGAACGGATCACCTTGTAGATATCACAACCGCAGCGTCCTTTTGGCATCATATCCCGCCTCCTAGCCTCGCCTGTTCAACACTGAAAAATTCGTACTGTGAGAGATAAAGTTTGACCAACAAATTAGGGACATTTCCTGGCTTTGGAAAAACGTGTATTTAAGTCTTATAGCTGAGAACAAGCTGTAAGAACTCTTTAATTGCTTTAAGTGATGTCACTCAAGGCAGCAACAATTGAGGCTGTATACTAAAATGGAAAAAGGCTAGAAGCTACATAGCTGCCACTAGCATGAGTCATGAACCAAACTGTCTGTGGTTCTGGTTTTGAAATAACAGAAAAATAACAAATAAGATCTTTGTTTCTGCTCTATGTGACTATGAAAGACGTGAATCAACAACACAGGAGAGCAATGAGTATACCAGTGGAGTCACCTTTTCAAAAACACTGGCAATGTCAGAAAAATCGAATATAAATAAAGAATAATAGAATAGTCGTATCAGTTCAGATGAAGGACTGCTTCCCTGTGTGCAGCTGTCAGATAAAAGCGGGATGAATTATTAGAGCTGGAGAGCACATAACAATGTAAAGTTTGTTTGCTTCAGTTTTTATGTTTCAGTGTATTTGTAGTACACAAAAATGTCAGGTGCAGATTATAAGGATGATAAACAAGAGTGTGTCCTACACTGGAAATCAAGAAAACAGCTTTTGCAATAAATCCTAGAACACAAATTAGATTCTGTGAATGCAGTTTAAAAAGAGGTATTAAATCTCAACAGCTGCTTCTTGACGCCTTCTCCATTTAATCTTAATTATATTTCACTGAGCCTCGCCATAACATCCACTCACTGATGGAAACTCCACTGTGAGTCCGTACATTATTTCAGCGGAGCGCCATCAAATCATGTTAACCCTGCGATGCTCCAGCAGGCCGGATCAAACGGATGGCAGCTGCATTACTGTACATGTGAGTTTAATACAGCCATAAGTCAAGCATTCATCTGTTTTCATTAAATATCGCTTGACCTCAGCTCCCAGGATAACTTGTGAAGTAAGAGAGATTCTCATGGAAACGTTGTTCTTCAGAGTCCAGTGAACAGCGACAGGGTAAACTTTTAGATTTCATGACATCTACTTATGTATGCAGATTTTTGTCTTTGTCATTTTCAATTATGAGAGGGCTGCAGGGGCTTCTATGCTTCTCAATGCTAATTAAAACTTTCTCTGTAGCACAGAACCTGAATTATATCAAGAATTCTTACTGTGATTAAAAAAGAATAATGTAGGCAATGGCATACAGTGTCTTTTATTGCTGTTGTAATTACACGATTTTATGGGCTGTCCCAGCTTTATTGTTTGTTGTGTATTTTTGCAACTCCTGCAGAACCATGGCCTAATGCCCAGATTCACCAACTGTCAATTAAAACAGAAAGAAGCCCGGGTTAAACAATCTCAATATTGAAAGAAAAATTTGAGCAGGGTGATAATGGAATAAAGAGGGCTGAATTTAATCAGGTGTGACTAAAAGGGAAACAAATTATGGATGTTCTTTTCTTTTTTTTCTTTTTTTTACAGATTGTTACCATTTTTAAATTCATTTTCCCCAGATGATGAAGCCAAACTGATGTTGGTGAGCCCCTGACATTCCCTCTAGGACCTTCATGAAGTTAATTATTTACATTTATTGACAAATGGATTGCCATTAGATTTGGTAGCCACGTTAAAGTCTTCTTCTCGATAAGCTATAGTCACTTCGGGGATCCCTCAACTTTTTATCATGCACCCATAGTCTTGTCAACATTATAAATTGTTCCATATATCAGTACTGATGATTATGCAAACTTGGTGGAAAATACACTTGAAAATACACTTTATGTTCACTTAATAGATTCTCCATTACATACTTTGAGCTATGCCCATGCTGATATTAGCAATGGCAGTGCTCAAAACCAAACTGCCATGATTTCATCTCATAGAGCTGCTTCAGTGGCTGTCGAATCTTAATCTTGCTGAATAAACATTCATTGAGGCCAGTTGGATATAAGCCAATTCACAAAACATATTTTGATTAAATTGAACTTTCTATGCCGAAAAACTGTTGCACTGTTCTGCATCGTATTCAAAAAAACTGGGCGTCCTGGGATCATGTCGGTCTTTTTACAGCTACCGAAGAGCTTCATGACAACAGATGGTGCCCCTGTGAACCAGCCTGCATGGGAATTCAAACCATAAAATCTTGACTAAAAAGTCTATCCCTCTTTTCTTGTGGTTACTTTCCCCCCTGAGCATAGGTTGTTGCTTGAATCCAGACTGATGTTGAGCTGCCAGACTTCTTTAACATCTTTTGCTTGATTAATCGCCCTCAGTCACCTTCAGTAACCCCCCTCCAAGATTCCTCTGTGTGAGGTACAACAAATCTGAGCGTTTTGTATTCATCATGTTTGATGAAACCAGATCGGTCTGAAGTGGGGTTTTTTTTTGTTATATGTTGTCCAAGTGAGGGCCTACCTGCTGTTTTGGTCTGATCCAGCATCAGGCTAAAAATAGAACTGAAGGATGCTGATCATCAGTCTCTCCTGGTTTCTCTCTGCTTCCTTCTTTTTCTTTGTAAAGACGAATGACATAGGGGGAAAAAAAACACTGTATTTTTGTGTTTTGACGCTGTCAGTGATTTCCCATAAGCAGGTCTCATCCCTCAGTTTAAGACAGGAGAACGTTTTATTCTGCTGCAGCTTCTTGTGCGTGTAGTGTCTTTGTTCCAGACAGCCTGCTCAACAAGCAGCACCACAGCGTTCTCTGGATTCTACAGAGGCGTGTGCTAATGCATTCAGCCTGTGACCTCTGTTATTCTATTTGATCATACAAAACAATGTTAATACAAATTTAATAACTGTTTGTCATGGGGAAGCACACTAGGCCTGTGTCGATGGTAGCAGCTCCTCACAAATCACACAGCAGCTGGCCCGCTGCCATTTGAGGCTCACCTGGAGCCGGGCACCAGTCCACTTGTTGTTTGTCACAGCCAAGCCACGTCTTGACGTCACACTGGTGTCAGGCAGAAACAGTTTGTTTTTGTGCCTTTCTTGTCAGATTTCTGGCTATGAAAATGCTCTTCATAGCTTCTGAAGTCCAATTAATCAGCAACACTGTAAGCAAACATATTTAGTGACATATTCTCGAGTGACCTTCTAGAAGGGAGTTTGTTATTCAAAAAAGTTGATTGCATTTTTGGTTTCTGACGATTTCCACGAGTAATTGATTAGAAACACCTGTAAGACAGGGAAAATCATTATTAGTTACTTCCTGCTACTTTGCTGTTTTTGTTTTTAAAACCAAGTTGGCAGCTGGTTTAAGTAAAAAGCTCTGATAACCAACTGTACATTACCCATCATAAAACTAAAACAAAGTATGCAGGTAGCTAGTGCAGTGGTGTTTTTTGAAGCTGTAGAGACAGATTGGTGGTGGAGACAACAAGATATATGCAGTGAGTTATTTATGTACATATTTATGTATTCATTTTATATGCCTCAAAATCGTTTTACTATTTTGGACTTCAAATTTCTTTCTGCTACCCAAACAATCCACTTTTACCACACTTGATTCACACAGAAAGCGGCATGCACAGTGAAGAACACATTTCTCAGAAGTTTCAAATATAGACATGTCTCATGGTTGAGTAACAATGTTGGATTGCGTCTTAGTTAGCGTGTCCAAGTCAAGTCAAGTCAAGTCAAGTCAAGTCAAGTCAAGTCAACTTTATTTATATAGCACATTTATAACAGCCGAGGCAGACCAAAGTGCTGTACAGTAAATCAGGCAAAATACATTACATCCAAAACATCATAAAAACACATAAAAGCAAAAATTTAAAGTGAATTAAAACACAAAACAATAGTAAAAATTCTAATAGACACTGCTGCTGGGATAAAACACTCAACTAGAGGTAAAAGCCAAGGAAAAAAACATGGGTTTTATCCTCAAGTGACTTAAACTGCTCAGTTGTGGCAGCAGATCTTATTTTAAATGGTAATCTGTTCCAAAGTGTCGGAGCTGCAACAGAAAAGGCTCAATCGCCCCTAGTTTTGAGCCTTGTTTTGGGCACGTCCAGGAGCAGCTGGTTGGAGGACCTTAGTGCTCTGGATGGAGCATGAACATGTAGTAGTTCACTTAGGTAGTGAGGTGTTGAGCCATTTAATGATTTAAAAGCCAGAAGTAAAATTTTAAAATCAATCCTGTAGGGAACAGGAAGCCAGTGGAGAGAACGGAGCACAGGGGTTATGTGGTCCCTCTTTTTTGTGCCTGTTAGGAGGCGAGAAGCCGCATTTTGGACAAGCTGCAGGCGTTGGATGGATGACTGGTCCAAGCCCACATATAGTGAGTTGCAGTAGTCCAGGCGAGATGTTATGAATGCATGTATTACTGTTTTTAGATCATTGGCAGGGAGGTATGATTTTATTTTGGCTATATGATCAAAGTGCACACCAAGACTCTAAAGATTTTTTCAAATGAACAGCAAGAGGACCAAACGTTTCTACAGCACCAGGTTCTCCAAACACAATGACCTCTGTCTTATTGGGATTGAGTTTGAGGAAGGTTAGGGTCATCCAGGTTTCAATGTCTTAAAGGCAGTCGAGTAAGGGTTGTGGTGAACCCTTGCATTTCAAAGGCATGTAGACCTGTACATCGTCAGCAAAAAAGTGAAAAGATATATTGTATTTTGTAAAACTTGATCCCAGTGGTAGCATATATAATGAGAACAGGATTGGGCCTAACACGGACCCTTGTGGGACACCACACGTAAGTGGGGCTGTCTCTGATGAATAGTCCCCTAGGTGGACAGAGAAGGTCATATCAGACAGGCATGACTGAAACTACTTGAGTGCTGTGTTTTTTATTCCTACGCAGTTTTCTGTGATAAAATAATTGTGTGGTCTATGGTGTCAAAAGCAGCTGATAAGTCTAAAAGTACTAAAATGGCAAAATCCCCAGAGTCGACAGTTAAAATCAGATCATTAAAAATTCTTAAAAGAGCAGTTTCAGTGCTATGGCATGGTTTAAAACCAGACTGGAACTTTTCATGCAAGTCATGTGTAGCTAGATAGGTTCGGAGCTGTGTCAGAACGGTCTTTTCTAGGATTTTTGACAGGAAAGGGAGTTTTGAAATGGGCCTAAAGTTAGAGAGAACAGAGGGATTGAGATTTGGATTTTTTAGCAGAGGTTGCACGGCAGCTTGTTTGAAGGCAGCTGGAACACAACCAGATACAAGACGGGTGTTTATCAATGTATGAATTGAGGTGACAACTGTATCAAATATTTTTTTAAGGAGACGAGAGGGGAGGCTAAGGGGCAGTTAGTGGGCCGAAGATGTAGAACAATCTCAGATAGACAGGACATTGAAATGGGCTCTAACTGGTCCAAAACAGCTAAGCACATAGGAGGAACAGACGGGTCAGGTTCAGTGGGTGTGATTAGGGAGGATCTAAGGACTAATATTTTTTCTACAAAAAAATTAAGAAAAGCGTTACAGAGAGTAGAGGAGGGTGCAGCAGAATTATTGTCACATGGATTTATAAGAGAATTAATTACGCTAAACAGTATCTGTGGTTTATGGCAGTTATTTGAAACCATATTTGAAATGAACACCGTTTTTGCAGTTTTAACAGCTTGTTGATGACACGCGAAGCTTGTCCTTTTTCCACCGTCTCTCAGCCTGCCGACAGGCCCGTCGGAGAGCGCAGCTAGTGTCATTTAACCACGGTTCAGTGGCTGCTATTTTGCGTTTTGTCTTCAACGGAGCCACATAATCCAAAATGTTTGAGCAGGTTGAGTTAAAGAGAGTTATATGCTCCTCAGCACTTAAAGCTCGAGCAGGAGCATCCATGTTGTAGAATGCAGAGTCTTTAAACACAGCAGAGAACTCTTCCGGAGTGTTACATATATTGCGCGGCAGCCGTTACAGTGAACAAAACAGGCAAATGGTCCGATAAACAAGCATGACAGATTTCGTTTATAACAATACAAACACCATAGGACAGCACAAGGTCTAATGTGTGCCCCTTTTCGTGTGTGGGACCTGTCACCAACTGTGTGAAGTTAAAGGAGTTGAGTAAATTCATGAAGTCTTTACCTGTAGAGTTATTTTCACAGCACACATGTATATTAAAGTCCCCACAAATTAAAATAGAGTCATAATCCAGCATGATACCCGCTAGAAAGTCAGCAAACTCATGTATGAAATGTTTGTTGTATTTCGGTGGACGGTACACTACCGCGCAGAGCACGGGAGAGGAGAGGTTTAATTCAAAGAGCTGCAGCTCAAAGCTTGTGTATGTGACCGGTCTATTCAAGCGACAATGAAAAGCAGATTTCATTACAGTAGCTAGCCCTCCACCTCGGCCAGAAGTACGAGGAGAGCTGAAAATTGTACAATCAGGAGGGAGAAGCTCTGAGAAGGATGTAGACTCACCAACTTGTAGCCAGGTTTCCATCAGGAACATAAAATCCAGCTCACGGGATGTGAAAAAATCATTCAGCACAAACGTTTTGTTGGCTAGAGATCTAGCATTAATAAGAGCCATCTGAAGATTTAAATCCACACAGCACGGCATAATGGGCGAAGATTGGCGAGGTTTACGCACCGCCGATGGATCGGCTGAGACTCCTTCGTATGCGCAAGATCCATGGAACAGGTGGCAGGCCCCAGCGGCCCAGCAGTGAGGCTGTGAGGAGGATGCCGCGCTGTAGGTAGTGGATCAGGTGGTGAAGTCAGACTGGCAGGGTCGAGGCTCGCAACTATCGGGCCATGCACAGCAGCCTTCAGGCCGGGATAGACAGGCTGGATCCATCGCGGGCGCGGGACAACAGGAAAGCGGCGGCGGAAGCCACGGGAGCCATCATCATCATGGAAGCGAAGAGGACTAACATCTGAGGATTTCAGGTAAGCCTTGTGTCGAACCAGCACTCCTGCGCGCTTTCCTCGCCTCCTGTTGCGCTTTCTACGAGGAAGTCCGCACGGTAGACGGCGCAGGTAAGGCGGGATGTTTGAAAGAGGCGGAAGGCTCCTTTTGTGTTCTCCCAAAGTGCCTCTTGACAGATACAGTTCCTTCCAAGAGACTTGGATGTTGAGTAGAGCTTGGCGATCATAAACCAGGAGAGCAGTTATATCCCAACAGCAAAAATATATGAATAACAGAGTAGCAAACATAAGGCAGATGTTGCGAGGCGCTGACAGACGGCTGGCCGAACATACTGGCACCATCTTTGTCAGGTCACGTGAGGTAGTTGACTGTTTAATTCCAGCCCTGTGACAGTTAACTTTGCTCACCGTCTTGTGCCTTCACTCACACATGTTATACAATACATGGGCTGAATGTAGATTAGTTAACAATGGCGAGACGACCACTCTGTAACCCTTACTGCGTGTAGCCACAGAGTTAACCTGCTGAGGTGATGAGGCGCTGCTGGTAACGGGACCACACATACTGAAATATGCCGCCTCTCGTAACTGAGCGTTTGCCTAGAGCATTCCAGCAGACATTTTGTGTGACGACAGCCATACCCTGTGCTTGTTTACAGTCATATGACACGCTCAGCATGCACGTCGACAAGTTCACTTTGTGCTCTGGTGAAGGGTTTCAATGACGTGATACCAGACAGACTTTTCTTGTAGGTTAATTATGGAAGACTAAAAGCATTCAGGCCATTTGCTTGACATTGCATGTCCTGCAATGTGATTATTGCTCATATGTACCACGACTTTGCAATGATTAGAGAATATTTTGTGCAACTCTGGAACATTTTTTTTTTTTTGTAGTATTAGTGTGCCTCTGATTTTAATTCCTTAAAATAAATTGTATAGATCAACTGTGAAACTTCTTGAACACATTGTAGTTAATAGACTGCCAGTTGTGTCTAAGACTTGTTATTGTTTTTTTCTGTTGCTGCAGTGCCATGCAGGGACTACTTTGTAGTTGGTATTTAGGTGCTGGTGGAAAAATTATTCATCTCCCTTTCTGGCCGCCATGTTTCCTCATCGTCCCAAATTCACAATAATACACTTAGATTTTGGGACAAAATCATGTTTTGAAGTGGTCTGAGCCAACACGCAAAGTACTACTTGATTGCTTTCTCTCCCGGTGCATATCCAATAAATAATCCTAAGAGCACTGACTTCATAATGTGACCTCTTCACATGCGCTCACCCTCCTCAGGACATGTGCTCATTGTTGCATAGACAGAAGGGGTGAGGCAGTGGGTTTAGTAGTGATAATTATCACCCAGCTGTAGCCTTGCAGTCCATTAAGAGTCAATGCAGCGCTAATGTGCGTAGCTGCATTGCAGATAAACAGCATCCAGGAGGATAATGCCTGGATGGAGAATGTGTGACGGATTCAACCTTTTTTTGAGGATAAATCAATCTCTTGTCTTGTCTGGCTCGAAAGATTGATTTCAACAGTGTGCTGAAATGAGGTTTAATTAAATAAGAGGACAGGCTATTAATAGCTATTTCCAGCTTGCAGAGGACCAGGCAGACTCTTTTATTGTTTACCTTTTATGGACCCTTGGGCGCTCACTGTGGCAGGACATAAAGAGACCCAGCAGACACAGAATCCAAACCTTTTTTCTTCTGTGTGTAGATTTCAGTATTTAGCTGTCTATGTGATTTCTGTACTGGAGATGATGCATGTTAAAATGAAGGTGGTAGCCACTCCTCATTTCCTCCTCTTCCTCCATGCACAGAGAGAAAACATTATTGGATTTCCTCTTGACGTGGTGATATCACTCTCTGATGTTGTGACTTTTCCATTATTCCCTCAGAAGAGGTTTGCATCATTACAGAGCCCTCTTGTTTTCCTCTCCAATGTGGCGACTGCAGTTGCCATCTTTTCCAGCCCAGTAGCTCTCTTTGGGTGCTGTTAGTTGCTATGAGGTTGTTGTATGATAAATGCTGCTAATTACAAAACAAGGAGATTAGCACTCTGGCAGCTTACAGATCATCTGGTTTGGAGAGAGGTGAGGGCAAAGTGAGAGAAAACTCCAGCGAGAAGAAATTCCTTGAGGGCAGAAGCAGCAGGTCAAAAGCAGATCGGCCCTCTGATGAGGAGGGATTCTTCCTGTGGGGCCGTCTTCAATCCAGAGGGCCCGCTCATTATTCGCAAAACCAAAAATAACTTCACAAGCACCTTTTTCGAGCTCTCGCTGAAGCAAGTTAGCAACTTAATGTAGGAATATTTTCACCTTGCATTCATATTTCTCAAGTTTGTTTTAATCTCATGGCAGGGGAAATAAGATGGTCACACTGAGCTGTTAATAGTCGAAATGCCATAGTCAGAAAATAATAAATGTGCTTTATACCTTACTCTTTGAAATTGACTCTGGTGCTCGAGCTGTTGAGTTGAGATTGTTTAGGGAAAGAAGAGAAAAGAAACAACTGAAAAAAAACAGCAGATGATCAGTTTGGATGATTAAATTGATAATAATAGAATTGTCATTGACTGCAGGTATCTAATATGCAATCTAATCTAAGTCAAACTACATATATATTAAATGAATTGTGTTCCATAGCTATAGATTACATCAGATATAATCAACAAACATGTAATTCACACCTTCATCAACTAATTTAATTTGTTTTTATCAGACTTTGCCACTACCAGTATTCATAACTAAAACACTACACTGCCTTATAGGAACAACTACCTGTTTGAGTGTTGTCTGGAGAATACCCCCCAAAAGAAATAAAATAAAAAGAAATGATGAATGGTGATGAATGGCCCTCGCACCCCTGTTCATGTCGGGGTGTGTTGTGACCGCGGGGAGCACAGCAGCAGAGGAATGTGGCTAAGCAGTGGGGTGTGCAGATCAATTTGTGTATAAGGCTTAGTACTGGCAAGTTCAAACAGGCAACGCTATGATGATCACAATATTTAGATGCACTGTCATGATGCACAGCTGCAAAGTGTGGTGCTGAAGTGGCGTCTTTAGGCGTTTTCCCATATGCACTCCTGAAAATATGTAGATCATTTCAGAAGGAGTGCTTTGGATATTCTCCTGACCTGCTGTTCACACGGCTGGAGACTACTCCTGTCAGACAGGATGGGGGGCAGGGTTCTCCCTCCATAAAATTCAAATGTTGATTTAACATTATTATTAACAAAGGCTGATTTAACCTAGTGTCAAGGATGCCAATCAAATACATGCCAGATATAATTTTTCTCGTCTCATTGAGCTACATATGGCTCGCCAATTTTCGTGTATGTATGTTAACAGCAGTACCCTGAGTGACGTTTGGGGGCGCAGTGGAACCATTCAGCGGCGTCTATGCACCGAACCACTTTCATATGTAAATTTCACACGTGCCCCAAAAAATGTTAGTACATTTTTTACAGGTAATATGCTCTTTGTTGTTGTGGAGGGAGGCTTGGGAGGGTGGAAGGTTTAGATTTTTTTGTTTTGTTTTTGATATCCTTTATTAATCCCTGAGGGAAATTCAGGTTTACACTCTGTTATTTATAGAGACATGCTTCTCACACACACAGGCCCGAATCACACTCATGCACAAACAGGACATGCATTAGTAGAGAGATGTCAGAGTGGGGCTGCTTCACATTGCTACGCAGGGAGCGCATCAGAGCGGTTGGGGGTTTAGTGCCTTGCTCAATGGTACCTCGGCAGTGCTCAGCACCTCTCCAGCTACCAGACCAACTTCCAGATTTGGTCCATACCGGGACTTGAACCGGCAACCCTCCGGTTCCCAACCCAAGCCCCTACGGACTAAACTACTGCCACCCCCCGTTTTAAGTAAGGGAATGTGGCTATGATGTAATCTATTTTTAGCTCTTAATATTATGTTGTAATGATTAATTGTGTATTTTATATTGTTTGTGTGTAAACCTGCCCAGAATCTAGCTGATCAGCTAAATCTGGTTAATGTATATTTTGTACATGGTCCCTGACATACTAAACTAAACTAAACTAAAAACATCCTGTACTAAATAGACAGAGCGTCAGCAGACACAAACTTCAGACACTCTTGTGTGAAATGCCTCAAAATGCAGTTAAATTTGTCGAGTCTTTGCATATGTCAGTCTTCTTTCTCCAAATATTTCTGGGCTTCAGTAAATAATGCAGGCAGTTGTACTTGACGTTTATTTCCCTTCCTGCTGATTTATTATCCATTAAATTTCAGGAGTTACACCTTTTCACTCCGTTTATGCCACTTAGAAATGATACGAGTGTAATCTATGAGGAGATGCTTTTGCATATACGCTGTTAGATTTGTGCAAATGATGCCCCTCTGTGAAAGTCTCGAGCGCGATGATTTCAGCTGCAATTAAAGCCAAATGCATGATAGGACCCATTGTACGATAACCAGCAGCAGAAACCAGATACAATACTCTCAAACCTTTGAACTGTATGATTGTTATAATATCACTGGGCCAACCGGGGCCTTTGAGAGTTTTTTTGTCTTTAAGAACTGTCCTTTAGATAACCTTACAGTTCAATTCACACTGATAAGTCTTTATACACTTTAAACACGTTTACCTGCATTATCTTTTACATTTCATATCATTCAACCATCTGATCAAGTGGGGGTTGATACATTTTCCAGTTCAGTCTCTGTAGACCCTGAGGTACTTGTGCTGTCCAAGGTTAGATGTTATATTCTTGGTTTTGAGTATTCGAGACATGTATACCATGAAATATTGACGACGGAAAGATAAATTATTTCAATTACAAATCTTTCCAGGGCTGCACTCGAGCTATTTCTATTTCTCTCCATCCTGAATTCATAGCTACTCCAACAGCTGCTTTCAAATGTATCTTTTAAAAAAAGTATATTACATCCCTGCATTAAAATTTTTAAATTAAAATTCATATATTGAATTCCCTCAATGGAGAAACACCATATGAATTAAAAATATTATGGGGATTGTTGC
Organism: Labrus bergylta; assembly: GCF_963930695.1. Taxonomy (NCBI): domain Eukaryota; kingdom Metazoa; phylum Chordata; class Actinopteri; order Labriformes; family Labridae; genus Labrus; species Labrus bergylta. The sequence continues at coordinate 18,227,184 of NC_089205.1, forward strand.
TGTAGAGCTATTGGAGACTGAGGGATTATCTCTTTGTGAATTCCAGGTAACACATGAGTCATGGAGGATGAGATGGTCTTGACTTCCATATTATACTGACTGTGCCAAATTCATTTAAAATAAGTAATACCCAAAACCAAAAATTCTGAAATATTTTTTTCAGATTCCAGAAACGTTTGCCCAAAAAGCAAATGAGCTTCTTTAGCCTTCTTGCCTCCGTTTGACTTAGCTAAATGCGAGTCATTCACACTACCAGCAAATACCCTGAAGCAAAAACCCCTATGTCGTGTGAGGCTCAATTGGATGTTGAAAGATGCAGCTCAATAGGTTTCCTTTGTGCAAAAAGCTTAGGTGAGTCTGTGTTGGTAGAGTCACTTCTTTTCTCTCTAAGCTGCTTTGAGCATAACACAAGAACAGGGGGAAGTCACAATGTCTTCTGGCTTGGAAGCTAGAAATAAAAGAGGTAAAACAGCTCTTGGCTTTTTGTAATTTGGGCTTCATCATGGCAACTTTAAAGGAGCAATATGTAAGATATCTGATTAATTTAATCACAAAATGACCTTACTATATAATCAGACATTAAGGAAACATGCCGCCAGTATGTCCTCCTTTTAAGTTCCAACTCCAGTCCGGACTGGTCTGTATTTGTTTTGACCGGATTAGGTAGGTCCATCGGTTTGCCAGGCAAACATCAAACCAACAGGTGTTGCAGCGATGGAAGGGAGCAAGTGAACTCGTTCAGATACAACTAATTCTACCCGAACTAAAAAGCCCTTTGGCATTTTTTCTCATGAGCTCCATGAAGTAGAAACGTGGTGAAACTAGGATAAGTATTGGAGATGCTTTAGAAAAATGGAGAGAGGTTAGAAGAACGCAGAAAGATTTCACGACGAGCTGGTTAAACGCAGAGCTGGTTACACGCTGAAGCTTCAGTGTCTGTGATATGGCAACACGCGTGTGCATCGACTCTAGGGAGACAGGTTTCTCCAATGTTTTGAATTTGGACTGCAGTATACCCATTTTAAACGCTAGGTGTCAGATTTACATATTGATCCTATAGGCATCAATCCAAATGTTTGATACATTTGATCAAATCTTGCATAAAGCAAATTGTCACACTGAACCAGACAGCAGCTTCACAACAGCCACAGACTTAGAAGAAAAACCCACTGGCACTTCCTGGATAAAATTACATTCTCATGTAACTGGGAGTTGTTGAATAAGCCTAACTGGGATTACTTACTGTAACGTTACTGAATGACAGTTTTAACGTTAAGTAATGTGTCACTGCCTTTAACTGACTCTTACTGAAGGCGTTAGCAAACAGTTGTGTAGCATCCAGGAGGCAAATTTAACATTTAAATGTTAGCATTTGATGATTAATGTTAATTCATTTTTGTGTTAATATCTTACTTTTTCACTGCTCAATGCTCCATCATGTTCACTAGTTAGTTGCTAACTGTGTTTGTCTGCATTTTGAAGAGCCAGTCATGGATTTACTGGAGTGGAAATAAAACAGCTGCCTATGTTGATGAAAAAAAAGGATTACAATAGCTAAGAGAACTGGCAAATTTTTCTCTGTGCCCTTGATAGAAATGTTTACTATAAAGCAATTATTTGCAGCCACAAAAAAATCACAGTGGGCTGTCCATACCTGCTCTTATAGGCTTTCACGAATATATCTTGGTGTGCACTGTGACAAAGAAATAAAATGTCAACACTACCTTACCAAATATGTTTACCTTTGCAGCTATTTGTGGCGAGGTAGTGCAATTGTAACCGTAAGCCAGTGACAGAAAGAGAAGGGGGTATTACTTGTGATTGCAATGGAGCTGCTCAAGCAATGAACGCTGCAGACTCCTGTGTAACCTGGCTGGAAGTGGAAAATGGAAAGAAAGAGATGAAAGAAGGAGCACGAGTCACAAGCAACCCTGTGTGTTCGTGCTCTGAAGTAAAGCCTTTTAGATACTTAGACACAGATTTTCTTTAAGCAGAGCCCACCGAAGTCTCATTGTTAGCTGCATTATGCACTTTTATAAGACAAGCTGTTTAGGATTGTCTAGCATACATTTGACAGGAAATAGGCAATTTGATAAAATAACTGATGAATCCCCTAACCCATTTATTGAAGGAAACATTTCAGTGACAGAATATTCTACCTTGAATGAAATTCAATTCAATAAGAGTGAAAAGGAGAGGAAACTGATGCTGTATTTACAAAAAAGGCTCCATTATCTGTGTCTTGCTGTTGTTATACATAACTGGGGTAAAAAAAAAACCATGTCTTCAAAGAAGCAATATGTAACTCTGACACATCACATTTAAAACTGGTTCTGCAGTACAATTTCAAACATTGGATTGAGCTGTCTCCCCCCGCATCCTCCTCCTTTAACCACGGAAGCTTCAGTGTTTAGCTAGCTCTGCATCTGTCCTGAAACCTTTCTGGGCTCTAACGTCTCTCCATTTGTTTTAAAGCATCTCCAATACGTATTCTACTTTTAACATGGAGCTCATTAGAAAAATACCGGATGTGTGTTGTATTTACTCTCTGATGTTCGTCGCTTTGGATAAAAGCATCTGCTAAATAAATTGTAGAATTGTAGAAGATGTGCAGTGTCAGCAAAAGGAATACAGTACTGTGGGATGAGCATACAGATGGGCATGACAATTTGACAGAGAGGAGAAAATATCGTTTCTATAGAAAGTAAATAGAACTGGACCTTGTTATCATTAACGATTGTATCATTTGTTTTAGCACCTGATGGATTAAAACAAAAACATTTTTGTCCATTTTTCCTGCTGCATGATCTGGATTGAAAGCAGTGAATGTGAGAAATGTCCAGCATCCACTCTGAACTTCATCCAGGTCATTTCAATAAAATACTCAAAAAAGGAAGTTGCGCTTCTCTGTCATCACCTGACACGTATTTACATTTTTGAGCAGGTGAACATCAGACTGTACGCAGGCTTCTGTGTAGGCAGGGCTACTCGAAGCTATGGCATATGCTACAGTGTCGATCAGATGCAGAAGTATAAATCAAGCTTTAGCTGTTCAACCTGTAAACAACTGTCTTTGTAAGTGATGTTGTTAAGTGGCTCGTAAATGAAACCAACCATAAACCTTGTTTGAAATTACATTTTTGTCTCCTTGTACTTCACATGGAAACCAACTTACCATCTAACAGTGGTTGGCTATTGAATTTTTAAAGGAGAGGTTAATCTTTCATATTGACAAGTTTTTCTTCTTTTTTTTCTAGTGCCTGGCTGCAATGTACAAACAGGAATGGCTGCACACAGATTCACACTCCCACTGCTTGTATGATAATGATCTGTAGTTCTTTCAAACATATAGTGTAGTGAAATGCCCTGCAGGGAGCCAATTCAATCATGTCCATTACCCAGCGGGGAAGGCATCACTTGGTGATATGTGCTTGAGCAAGACTTCAGAAGCACAAGCAGTCAGACAGATTGCCTGAACCTTATAAGAAATTCAAAGCGGATGTGCAACTCCAGAAGTAACATGAAATGGGTATCTTTTCCAGCAGTGTATGCATTAAAGACAACTTTACTTTGAGGTCCCTTGTGAGGTCTCATTAGGTGACTAACAGTGACTCCAAAGTTATTGGGAGCTTTTTTGCCGTTGTTGTTGTTTTTTTCTTCTTTTCAATAAAGCAGCTTGCTTGGCTGATGGCTGAATCTGGAGTGTTTTCTCTCCTTTGCTCACGCTGTGTACCCCGTCAGCGCCTCTTCTCGCTTGGCGTGTGCTTTCTGTCAACCACAGCTTTGAACACGGTGGCACACAGGAATGCCTCAGCACATGGGTGTGCCTCATTAGCAGCGTGGCTTCCTCAAATCCTAGAAGAAAGCTCAGCTGTGAGTGTGGGAGGACTAATACTAGATGCTGAACCACCTAGCAGAAATTTGCATCCACACGTGCCAACAAGTTTAGCCTTCAAGGCAACCTAGTTGACTTTCAACACTAGTGACCCAGCGCTACGAACAAGGCTGTAGCATTTTTAATGATTTTTGTGATGTGAACTTTGGTCCATTAATAAATAACAAACAACTGTCTTTTGTTTACTAAGCCCTGTTTACACATGAGTAGCATAACTGAATACTGTCAGTCCCTAGCTCAGGTATTTACTTATACTCTTCCCAAGTCTTTGCAGAGAATATCAGATGTACTTAAAGTTTGTATTTTGTGTAAGTGGAGACACATTTCCATTCCCTAAGGGAGAAGTATTTTCCTGAAAATAGTCGTTTGTTGATGTCTTGTACAGTAATTGCTTGTTTCTCAGCAAGCACAGAATTGTGTAATTTGTTTAAATTGCCTTGTGATTATATGTTGAGCTCCTCACACGTTTATTTAACCTAAATTGATTGAAAGAAGAAATGCTGCGCCTGCGGGCAGTCTGTATGTTGAAGCACAATCAATGCTCAGAGAAGCCAATCCTCCCCTGAGCCTCTTCACTCGTCATCACGTAAAGGCCAGGATGACAGGGTTAGAGGCTCTGTGGTGCTTCTCAGATTCAGGATACCCAGGAGAATGGTTTCCTGAACGATACACTTGCTGCTAGTTCAAAGGTTGAATACAGAGATTCAGCGTAACTCTGTAGGCATGTTGACTATTTATGCTCTGGAGGATGTCATGGTTCTACTTGTCAGAAAAACTACAGAATCAGTGGGGTAAGAAGTGCTCCGATTTCACTTATTTAAAAAAATATACAACAGTCTAGACACTTGGTTAAAGAAAATCTCCCATTTGAATTCATGCTCAATGGCCTATTCCAGAATAACACATCACATTTGTCTGTGATCCATTGGTGTGTTGGAAACACTGATGTAACAGCGGATAAAGGTCAATGTAATCCTAACTACTACATTTCCTGTAGGATGACTGAATCCATAGAAATACATGATTTGCCAGGACTCCCTTGAAAAAGAGGTTTTTAATCTCAATGGGACTTTCCTGGATAAATAAAGCTTAAATAAAAAAAAAAATGTTTATTTGCTACTCGAAAATGTCTAAGTAGTAGAGTGAGAAGTAAAGGGAAACAAAAGAAATGTTTTCATCAAAGTGTAAAGTAACAAAAAAGGTAACTGTTCGAGTACAAGTCTCTCCAAAATGTACTTAGGAAGGCTCTTCAATTAATGTACTCACACTACACATTCAGTGGGGAATTTACCAAGAATAGATTGCAGCTGCTTATAGTTCTATGAATTGTGCATCAGTTGTGCTACTCTCTGTTTCATTTCAGGATCTGATTCACAAAGTATATTGAGTCTTTACAGAGTCACCCCTTTATGAGAGCAAGCTCCTCCAGATTAATGTACAGTATATAGAAAAAATATATATAATGATAATTTTGATGGATTTAATGACCTTCATGAAGGAGCCTACTCTGTGCCCCAACTTGAAAAGGCCTGTTTGCCTGCTGGGGTGTGATGCCACACTGCAAAGCCCTCTAACCGGCCAAAATCAAGGACAGCCCTTAAAACCTCTGATCGCAAGCTAGTTGTCCAGCTAACCCTCATGCTATTTAAACTGTCAATGCAAGCTACCAGATGTTTTAGCATCTTAATATGACCACAGTCAAGTAGAAAGTCATGGTTCTTTTAAGATTCCATCTTCTCTGAGGAGCTCCTTAACAGTAAAGTAAAACTGTTGACATTTTTAGAATATACAATATTTTCTTGTTTTTTCCTCCACCTTGTAGTGGCCTAGTCTGGTCTGTTTTTGACAGAAATATTTCAACACAAATGTTGTGAAGAGAAACAATAGAGCAATGATTTTGAGTCTTTGCAATATTGTTCTTTCATTACTGTACCACCACACAGAAAAACGTGATTTTGCCTTGGAATATTCCCATGTGTGACATGGTTGGGTAGAGTTGACAACAGGCAAGTAATGCAAAATCTCAAGGGGCAAGTTTCTCAGCAACATCTTTCAAAACAAGCTCAGGAGATGAGCCTGAGTTTTGCAGTGTTTGAAGTGCAATGCTGGTGGCGGGCAGAAAATGTTCACTGTCCCAGGAGGGAAATGTCTCCTCCAATGAGGAGTGAACGTATGCTTGAAATGTAATGAACAAAACGTCTCTTTGTTGTATGCATACAGATGTGCAGTAAATGCTCATCTTCTTGGAATCCAGTAAATGCTGCCATTTTGGCCTGCTTTATAAGTCTAATGGAGCAATTTTCCCGATCTTCCCCAGTGTTGTGTGATTGCTTTCGTATAGAGAAGCCTTAGATTTGCTTGTGGCCTTATTGTGTCTTTTCTGTGATGTCGGGAAAAATGCAATAGACCCAGACTACAGAAAATGAGGCTTCAAAGTTTAACCCCGGGCCTGCTGGCAAACATGCTCTTTATTACTGCTGTATCATCAGTTGAGTGAAGCTTAAGAGGATTAGATACTTGAGGCACTTTACCAAAGAAGAAAAAACCTGTGGGGAACTCTGTGAAAACTTAAACAACATTAATGTTACACGCTTTCTTTCAGTAGTTTAAAGTAATGATCCAAAGTCCTAATCTTCAAAGCCTGTTATGTCACCTTTTATCACCAAATGAAGGAGCACAATGGTGATAGAGCGTATGGCCCACTGATATAAGCACTTGTACTTTGAGAATTACAAGCTTCCTAAAAAAAAGACACCAGGATGAAAACATATATAAAAAAGATGTTTGACTCCAACTTTGGACTCTGATGTTGGAACAGACGTATGATTAAAGCAGTTAAGGTTGGGTTTGTGAAATCAGGTTGACTTTCAAACCTGATGTTGATTTGACATCAACCTCAGACATTGGGCAGATGTGAATTTTTCTTTGATATTAAAATCAGGTCAACATCAAAACTAAAATGTTGGAGTTTGACCTTGCCCCAATATTGACAGATGTGGAACTCTGGTCAAAAAAAGAAAACATCAATATTCAGATATTGATATTTGGTTCAACATGAAATCCTGTTGATTTAAATACTCATTGTTGAATTGACATCGACCTCCAACATTGGGTAGATGGTGAGTTTTGGATGGAAATAAAAAATCAGGAGGTCAAACCCCAACTCTGACTGGACATTAACCTTTAATTGAGTACCTCCAACATACGACAGACTTTGACTTTGGGTTGTCATTGTCTAGTTGTCTTCAAGATCAAACACTGGCTAGAAATAAACCATTTCATGTTAACAGAGTTTTGATATAACCCATAACATTAATCACAAAAAGTCCAAACATATGTTTTCTAGGCCTCCTCTTTTTACCCTGGGCTGAGGGATAAACCCTCACAACAAAGCGCTGTCCTGCATGATGCGCTTAAGTTACTGTTAAACACATTTCCACATTTTAACTGCTGGGTCATCACTTTATTGAGTTATGCATTTTCATCACTTTCATCCCGCTGTGTCAGAGCCACTTTCTGCTTCTTTGATTTGAATGACCTTGTTTGCTACACTTGTTATTGGCAGTGGTTTTATATCTGGTTACGACACAGTGAAAATTGTAAAAAAGGAAAGTGCCCTTAATCCATTTTTATCATTGCTCTTGAAGGTCATAAATTCACTGTCTGGCTCCCTTACTGAGACACTTGTGTGCTTTGACACCGCTCAAAGAGAAGACCATTTAGGTCGTTTCACCTGCTGTGTCACTCAAAAGCCCATCGCCCCCCACATGGCGGCATTCATGCTTTGCTTTTCAATCTGAACTTCTAAAGCTATCAATAGAAAGGAAATAAAAGGTAAAAAGCTGCTTGATTTCGTCCTTGTGTTCTGTGGTTATGGCACAACCCTGCCCCTTTCATTTCTCTATGTCTAAAAGCACATTTTCTGTCTTTTTACGCACAGGTTCATCCCGAAAGCACAGCGCCACACACTGGTGTCTGCAGAATATTGCACAAGAATCAGTTGAAAGCTCCGATGAGGAGTTCTTTGATGCCAGAGGTTAGTATAACATTTTATTTGCCATCTGATCCTGTCATTGTTGTGTCTGTCCAACAGGAATGGTTCAAAATAATTTCTGAAATTATGCATGATGCTGCTTTTGTGTCCAATTTCTGAAACTTATTATCAGTAATATTAAGTTTTTTCAATACAACTTCCTGATAGTTTCAGAGGTTGCCAGTAGTGCTACAGATTGTAACTGTATCACTAAATGTATCTATATGTATATATTTAAAATACACAAAGAGGACACAACATAAAGCACATCACATTCTAGCCTAAAAGAAAATAAATGCAGTGAATCTATAAAACTGAGAAGCTGAAACACGGAAATATTTTGTATGACATATTTGAATTAAAAGAATTTGACATTTCATTTTTATTGTCACTTAGTCGAATAATAATTTCATTAACAAATCTTTTAGCTCTCTAGGAAAAATGAAGGACCAGAAACTCATTAAGCTGTTAAAGGTTCAGGGTACAGGTCATTAAGCTGTTAAAGGTTCAGGGTACAGGTCATTAAGCTCCTCCAGTGGAAGGAGTATTAGCCAACAGGAAAAATGTCAGCCAACTTTAACAACTACTTCAGAGAGAAAATTCACTTTACAAGTTAGATTAACACAGTTGATATTAAAAACGTATTGATTTGTGTTATCAACTAGTGAAATGTTGGACAACTGAATGAATCATGCGATCCAGATGAGTTTGTTGTTCTCATGCTTTAATTGATCAAATAGTGTGCATTTCTTTTCTTTTTTTAAATGTTTATTTTGGGACTTTTTTGCCTTCATTTTAGAGATAGGATCGTGAATGGAGTCAGAAATTAGGGAGAGAGAGAGAGAGTGGGGAATGAAAGGAGTCACTGGTCGGATTTGAACCCGGGCTGCCCACTTTGAGGACCACAGCCTTTGCACATGGGGCATGTGCACTAACCACTAGGCTACCAGCACCCTAAAAGTGTGTATTTCTGATTGTTGTCATGGCTTGGGTGAAATTATAGCTTCAGTAACATATCTTTCAGATGCATTGTGTATTTAAATTTTCCTCATGTTCAAACCTGAATCCACTATCCATTTTTGTATTAAAGGTCCTTTTTAATGTATTCAAGTTCTGTTACTGACAAGAAATAGACATGCTTGTTCGACTTCTAGCCTCTCCATAGTCCCGGGGGAGGTTCATCAGTGAATAAGTGGAACGCTTATCCCACCAATTATCCTCTTCAAGCACTTATCCCCTGAGATAAAAAAGGTAGAGATACTTATCAATTAAGTTTTATTAAAATAATGTGTTCTTATTTTATCGTCAGTCAGCCAGCGGTGTGTTGACGGATTCTGTTCAACATTATTTCACGTGTTATAAAAGATGCTGGAAGTGAAGGGTTAGTGAGACAGTGACACAGTGAACACTGTGTCACTGTCTCTTGAATACGCTCTGGTAACTGTCGTCATAGAAATGTCACATTTTATGTATGTAAATTTGATTTATGCTTTCCATTCTCCTCTGTCAATCTAATTTCCCCTCACTCCTTCCTCCTCAGTTTTTCCCACCCTATTATTTTTCTTTTCTTTCTAGCATTTAGTCTGTTGTTTACCATTAGAGGTGACGTTTACTGCACACATTCGTGGAAAGCATCAAATATTTATCTTATCAAAGCAGAGCGGTACACTGCTCAGAATGCACTTTATGAGACCGGTGTCAAGGCATCTATCTTTGCCAAGGAATCACAAGGGGACAAGATATCATTTTCATGTGTTGTATGGGAACAGATGTTCCTCACCATCCTCAATCAATCTGGAGCACAAGATGGATTTTTTTTAACTGAGACAAATAAAAAGAGTCTCGTTTATCGGTTTAATATTAAAAAGGCATGGGGAGAGACCGCAGAAGCAAACAATAGCAAAGGAAGCATCTGGTGTTTGTGTGGATTTATTAAGCCTCTTGATTATGGAAATGCCACAAAAGTGGTTTTCAAAAATATTGAGTTTTTTTATGGCAGATAAAATTTGAAAACTTTTTTTTTGCAAGAGGCTGCCTGGATGGCTTAACCAAGCAGGACATATTGTGTTCATGAGCTTTAGAAGAGCTGGAGGGTTCATTTTTAAACATTTGCTAGGCTAGCATTATCTTCTAGTTTCAACTGGTTTCACGAAGCTAAGCTGCTGCCAGGTTCATATTGAACAGACATAACTCTGTGACCTATACAGAACCAGACATGGCTTCTGAGGAGGAGTATGTTATCCTTTCTACTTAGCAACATGGCTGCTATTGCACATTGGATGTGTAGAGTTAAATAATTTGTGAATAGATTCTCGTTTTTTACATCCCTCATCCTCACAAGTTGCATGAAAGCACAACTATGTCAATCAAGAGAGAGGCTTCATTATGAAGGGAGGAACATTTAAAGATAAATGATAGCAAAGCTATCTTATTTGTGTAATCAGGAATATAATGGAGAAAGAACAAGGAGATGGAGATGTTGTTTTCTCCGCATGGTTGCTCTGAGACATTATGGCCTGAGCTCAGGGGGAAGAGGGGCTGTCAGTCCTGCAGAAAATGCACCCAGAGAAGTTATTTCCAAATATGAACATGAACTCAGTGATACAGATGCCTTCCAGCACCTTTAAAAGGGAACAAGGTCATAAAAGGGTTGTTGTTTAAATTATGACCCTCCACAGTGGCCTGTTAACTGCAAGACTGTGACTCTCAATCTCTGCTGCAAATAACCGGTCTTCTAGTTTTCATTTCTTCCCTGCACACTGGATATATGCTTTCTTTAGCAGAAGGTAACTTCAGCTCATAACAGGAGAACAGAGAAGGTGAAAGAATGACGTTGACGAGTGACTGAGTGGGGGTTTGTTGTATTATAGGCTACAGCTCAAACAACAACAATGGACTTGGGGGAGTTTCATTTATGTGGTTATGATGAATGCCTTTTGTAAAATAACAACAACATGAAAATATATGAACATTTCATATTTCACAGTGTTCTGCTGAAAAGATGAAGCCTGAATATTTTTTATGAGCCATTTTTCTTGCGCATACAAAATTTCTATTTCAATATTGATTCATCTTTATGTACTTTTTCAGCAGCCACTTGAAAATGTAATGATGCAACCCAACGTGCTCATATTTCAAACAGCACATTTGATTTGAATGTTTCATAATGTGCCACAGGCTCTTCATCACACTTTCTTTTTTACACTTCAGTGTACATGCAACAGTATTGTAGTTCTACATGAAAATGCATCAAGTGACACCACAAAGTGTCTGCCACTTTAATTCAGATTTTCTATTGGTATAAAAGCCCCAAATGCTTCATATAAACACCCTCATCAGAATTAACCAACCCTATTTGATTGAAACTTTTTCCCAAGCCTGAACTAGACCTCTATTAAAACAGCACCACAATTGCAGTAATAACTGTGCTAACCCTCCATCCTAATGGATCTGATGAGCCAAAGATATATTGCTGAGTGTACCCTGTTAATGCATGTCCCATACCTGTTCAGATGAGATGTATTTTCTACATCAGACTGTATTAGATCACATAATGAGGGATGTTAGTGATTAATCAACTTAATCCCAACACTATGAAATATGAATACCTCAATTTTCTGCAGCCACTGATACGTTTATCCCTTCTTACGTGCCAAGAAAATATTTTGCTTGTGTTTCTAGAGAAACAAATGTCCTGTGTAGTGTTGCCTTATAACCATGTACCGTTATACAAGTAGTAGTTCTTTCAACAGCGTGTTTCAGCTCTTTCAAGGCCTTTACAAACGCAGAGAACATTTTATTCAGGGCTGCCCTTACTCCTTTTTGCACTAGATAGATAGATAGGTATAGATATCTAAAGAGTTTGTTAAATTCTACTGCCACCCCCCCCACCAGCTTCACGTCACAATTATGAAAAATCACGCCACTTGCTTCCACCAAGCTCCCACAGCTAACTAACCGAGTTTTTGCACATCAGGCTTTGAAGCGATGTTTTTTTTAATCAGGACTGAGTGTGCCTTCAAGCGAGCGCCAACTCAATTGTCACCTTTTTTATTGATGTAAGCTGCTGACAAATTTGCCATGTGCTAATCCAGATTTGTTATTTGATGACATGAATTTGAATAATGGGAGAGGAAGTGAAAGCAAATTCACGCTGTGATCCGCTTCAGCAGTTCAGAGCCATGAACTTGCCACTGGAGATAAATCATGTTCATATACAAGTAGGACATCTTTTTATTATACGACTGCAGCCTATTGTGTTGCTGGGTTTGGCTCTCCACTCTTTGTGGAGGCAGATTGGTTTGTAAGTTAGAAATAAAACTCTTTGTTGCACAAGTTGCTGAGTAGTTATTGATCTGCAATGATATAAATAAAACACAGTTAGTTTAAAACAGGTTATTAAGATGATTGTTAATTTCAGTTATAAACAATATGTACACCATTATAACAATTACTTATGTGAAACCCCCTTTAAAATACAAGTTACAATGTGCTTCAAAAAGGCAACAAAAAACAGACGGGTCAATACGGAATAGATACCAGAGTGGTATTAATCTTTGTTAAACCCCTATCATAAAAAAAATAACAACAAAATTAATATATTTCACAAAAAGCCAAACTATTCCTTGAAGGAAGAATGTCTTCTTTTTGATCCAGTAGCTGTCGCTCTTGAGTACCAGCATAAAACCAAAACAAAGTGTTGTTTGGCTTCTACTTCACCATACTGAAGCCTCCGCTCTCCTCCAGCGGCACACCTCCAACCCCTCTGAACTCGCATTCACACAAAGGCGTTATCAATTAGAATGCAAAATGATTAAGCACAAGCGGTGGACAAAATTGCACTTTGCTTGGACTGCAGTTGCCTGTGGCCTGCATTGTTGTGTTAGCTTTGTTAAGGTTAGCACATTTTGGTTAACTCATAGCTTATTGCACATAAATTGACACGGAATGGCCGAGATAAAATAAGCAGTGAGTAGGCCTGTGTTATTCTTCTTTTCTCTAGTCATTGACTAAAACAGCTTTATATTCATGGCGACACTTTGTCCATGTAAACAAGATGTGAACAAGGCTATGGCAACAATACAGCTTGCAGATTAAGGCTTCTCACTCATTGTAGACAGTCATGACTCAGAGAGACATTTACATACATATAGATATATAGATATATAGATATACTTGATTTCTGCTGTTTTTATGTGAAAGATGTCATCATTCCTTTAAAAATGCCAAATATCAATATACAAATGTAAAAAAAAATATATATATACATGATGACAATTGTAGCCAAAAAGGAAAAGAGGAGGAAGGATTCATGCATTATCAGTTCTGTTGCTGATTCACTTTTATTCATTAACCTTTTAAAGGCATTGTTCAGTGTAAAGATGGCTGTCTTCCATTGGCTAGTTATAGTAATAAAGTCCCTCTATTAGAAAAAAGTCTGAAGGGACATGGGAGCAGCAGTTATGATGTTATATTAGTGTTACTCTCGGAGACCTTTCTCCCCTTCAAACACTTTAAAGTTACTTTCCAAAACTGTAATCATTCTTCTGCTCTGCAAAATAAAAGCTGGCCCTCAAAAAGACAGAAGAGCCCGCAGTCACACACATCTTATTCTGTCTTGATTTTGTTTGTCTGAGCTGATGGTGAAAGAATATCAGATTGTTCATCAGTGTCGGTAATGTAATCCACTCCTTACTCATTTTATTCTCACAACTATTGGGCATGTTTGTGTCTGAGGGAGAGTGAATAAAAGATAAATTCTATTTTGTTCTATCACTCTGATGAATAGATTCTCCAGCCAGTGTATTTTCTCAACTGTTCTGTATCATGGTGTCTTTTTTTTTTGAAGAGGCAACATTTTTGGTGGTTAGCATCGTTCAACATTTTATCTTTAGAAACATTAATGCAGAAGTTCTAGTTTCATGGGCCAGAAGACTGTTAAACCGCCTGTTGGTAAAGCCACAAATCCAGATACTCTGAGGCTTAACTGTCTTTACTTTAAGTGACATTTTGTTTGGTAATTGAGCCAGGAAAAATAAATTATGAAAAAATACAAACTACATGACAATCCATCCAACAGATTTCTTGCTTGCACTTCACGCCACAGAACATTTGAACCATGTATCACAGAGGAAACACATTTTTCATTCTAAACCAGTCCCTGCAGCTGCTGATTTCACTGCTTACCTCTTTGTCTCTGGTTGGAGGTGTGTTGATTTGGAGGTGTGCTGCAGTGTTTGACTTGAATGAATCTGTTGCTGCACAACACCTGTTTCATCAAGTGTTCGGCACAACATTGTAATGACACAAAGGGACACAAACTGACGCTGAAAATAGAGTGAGTTGACATGTCAGAATATTAAAACAGAGATGAAACTTTAACCGCAAACTCATGGTCCCCATGACACGAAACTTTGAGAGTATCTAACTGCCGTTTCATGGCGTATTTGCTGCAGGGATAGGACAAATCACAAGATAGAAGGCAGGACAACATCTGGATGAATTTGATTGAAAAGTTGACCTTGACAAAGCTTTTTAATTGGTTGAAAAAAATTGTAAATGCCCCTGATTGCAGTCGTCGAGATATTACAGTTATTGTGATGTAAAAATACTCTGACATATATTTGGCATATTTGTGGTTGTGAACTTCCAGAAGCACCAGAATCTCCATAGCTGCCACAGAGAGTAGGAGCTGAAACTTCTTTCCAAGTCCGTTTTTTTTGCTCAAGCTAACGTGCCTTAGCACCTTAGCACTACTGTGCTGCCGCCGGCTACGGCATATCGTGGTCGTGCTACAGAAGTTAATGGGCGTGCAACATGAGCTGCTGGGCTTGCCACAACGAGCCAATGGGCTTAGATCAATTATATCACACTGACAAGACGTCACACTGGCACATTTTTTCGAGGGGGGCTAGGGACCGAGCGTTACCTGCAGCTAATGCTGCAGCTATCATGAGGAGTGGGAGAAGCTGCGTTTCTGCGGACTTTGAATTTTTGCACATAGATGTGCCAAAACATGCACAGGACACTTGGAAAACACACTGAAGAGCATATAAAACCAGAAAAAGCATAATATGACCCCTTTAAGGAAGAGGAAAAACAGATAATCAAAGTAATGAGATTTAATTTATTCATCTCAGGACCAGAAATGTCTGTACAGAATGGCTATCTATCCAATACCTATCTTTTTCAGCATCCTTAGAGTTACATACCCAATATAAATAGGCTAAAGCAGATCTTTTCCTCCTCAGTTTATAAGATTTAGCATGAAATTCAACACAGTTGATCAATTTTTTTTTATCACTCTCATAAATGCAATTACAGAAACAACGTCTCCCTGGGATTTACGCTCGAGGTGTTTGAATTCAT
Source organism: Labrus bergylta (assembly GCF_963930695.1). NCBI lineage: Eukaryota > Metazoa > Chordata > Actinopteri > Labriformes > Labridae > Labrus > Labrus bergylta. The sequence goes on from NC_089205.1 coordinate 18,242,480, forward strand.
AAGATGCCATTAATCTTTGCTAGCCTCTTTACCTGGCAGACTCATTCTTTTTACGCCATTTCACAGGATAATCCCCTGAGCAATCCCAGTTTCATACTTTGTCACTGGAAGTAGTTTAAAGGACCTACAATAAAGCCGGAAGTAGCCTTTCTTTACGTAACACACGGTGATGGGATCAAGAAATTTAGGATTGCAGAAAAAAAAAAAGGCAATGTATGAAAGTGTTAGAGGTCAGGGGGAGGCAGTTTCGTCATCTTTTAACAATCACTGCAACTATTCGTCTCTCTTCAGCTCTGACACTTACTCACTGTGAGCTGACAGGTTGAAGGATGTTTCTAAATCTCTTGTCTCTCCCTTGAGGCTGTTGGCTGCAGGCACATTGCACTCTCCTGTTTTTCTTTTCGCTTGTAGTACAAATCCTATTTTGCTCTTCTCGCTTATATTCCACAAATAGGTGATACAGCCGATTTATTCTTTTTGATTTGATTGTTGGTGCTTTTTGTTTTGTTTGTCTCTTTGTGCTGCCCCTGATATCCGCGGATGACATGTTTCAGCATAGGTAGTGTTTTATTCAACAAAGACACATTTTGCTTCTCAGAGGAGCTTCTGTGTTGGCTGTGTCTCTGCTGTGCTCTTCAGGAGATGAATTGGTAGCCTGTCTCTTTCAGGGATCCGTTTAAAACCTGTTTTGCATTCCACCCTGTCCAAAATACAGGCTTTTTTGCACCCTGTGAATCTTTATACAGAATAATTCCTCTACCTATGAGTCACTTTCTGGTTTCTTCTTGTTTTTATTTTCTCCCCTATGCTTATTTGCAAGAGTGTGTCCCTGCATCATTATATTCAGTCTTGTATTGTCCGACTGGAGAGGGAAGAGAGGGCATTAACGACGAGTGAAGTCGGAGCAGAAAGCAAAAGACAAACTGTGACCAAGAGACCAGCCGCTGTGTGATCCAAACGGACAGGCTGTGTAGAGCCGTGTCAGTCTTTCAGAGCCACCCGGCAGGAATGTGAGCAGAGATGGGTGTCAGGTGGAGGGTTTTCATCCTGCTGTGTGACTCATCCTGTCTCAGACTGTCTTGGATGTCATTCGGACAGCTGTGGACGATCGTTTTGGTCATGCTGAGCCACACACCAAACCTGGCTTCTTTACCTTGTTGGCTCAAGATATCCTGCGCTATGACAGGGCTTGTCACACACTGCGCCAATGTGGGGGTTCAAGGTTTTTAAAGTGGCCACATGCCAACACTTGTGCATTTAAATTTTATGGCTGTTTTTTTTCTGTGAAGCCCTGCTTGGAATTACAAGCTTTTTTTACTGCAAGAGGAAGGACCCACATGCAGATCTGATATTAATAGTAAACCAATAATATTTGTTTACAGACAAAGGCGACAAGTGCAATCAGATTCAGGGTTAAACAGTAGCAGGGTTCTGGATAAGCATTTTTTCAGGCTAAAGCAGCAACAGTTTGTGTGCAACATTTTACATTGTAGCACACATAAATTGAATTGATTAAAGCCTTCTACATACTCTACCTCACTTTGAGCTCCTCCAGGGACAATTGGCAAAATGGAATGGTCCTTAAAAATGGCCGAGGGGTATTTTCGCATCAAGGGAGAAGATAGGATGCAAAGCAGTGTAGATTAACATTATAAAGAAATACCTCAGGATCCTGAGGGTATATTGTGAACAGCTGAAGAATAGCACTTCATGAGTTCAGCGCTTCATAGAAACGCAGAGGCCAGGGGAAAGTGGGAGGTTGGCTGAGAGGCGGATTGGGCAAATATAAAAACAAGTGAGGCAGCTGTCGTGATCAGAACGCCAAACGCTTTGTAATAATAGGAATACCTTCATTCAATCTGGTAGTGTAGGCACAGCAGCGAGGTAAGAAAACATGCCTGAAGGAAAACTCTTATATATTAGGTCTGAAAATGGGTCCAACAGGAAGAGAACCAGGAGTCCTGATGCAATCTTACAGGTTGTATTCAGGTGGACATCATGGCAGAATTCTCTACGGTTATACCGTATATATAGCAAGTACATTGAGTCAAATGTTAACAACCGCAGAGTATGGCAAGCAAAAGGTTAGAATTTGGCATCAAGCCTACATACACTGTTTTTGCAAGAAACTGGGAATGTTCTTGTTAATAAGAAAACTCCACAGGGGTTCCTTTGAAGGACGTTCAGGCAGCACACGATATATATATATATATATATATATGCCATTAAATCTTTATCAAACTGCAGTGGTGAGGCTGAAGGTGTAATAATACTTATACAAATAGAAATAGTTTGCAGAGTAGCTTAACTGACATAATAGACCGCTGTCTTTGCATTAAGGGTTAATTAAGTGTGTAAACATCATTCAGGTCGAAAAAAGAAGCACAATAGCGATTCCCCTCGTGTTCAGCCCTAACAAGCTCTGTAAAAGACGGTGTGTTTACATGTCCCTGCTGATTGCCATGTTGTTTTTCTGTCATGAAGCATGTTGCTCATTTGTTTACTACTGTAGCTGAACATTAAGCTGTCAACTCATGTTGGCATGAACAGTTTGCATTGCTTGGAAAACAAAATGTAAATGGAGAGGAAATTATGCCCAACTGACACAAATCAGATCTGTGTTGGTCTGGCTTTAGAGGTACACTTTTTGAAAAAAGAGGCAAATTGTCAGCCTAAGGTTGTCTAAACAGTCAAAAGAAGACATGTTGTTTAGATGTCATGCAGGTGTGTTGACCATGAAATGACAAGTACCAGCTCTGAGAACAATTAGCTGCCTTATTATTTAAATTCAGAGAGAAAAGGATTTTGTCATCGCTGCACCGTCTTACTCTTCTTTGTGTTTGTGTGTACTTGTGTGTGTGTATGTGTGTGTCCCAGCAGATGTTATGGAGGGGAAGAGTGCCATGCTGCTTGGCATGAGTCAGTGGAACTCAAACGACCTGGTGGAGCAGATTGAAACTCTTGGACACATGGAGGACCAGTCACACGGTACAAACACACAAACATGCACACAGACATATACACATTTATGATTACTCCCAATGAGGTGTGAGTTTTGCCAGCTCACACATCCATAATGGTGGCTAATGATGATAATAATGGATGGACAGTTGTTTCTATTTAAAGCCACATTAAGTCATTTTTAACCACTAGGGGAAAAAAGTGTTGAAAGCATTACTCTTTTAATTTATCCATGCGAGGTGTAATGACTCACTTTTTTACACTGAATCATCTGACACAATATTTATATCTAAATACGAGGGGTTTGATGCTAATGCATGAAAAAAAACATGGGCAGAGATAAACACGAGTGCGACTGAGATCTAAGTGATGTGTTTTCTGCTCTCGTTGCTTTTCCTCCATTTTCAACGATGCCTGAAGAGAACTGAGCTTGGGACATGTTGCTACTGTTTTTTCTCCGCTCTATCTGTTTGTCGGTGTATTAATGCACATCCAGAGCAACTGTTCTTAATTTTTGTCCTTTCCATTTCTTGATGTAATTGAATTTAAAGAATACTGTAAACATGGCAATATGCTTCATTAACAGAATTTCCTTTAGTTCTTAAAGATTTCAAGTCTTATCTTCTTGAAGTCCATGATTCCAACTCACAAATCTTTGCAAACATTGGTCCTTTTTGTTTATTTTTTTTGCTGCATCATTGTACAAAGAACATTAAAGAACGAACAGCATCGCAGGCTGTTCACTTTCCAAACAGAGTCCCAAACTGACCCTTCAGTTTTCATCGGTCTCAAGAGTTTGACAGTAGTCAAATCCACAGAGGTTTGTTTGATGGTTTTTAGCTTGGTCATTCTTTAGAGTTGATTTCTTGGAAGGTTTTAACACAGAGCCAAATGCAAGGTTGAAAATAAGTTGTTTTTTTTATCCGAGGGGTTAGCTAGGCTGTGAGTAGAGCTGTTGCTAGCTTTAGCTCACAAGCGTGTAAATCCTTTACTAGTATCATGTCGGCAGAAAGGAGTTTGGTGTGGCCCTGAACTGGAATTCAAGGAACCAATTGAACTTTCATAAAAAATGCAGACTCAAGTACAGCCCACGAGATTCCTCTTTTCCCCTTTCCAGTTAATGTATGTCCAACCAAAGATCAGTAACATCGGCCCAGATCACAAGTCAGCGCTGGGATTCACAGAGATCAGTGATTCTTAATAGAATACTTGAACTCCCACAGAGGGGACTTCATGAGAAATTCAATCCCTCTGAGTGCCATCATTCAAAGCCCAGCAGATTAACATGGCATCTGTTGTTTTTTTAAATTTTGATTCATCCTTTCCTGGTGAAATACCTTTTGTAGAGGGAATAATTGGGGAACAAACTCATGCATCAGTAGGGGTTCAATTGTTTTCATCCTGAACACCGATTTTAAATCAAACATTTTAGAATGCGAGTTCTTCCTGTATGAAAGTCGAGTAATTAGATACATTTATCAAAGTCTCAGGTGTGATTTTCCAACCACAGTAACTAAATAACATATCGCCCTGGGATTTTACTCACAGTATTTTTTCCAACATGAATTATAAAAAGATCAGTTACACCTGCACACATCATAAATCAGTGCTGTGATTCACAGGGATCAGTGAGTCTTAATAGAATACTTGAACTCCCACAGAGGGGACTTCATGAGAAATTCAATCACTGTTGTCAGGAGCGAATGCCATTAATATTTTATGCCACTGTCCATTATGATTTGTAAGTAATGTGTTCACATTAAATAGTGCAGTTACCTATCAACTTAATGTACACATGCATTTATACATACATTTTTATACCATTAAGTTTCTCCTTCTCCACAATCAATCCTGCCTTTATTTATTTTACACAAATATATTATATTACACAAAATGGTAGTGAGGGGTTTAAATTGGATGCAAGCATAGAAATATCAGGACTGATTCAACTTTATAGAATAAAATCAATGATAAACCGTTTTAAATTCAGCCGTGCTTTACAGCTCCGTCTGTCAGTCATGTCCTGATAGCACAGCACTCCTTTTGTTTACTGATAAATGAACCGGTTCTTATCCGAAAGGTCAGCTCTGAGGTTTGACAAACTGGAGTGGACGCTTTTAATCAGTGTGTGTGTGTGTGTGTGTGTGTGTGTGTGTGTGTGTGGTGTGTGTGTGTGTGTGTGTGTGTGTGTGTGTGTGTGTGTGTGTGTGTGTGTGTGTGTGTGTGTGTGTGTGTGTGTGTGTGTGTGTGTGTGTGTGTGTGTGTGTGTGTGTGTGTGTGTGTGTGTGTGTGTGTGTGTGTGTGTGTGTGTCTCGTCTGGTCCTGCAGTGATCAAAGAAACAGCTCATGCAGAGATGCTGTACCAAGTCACGCTGTGGTAACTGATAAAGTAGGAACATTGTGAATATTTTACACCCCCCACGCACCCCATCAACAGAGCCCTCGCAAAAAACAGTAATGACCTGTGAAGTGCTCCGCTGCAGCAGGTCATAGTTTTTGCAGTGCTAAACAGTAAAGAAAATAAAACATGAAGGTTTTCTACTGCCTGAGAAATATCAGCTTTTTAATGAATAAAACAAAAAGGGCCGACCAGTTCATAATGATATATATTTAGCTTGTTAAAAACGTCTTATGAAAGGGATTGCTTATACTCTACTACCAGTTGTAATTTATCTTGGTTTTACACAAGTTTACTGTTATGTGTCAGATTCTTTTTGACCACAGCAGGTAGCTTAAAGGTCACATATTATGCAAAATCACCATGTTTCTCCTAACACTAATATGTGTCCCTAGCCTGTCTACAAACCCCTCCCCCCCCCCCCCCCAATTATGATAAAACTCCATCCTCTCCGTCTTTTGCCTGCTCCACTTTTCAGAAAATGTGATCTCAAACATGCTGTTTGGAGATTGTCCCTTCATGACATCACAAAGGGCAGTAACTCCTCCCCCAGGTGGGTGACGCTCTAACAGCAAGCTGCTGTTTGTTCTCCGCTCTGAGTCTACCTTCTCACTGTAAACAATTGGGCATGGTGCAAGAAACTTAGAGCCACTAAAGCCCTTCCAGAGAGGAGCTTGATCAAAAACAGCTCACCTGCATTTAAAGCATACAGACACAGAAACAGCCTGATCTGAACTGGGCTGAAATAGAGGGGTTCATAGGCCTGATAAAATACATAGATCAGGGTGGATTTATAACAAGAAACTTCACAGACCTGTCTATGGGAGCACTGAGACTTATTTAAACTTGTTATAAAGGGGGATTATATGTGACCTTTAAAGCTCACAATATTCTACCTTCCAGCAAATAACAGCAGACAGACAGAGATACTTGTTGGCTAAAACAGAGGAGCATTTAGCTTTTGAAGACCTGGATACTTATGTAGAGTCATTAACACTAAAACTACAGCTAAAAGAAGCAAGTATGTTAGACACTCTAAATTAGTGCATTTAAGTGTCTCAAAACACCTACTGTACATAAACATTATGGTTTTGAAGATTTTCACATCAATAGATTCACTTAAAATTAGTTACTCGGTTTCACCTACTGAGTGAGTTTGGTCCAAAGATTGCATCAGCTGTATTTATTAGTGTAACAATCTCGGTGTGGAGTACACATTCCTTAGAGAGAGATGGCCAGATGCTATGTTTCTATGCGTTTCTGCTGAGTTGCGAGTATATTGTTACTAGATGAAACATAAAAAGAGATGGTTGGTGACTAAAGTGAATGAAACCTCAAAAACAAGTGCAAATCCAAATAAAAAGAAAGGTATTTGACTTTTAGATTTAGACAAACAGAAGTCAGAACCATCAGCAAGGAAACTCGGATCAGTTACTGTTGATGTCCACATGTGCATCTAAACACAATCATCATTTTAGAATTATACTTTAAAGCCACTTGTTGATCTTCATTCTTCATCCAAAAGCCACTGTATGTAGTTATCAAAAGCCTGCACTTTGAGGTACAGTCAAATCAATGAGAACAGTCATTTTAAACACGTATTTTTCAAGGCACACAGTAAGATGACTGAAGTCGTTTTTTTTGATTGGACAGGACAGAAGGCTCATGAAGTTGACAGCTTCCTGCTGGTTCTGTCATCAGTTACTGTAAATATCTATTCGTCTAGAAAAAAATGAGGTACTTCCATGACTCAATTTCTCCATTAATGACAGGGTTGCTGCTGTTGAAGCTGCTCCACACATTGACGCTTGAGGAGTTAAGTACCTTCTAGGGCCCACTGAAAAAATGAAAAAGACCTGCCATCTACAGCTGGAAATGTGTTACCTTAAATAGACTGTGTGATGTACAGTATATGACATCTCTGGGTATCCACAGTAAGGGCCACTGAACCAAAACATTATTACTCATTCATACATGATCTGTTCTTCGTGATCCTCCAGTATCTGAAGACTGACAACCTCCGAGACCCTCTCTCTCTGTCCTGTATAATGTCTGAAAAAATCGTGAGGCTAATCTTCTTTAAGGGCGGATGTTACTCCTACTTTCCATTTCAATCCTAACACAGGGCTGAAACTGTAAAACATGTGTGCATAAATCTGTTTTCCAGCAAACCTGTTGTCAGAGCCTGAAATGTTGTCCCACTCACAGACCTCTGAGATGGTAATAAAATACTGGGAGTGCTGGTTCCAGTACACATTTAAGCTCTGAGGCTGCTGTTTACATTTTAACCCACACTGTTTAAGTTCATGGTAATTGCATTCTCCCTCTCTCCTGATCTCTGATTCTCATCTTCGAGGCTCTACAAAGTCAAACACACCCCAAAATAGAAACACTCCCCAGCGGTGCTGAATATAAATGTGCATCAGCCCGCTGAGGATCTGCCGCGTCTGTTTGTTTACATCCTACACTCGTGGGAGCAAAAGGGATATTAAAATAAATTTAGCGGAGGAAAACGGGGCATAGCAACAATAACAAAAAAAAAAAAGATCTCAAAGCAGTAACAACAATAGCTGCAGCAGCAAAGGTGGTGGAAATCTTGCAGGAGTTCTAAGCATGTGCTCAACAACTTTGACACTCCGATTGTGTAATCGTTGGCAAATCAAAGAGAAGTCAAGCCCATTTTATCTAATGCCTAGGTCACACATTTATCTTGGATGATTTGACATATAACCATCTACATCCAGAATTAGCTGTTTAATATGATTATAATCCACACAAAAAAAACAGTTGGAATTAGGGTCTGAGGAAACCAAAAACTTCTAATACCAAACGTAATTTTAAGATGAATTGAGAAATTCTGTCTCCATCGAAGACTGTATGAGGTGTTGGATAAAGCCTCAGGCAAGGAAGTGCCTTATATATGCATTCTTTTTAAAGGCCAGGAGGGGCCGACTCCACCGGTTCCAAAAACCTTGGTTCATGACTTGGTTCACTTTTATCTCATTCACATCGTTCCAATGAGTTTGCGGTCTTAATAAAGTCCTCTTGATTAAAGTGTGAAAGTAATTTTGTCTATTCATGTCCCATTAAGAACAAAGTTGTTGATTAAACTTTGTTTCCTAAATGGCTATATATTTAGACACATTCGACTTTCAGAGCAGATTTTCAGCCCAAAACAAATGCTCCCTTTGGACACACCTTCCTCCCTAAACTGACCTCCCCCCATCTTATCTTGCTTACTGTTTCACTGGCAAGTCTCTGAAATGGGAGAGAGCATCAGACAAGTTGATGATATGCATTTTGAACTTTGTTTTGATTATCTGTTCATCTTTTTAGGCCTAACATGTTCTATTCTTCGGTTTGGAGAGTCTGTTTGTTCTCCTTTAGCTGTGTTCTTGCGGTTATAATGAATCTTGAAATAGTGTCCATGAGTACAGGGAGCAGAGTTTCTTATCAAATGCATGATCATCTTCCTCTAAACCCTGTGCTCATCAGGGGACCTTAAAGGTGCAGCTGTACTCAGTCAGCCTGTGTGGCAATGTTACGGCCGCTCCCCTTTAATCACAGTAAATGAGTCAGTTCCTCAAATGCATCTCTGCGTTTGTAACCTCGCTCGTTTGCTCTTGATGATTCCTTCACTCTCTCTTTTGTTCTCCTTACTTTCTCTGAGCATCCATTTGCCCCCGGCTCCTTCACTTTATTCCCATCGCGTCACCTCATCATGTTTCATATTTTCCCCCTGCTCTCTATCTTCCGACATTCATTACTCCACGAGCCACAGGCGACGGTAAACACTTTCCTCCTCGATGGAGGCTACAGTGATGGGTTTCCATCAGAGACAGTGAGGAAAGCCTGGCGCACCTCTGGCTCTTTTCTTTTCTGCTCCTCTTCTTTTTCCTTCTACTTTGTCTAGGCTCAGTGAAAATCCTGTAATCTAAAATCAATCTTCCATCTGTTCTCTTTGCAAACAATCCTGTTCATATATTTATGCTGGGCTCCTTTTATTGCCATATTGTTCGCACTTCATTCACAGGCTGATGCTGTTAATGTAGTCAAACCTGAAAAAGCTGTGTTGCACAACTGATCGAGGACTCCGTGATGGAAGAAAAAGACTTGGCTGCTTCCTTGGTATGTTCTGCCAAGCTAGAATAACATTTGCTAAAATTGCTCTGTCAGTGGAAGCAGACATTCGAGTGGAGATGAATCAGTGATAAACCCTGCCACAAAAACCCCCAAACCTGACAAGGACCAAAATATATGTTGAGAATCTAATTCCACACAAAGTGACCCTGGAGAGAAATATATTATATTGAAAGGAGGAATGATTTTCCATTTCCTATGGTGCGCCACAGCTCTCTGTTCTGCATGCACCCTGCGGCTCTATTCAAAAACACATGCAGAGGGAGTGACTGAAAACATAAATTTACAGTCTGAGTCTCATCTGTACTCTACCCACCAACTCTCTCTCTCCCCCCCCCCCCCCCACCATGAGCTGAATCATTTTTAACACACACACATGCTTGCATGGGCACAATCGCCGTTGCACTTTAATTCCGTTTTTTTATTTTTTTATTTCTTCTCCGTATTTTTCACTTGGCAGGGAGACTTCTTTAAGGGGCTTAACAGCTTTACAGGTGAAAGCAATTTCCCAGCAGAGTTATAATAAAAGAGGGAAAAAAAAAACAGAAGAGGTGGGATGATGGTACAAAGTTACTGACCTTAAGCACTCAGCTCTTATTTTAACATCTGTTTAGGCGTAATTTCCTTGAAGATGTTTTTTCTCCTTCATTCTGTTTATTTTTTTGGCTCTCTATCAGTGTGTATTGCCATCTGTCTGTATTTTCTGTCTATATTGCCTTACAGGATATGTTGTAAGAAATGGTGCGTGATCGCACATTGAGAACATATAATCACACCCAAACAACAGTTTTGCCCCATGGAGCTCTGGGAGGGGGTGAAAGAGGCCGAATGAAAGGAACAAACTGTACATAATAAAAGGCAACAAACCCAGTGTGCAGTACAACACGTCCCTCAGCTTCACATAGATAACACTTTCCTTGACCCTTTACAAATGTTAATCAAGTGTTGTGTTTATGCGCTAGAGGAAAGCAACAGAGGTATAGTGGTAACAGTCAGGTAGAAAAGAAATCCATACCACTTAAGTCCCACGATGCTTTCAAAAAGCGTTTGTCATCTGACAGCGTTTTTTTTTTGTTTTTTTTTGGGCTGGCAGAGTTCATTTTCAATTCATAACCAATGAAGTTCATTTCAGTGTTGAGCATCCTCAGCTCTTAAACCTCCAAGGCATCAGCTGTTTTTCTCGTCACTGAGATCGGAGCGTTCTGTCGAAAATAGTCAAACTTTTGAACACAGCAAAATCTCATTGTCAGTTCTCCCTTACCGCCCCGTCAATATCAAGAAGCGGCTGAACTTTGGTTATCAACTTGATCACAGCATGACAGAAGTAACTTATCCCAGCAGTTTATAGTATACAAATACTTTTTATTTTTCAAGGGTAACATTTCCAGGTCTAGAACTGGTGCTCTCACCAGGACGTGATTCATAAAATGTCCATGAATAAAATATTAAGCTAACAGAGCAATTCTAAAAACAACTTAATTGTCACTACCAAGGGAAGGTGGCTGCAAGACAACTGTTGTGAGAAGCACTCTGGGATTGAAGTCAGTGACTTATTTGTTACCTTCTATCAAATTAGAAGGTTTTTTGTGTGTATTATAATCATGCTAAACAGCTAATTATGGATGTAGATGGTTATATGTCAAATCCTCCAAGACAAATGTGTGACCTAGGCCTCAGATAAAATGGGCTTGACTTCCCTTTGAAATATGTTGACCTACAGTGTGTTGTGAATTTGCAGAGCCTTTTAGTTATTTTTTTGCGCAAATAATATGCAACATTGATTAGACTTTCAGAATAAAGCAGCCAAGTTGACAAAAGAAAGGTTATAAGTGGACTGTCAAAATAAAGCTTGTTGATAAAGATTTAACATTGCATGACTTTTGGACTCACAACAATTTTCTGATCAATTCTGACAAATTTCCAATTGTGCGTTACAGGGACTTTAACTTTATAAATGATGTCAATATTGACAGTTGTCTCAGTCTCCTTAATAAAGGTCCAGAGTTTAGTCGTTCATAGCCCCAAACCTCAGCACAAGTGTACTCTCAGACTAAAAACAATAAGTCAGAGGAGAGTGCAGATAAGACACCAAAACTGTTTCCAAAGTGTTTTATTTTGACATTTTGGGCAAAGAAAGTTAAGAGGTGGGGCTAAGAATGAGTCCAAAATCCAAAACTCAGTTAGTTGTACAAATATAGAAAGTAAGATTAAATAAATCTGTTTACCAACATGATTATATTTTCTTAACACTGTCGTTCATTCATTAGCATTTGTAATTACACATTTCCAGGCCCAATATGTGAAATACTTAGATAAATATTTTGAAACCAATATTGCTGGCTATGCGTTAGAGCTGTTGGTGTCTCCAGGGGTCTTTTCCCCCAGCAGGATGACAAGAGCAACCCAGCAGCAGTGAACAGATGGTGGAGCATGTTAGCATGCCTGTACAGTGCCAGGGGTCAGAGGGGGCTGTTCAATCAGTCAGGGGGCAGCGAACCTCCAAATGAGCCTCCTGACCAGCCTGTTGCTTCACAACAGCACAGTTGTTCAAATCACAGTAGAGTCATCATGCCCAGTTGCCTAATAGGCATGTTATCCATGTAATCACAATCTCCTTGGTTATATCCAGACTGGGGACTGTGTTTTCCCAGTGTTTCTGTTCACTGCTGATAAGGATGTGCAGATTCAGACATTTTGTTGTGTAATTATGATTACATTAGCCTGGATGATTACAAACAAATGTGGATATATGTCGGTGAAGTTCATATCTCACTGTACAAGACACTACCAGGAGGTGTTGTTTGATTCTATAGAGATGTGTGGTTTCTAAGTGAAAAACTAAATCTGAATGGTGCTTTTTAGACTCAGTCAATGTTTGTGAGCAAATAATAAGAAGGCTGGCTGAGGAATGCCATGTTTCTCTACAAACGTGATGAAGTCTCATACGGAAATACAGAGAAACTTCTGAAGATCTGATGTAACTGAACTCGTTCTTCTCCTTCGAAAAGACACCTTTGAGTTGAAATAAAACACAACGAGTGGAAGACTGCATATTCTCCTCCCAAGGTCATCCATTCCAACACTGGATTAATTGTCCTTTGTTGTTGCAAATCTTTGAACAGGATACCTTTGGGTTCTTTTCTCAAGGTCAGTTTGATAAATCAATTACTCCAAATGGACTTTTGTTTAACATAGCACTTAAATCAGGGTCTATTATGGGAAAGTATTTGCCACTCCATAATACTAAATGGGCTTTGTTTGCTTTTGTACCACATCACCGAGCTCCCCACATGCCAAGCATGCGCTATAATGTTGCTGTGCATGCGTTATTTAATTGGATTGGATTAATAGCTAGTTGTACATGACATTGGTAGTCACAGACCTCGGAGAGAAATGGAGCCGTGTAAAACATTCCTTATTTCAGCTCATTGTTTTTGATTTACCACTTTTGCTTTAGTGTCACCAAATTAATGAGTTTTTTTTTTTTTTTCAGCAGCAACAAATGTTTTCCATTAAAAAAAGTTCGGCGTATGCCCTCTGCCCAGAAAATAGAGCAATCTAGCTACTAAGGACCAAGATGTTTTCTCTCAGGAGTGACTGGAAACCAGAACAGAGCTTAAACAAATCGTGCTGCCTCTGTTTTTGCAATATATTTGTGTTAATTGAGTGAGTGACAAAGACCCTAAAATATGTCAGAGATCTGTAATAACAATAAAGATACCATATAATAGTATGAGTCTGATTGCATACAATTATGTAAAATATTGTTTTATTGATTATTAGTTCCCACAAATGTACTCAGCGCATTGTTCTGAATTGTAAATCTCCCGTAATGTTTCGTAAAAGCATCTTTCTGTACGCCCTGTTGAACTGATTTAAAGATTCAGAGGCGACAATCATTTGCAAGACACGGCAGTTTTCTCTGCATGTTTGCCCACGGAACAAAGATTATTCACTGTGTGAGTCTCCAATGAGCTGATTCACACTCCAGCAGGCAGGAAACTTTGAGGGTACTTTGCCATTTTCCTACTCCCCGGGAAGATATAAATCTGTAGTCTGGAAGCCAATGTTCTCGATGATGAATACGGTCTTTTGCCTCTCACCCTCATCCTCCTGCTCTTGTTTTTTTCCCCTCCATCTGCTCAATGGAAGGTGATGAATGTGTGCAGGTGAGAGATGAGGTTGAGACCTTAAAGGGAGAGGAAAAACAGAAAACAAAAACTCTGCATGCTGGAGACCAAAAAAGACGGACTGGCGTTTCATGGGAAAATGACATTTTAAATCATAGTTCCGCAGGCAGAAGGACACACAAGAGGGGTCCAAACAGGGATCAATAGATCAATATTTCATCCTCTCTCATTCAGCTCCAGTAGACTTCTCTGTAGAGCCCTTTCATCCTCTCACTCAGTTTCAGGAGGTCAATTTTCTCTTCCTCTCTTGTAGATAAGTTAAGAAATATCTTAGACTTGCAGTGTGATAACAGATGCACTGATGCACTGTGTGTACGTGTTGGGAGTGGTCGTCTGACTGGGCTTTAGGCTACTGGAAATGACCGTGGTGCTGCTGAACTATGGCATTGTCTACACACCACAGTGTTTTGACACACCACAGCACACCACAGTTCTGGCTTAGGTCATTTGTTGGGAGGGAATTTGTTCAGTGAGAGAGCTGCTAAACACCACTAAGCTACATGGAGCATTTATTGACTGGCAGGGCTCAGACCTCTGAGAGGAATCACAAGAAATGAAAACAGAAAAGCAGATGGATTGTTTGAATCCCCACAGTTGCACAAATCTGTAGCCAGGGGAAAAAAACGATTTGCCTTGTAGCTGCAGGAAGCCAGTTTATACCACCGAGCCTCACCATCAGAAAGATGATTTTGTCAGTTTGCTTCAATATCAGACAAATGTGTTTCTTATCGTTAAATTCAGGAGCATCCCAGCATGTGCGCTGCTCTCACAAATGATGGGTTGAGCGCAGCTCTGCTATTTCCTCTGACTTTCTGTCCTACAATCTGCTGAAGGCAGCTGTTTGCTGTAGATCGGCAGCCAGGACATTTTCTAGTGCCACACTATGTGTGAGATGTAGGGTTCTTTATATTGGCTCGGTTTGAGTGAGAGGGCTTGAACAGATTGTTATTCTCATGGCTTGTGTATTCATTGAAAAAAGGCCACAATGCACCCTTTTATTCCATGTAATTTACACTTTTAATTGCATTTAATTAAAATAATTTCTCTTCAAAACATCTGAATCACTATTCACACATTCAGTCCACATTTGGGCTCGAACAGCTGAACTTTTTCACATGCAGCAACAGAATTCTCCATCCTTTAAACCTGGAAAATCTAATTTCACTTAATAATCCAAAATAATTGTAGTCTGTGAAACTTGTAATGAAACCTATTTCAGCTTTCTGCTTTGAGCCGCTGCTCTAACTTTCTTAACATAATTTAGTCGTCTGGGTTTCAGTCCAGAGTTTCATGCACACACTTACTGTTTCAGAGAATAACCAATGAAAAGTATGTGAAATCTGAAATGTAGCCTTTACCACATTATATGACATTTACGAGTGATCCGAGTGCCGATGTTTCGTATCATGTTGTTATATTGGGATCACAGCAATGAACAAAGAGACACTCAAACGTAGTCACATATTTACCTCTAAATCCTCTCCACCTGCATTTCACATGCATTTTTCTATATTTAACACATGCACACACAGCAACAATGCGCAGTGGATTAACAGCCAGCCTAGATTTGGAGGTGTTTACTGACCACCATATGCTGGTCTCATCCAGCAGATGCACACAGCTTTGTAGAAGATGTAGCCTCACCAGTTGTTAATATTAGAAACATCGCTAATAAAAGAAAAGACCTTTGCGGCATGTCTTTCCTCCTGACATTTCCTGTCTCCCTTCTGCTGTCCTGTCTAATAAAGGCAAACGTGCCCCCCCCCCCCCCCCCCCCCCATCACCATTTGTTACAGCCAAACTCCTAAATTCATAAAATTACTATAATACTATGTGCTCAAATCAACTTTTTTTGTTTTATTGTGTACCTGTTGACAACTTCCCATAAAATCATTGATTTATTTATTGAGTTTTGGTGTTTTGCATAATATTTTCATTGTTCTGATTCCACATTGCCTTGACCAGTCAAAAATATAATTGATTTTTTGATACATAAAGGATGCAACTTGTTTTTATTTTATGGTTAATGTGATGCTTCTCTTATAGTCTCTAAATCAATAAAATACAAAAAAAATAATTCTATACAGTTCTTCAGAATAACTTGTTTAAACTCCTGAAAATCAAAAATCCTAAATCAATAGTGACAAGACTCAAACTAGCAAAATCTGGAAAATGTAGAAACTAAAATTCAAAAAAAAAAATTAAGATTTTGCAAGACAATGACGAATGATCAAATCTACTATCGCAGCAGTGGTCTGTTCTTTGACTAAAAAAATGAAATGATTGACAGCTGGAGCTTCGAAGTTAAATAAGTCGAAGTGGTTTCAAAAGCACACCAATGATCTTGCCCCACCTTTACATCAAACATGGTAGAGTTGATCTGCCTCCTGGACATGTCTAGTGATGTTTTTTACTCTTCAAACTACTTTACAAGGTTTAGGAGGAACTTTTCATCCTTCAGAGAAAAGAAAACCTCCCTGCATTGATTTCCTGTTACTCTGTGACCAAAATAGTTCAGTGCGCTGTGTCCCCTGTGTGTGCTGAGCTGTGCTAGACAAGCAGGCAGTCGGAGGCTGAGGGGCTGGGAACAGAGTGTAGGGGAGATGACAGTGTGTGTGAGTCTCTGAGAGTCTCCCATGACAGTCAGTCCCAGACCAGGAGGCCAAACAAAACAACGAGCGAGGGAGTGAGCGAGCTAAGCACTGAGCGAAAGGAAAGGAAAAACAGAGAAAGAGATGAGAAAAAAGTTGGGATGACACAGCCTGCAGAGAAGCTCCCGGAGAGTGTAATGAGTTTGGCCAGGTTCCCATAATATTCTGCACCACACGCAGAGAGAAGGAGATGCCAGTAACCTTTATGTCGAGATAAAAAAAAAAAAAATCAAAACCAAAATCCTTTCATCTTTTCTCTCCAGAAAGGAGACAAAAGATTGTATCTGCAATAGAGAATCCAAAATTAAATCACATATGATGCTAAAGCTAAAGAACAGCCTCTATCCTGCTGTTTACCCTCACTATTGACTTCTGAATCGTATGTTTAGGCCATTTGAGGCTGAGGGTACAGACCCATCACCCAGTTTAGAGTTGGAATGAAGAGAGATGAAGAGGCATTAGTAATATTGACCATAGTCACCGATCAATATCCATTTATGCTTCTTTTATCGTTGCTACTTAGTTAAGTGGCTCCTTCAGTGACCCTTTATTCTTCCCTCTCTCCTTCCTTCTTCCCTTCTTCTTTCTGCTCTTTACTCACTCAACACAGAGGGTCTCTACCAGCTGGGCGGTCCACGTTGTGCCCCTCAGAGCAGCATTGAAGGCCTGGAGGACAGCGAGGTGGGCAGTTATTTGTCTTGCCAATGTATTCACAAAATGCTGCCAATATTCCTCCCCTTCCTCTCTTCCTAACAGTCTCATTTTTCCATCTGCCTGAAACCTTTTTGCAGAGGAAATGTAAGACACATGTGCTGCTGCTGGTAGTGCATGGCGGAAACATCCTGGACACAGCGGGCGGCGACCCCAGCACAAAGTCTGGGGATGTTGCCACCCTGGGCTCAGTGCTGGAGAAAGTGGCCCGGGCTCATTTCCAGGCGGCCGCTGAACACGTGATGATCAAGCTGGTGCCATGTCCGGCCGTGTGCGCTGAAGCCTTCTCATTGGTGTCAAAGTGAGTGCTGTAGCCAGAACAGAGACACACATTTGGCCCCTTTTTTTTTTAAACTCTTCTCATTTAAATTGTTTTTTATCTGGGTAAAATCAAGGAGCAGATGTTAGGAATCAGCCTAATTGAAGCAGTTCTCCAATAATCTTTTGTTTGGTTTAAAAATAAGTCTTCCATTGCTCTTATGTTTGACACACAGTTGTTTAATCACAAAGAAAAACTGCAATCGCACAGATCATCCCTGAATTTTGTAACCTTTTAGCGAACACTTAGCTAACCTGTCTGCTGTCGAAAGGCCTTTAGAAAGTCACATTAAGATTTTGAAAGTGGGATAACTTTTGTTTCCCGTTACCTATTTCCCAGAAATCTCCAAGTAAAGAAGTACACACCTGTTGTCTTATGCTAACTCACAGTCCTAACAGCCACAGACACAGGTTCACTCAACAAGCCGTTATTCACTCAATGCATCAAACGGCTGATGGATAATGTTGTTTCTTTTTATTTGTAACTTTTCATCTCTTGTGGCCAGATCACAAATCTGATTCCATCTAGGCTATCATGCTTTTCTCAAGAATCACTAAGAAATGGAGGCAGATGTTCAGTTAAAAGTAAATTAACAATAGACTACATGTGCTTAATACATTTTACTGTAGCTAGAAACTTCATCAAGACAAACACAGGGGACATTAGCAACCACTATGAAGGAGACCTCTTGAAGATGGATATATTGACACCTTTATGGCATCTGATTATTTAAGAAATGTGTGAATAAGTATGTTTAGCAAATGGTAATTTAGTTTGTTGCTAACATGTTAGCATTGAATCCGCATAAATTCAACATTACTTCACGAATAACAGGAAAGTTGGGGCGTTGTAGGGAGCTGCTGTGGCAACAAATAGTGTTGGAATGAATATTTCTGCAAAGTAACAGATTGGATTAATGTGATTGGATGTTGCTGGTCAGCTGATGATTGAGCCAGTTGTAAAGCATGAATAAATCAGCCACTTGGAATTTTCTCACCTCCTTACTCTTGTGACTTTATATGAATTTCCATCTTCATATGAATCTTCTCTCTAGAAATTCTCTCTAGTTTGACGGACGGCCTTAATGACCATTAATCATTAACAAACAGTGCACACATGCCTTTACTGTTAAAGAAGGCTTTAGAGGAATCAGCCCATTATGATGCAGGCTTGCAAAAAATTAGCATAAAGGGTAAAAAGCCTCAGCGGCATAGGCGGTGAAGGTTAATTAAGAAAATGTATTGACCCAAACCAAGAAACAGATGCAATGTTAATTAGTATGGTGATGTCATTTCTCAGCCATGTGGGATATTTAACTCCTAACCTTTTTAAATTCTGTTCTTTTTAATTGTTGTTTTAATTGGCCCCTTAGTTGACAAAATACACTTCTTAATGACATTATTGGGTTTTCACTGACCCTTGTTTGTTTGTGTTATGAGCCTTTGTAAAAAGTTAAATTCCCAAATAAATTATTTCACATCCTCACTGTGAATTCATGAAGTCCTCCACTGGTACATCTTTCTCAGGTAAAAATATTTCCAAGCACATGTCTTAGCCCTTTTATTTTCTCTCCTGTCTTGCTGCCCATGCAGAGAGCTGCGTAAGCGTACCTAATGATTTCATTTCACATGTCACATGCCCCCGTGGTCACCGGTTTTTATCTGACAGCATCACTTAGTTTGTCTCTGCTTTCCGATTATGTGCTGAGGGTGCTTTTGTCTAAATTGTCACTGATCAGCGTGGAGAGAGAATGATTTTGGCAGTAGAGTCGAGGCTTCTGTCTGGGTTTGTGATTGACGTTAACGGGAAAGAGGGAGGTAGTGACTGCGAGAGAGACGAGTCAGGAGAGACGTGTCTTCTGCTGCTGCTGCTGCTGCTGCAGCTCGGCAGGTTGACGTCACTTAGCATTCACAGCATCCAAACATGAAATATTAAAAACAACAACTCTGTCTGGGAGTCGAGCAGAACTGAGGCGTGGTTGGGCGATTGCTTCATTTAAGTTGTAACACATGAGAAGATAGACCACTATGTTCAGACACGCATGACACTTACATAAAAGGAGACCTATTCGTTTTTTAAATGGACCAAAGCTGCCTCAATAGAACCTCAATTAATTGCTGAATGAATGAATAAAATAGTGAAATACAAAGAAAAATACTTGGACCTAGGTAAATTTTAACATTCTCCTTCATGTACTAACATGTCCTGGAATGACAATAAAACCTCATTGAATCATTAAATCATTAAATAAATTTAAAAAAAATAACAATTTAAACTTAATTTGGTCTTGAATTTTTTGATACATTTCTTCCCTGGAGTAGATTCTCTTTGTGGATTTTATTTTACTTTAATTTAGGTTTATCATTATTGTTAAAGCCATTTGTGTGTTCAGTATGTATGTGTGCTCTGTGGTAGTTCCTTGTGTTCACAGTAGGGGGCACATTCACTTTGGTGTTGGGAAGGTTACAAGTAGAGGAAGAGTTAATCACGGACAGGTGAGCAGCCCACCGTGAGAGGCACACAGTTTTTGACCGCTGTTGAAATGTATCGTGAATGGAGCATTTATCCTGGCTTTGTTTTACATTCAAGTTATAGTGGAATAAGTGTATGTAGACGACCAGAATATGTACTGTAAATGAACGATTCAGATAAACCCGTTTGAGTGTGACAGCACGGAGTTGATTGAATTATTGCCACGAAACACGGAAACAACGCGTCAATTAAGTGCGGTAGGCTATCAGCCCCTCAGTGGCTCAAACTCTTTGATAAGCAAGATCAAGCCACTACAATTATATTGTGATTTCAAGGTCCAACTTCTAGCAAAAACATTTTGAACTCTGCTCATGGTCAAAAATGGTCAGTCTATCTTGTTAAATTTTAAATATGTAAACCAATCACATCAAGCTGCTGAGTACTGGCTTGGTAATAGTTTAGTAAGGAAAAACATTTATGGGAAGTAGCCAATAAGGCTACAGTCAGGAGAATAGGTTGAAAATGGACACTAGGAAACTACAAAAATTATGCAACAATAATATTCTAACACCATGCCTATTGGACAAAAACAAGCATGATGACATAGGTCACGCACTCACTTTGTAGCAGTGTTGACTCAAATAAGATCTAATTTCATACGTCTTTTTGTTAGTTCTCTTAGTCGTCTTCTTTCCTCAGAATCTTACACAAAGGAAGATTTTTTTACACTATCCATTTACAGTCCGTAAATAACCCTTTGCATGTCTGTACTGATTTTTTGGAAGGTACATCTCTTACGACATTTGCATTGTTAGCAATAAGCCACAAGGATGTGAAGCCAAAGTTCTGCTCATGGCAAGAAGCAACAGTGTGTTTGAAATGAGACAAAGCTTACTTGTCCCCAGAAGGCTCCAGGTCCTGATCAACATCTCACAATATGTTCAGCCAGTCAGCATTGAAACAAGCCCACATACAGTAGCTGGAAACACCACTCTTATACAACCCCACTTTACAGTGTTTGCTGTAATGACAGTGTTGGACCTGTGGGTGTGCGGAGCCTCATTTGTTTGCATGCAAACATAAACACAGAGAGGAATAAGCAGCCCGGCTGGAAGGAATTGCTGCTGTGTGGGTAATTTACTCTCATTCTGGGTAACAGCTTGGCTGAAAATCGCAGCGAGGAGAGGAGGTGGCAAAATCTCTTAGCGCCTCAAAGACCAACTTTCACATAAACACACCACTTTTGACTGGTTGTTTCATAGTTCCTTATGTACCTCAGGGTGCCCCAACAGTGAATAAACATGTTATTTTGTTTGTGTTAGCGTGTGTGGGGAAAGCCCGCTGGGCTTTTAGCTGAGCTGAGTACGCTAATTATGAGCTCTGTGCGCTAACGAATGTACCTGGCATTGATGGCTAGGAGCTGGGTGTCAAGGCAACACACGCACACACGCACACACGCTTGAAATACATAAACAGACTCGCACACACTCAAAAAAGAGCAACTGATGGGGTATTATTGCGCCTCAGCACACCCAATTAACAGCGACAGCGAAAAGGCTCCCAAATTGATTTCCTCTCTCAGCCAACACCCTGCCTCCTCTCACAGCACGAAAAGAAACATTTACATTAAAAAACTTTTTTTTTCTGAGCAGCAGAAGTGAAGGGAAATGAATTCAATCTCTCTCGAGCTGAGGGAGAGGCGGAGGAGAAGGTCCACTTGTCCGTGTGCAGAGAGAGTGACCTCAAGCTCAGGGAGAAAGAGACTCATTATTCTGACCAGCAGCAGCTGAGGATGTGCCGTCACTGGGCCCTAATTGGGAAGATCCTGCGGAGGCCCATTGCTGCTCATGTTAATTGTGTGAACGTTGCGCACTGCTAAGCCAGCCATTACGAGACCGGGGGAGCAATTAGACAGGAATGTGACAGACTTCAGAGTTTTTCGGTTTTGGCATTATTTTGCGGGAGGTAGGGGGAGCAGAATAGAAAAGTCCATCTCAAGGTTATGCTGCGTGGGATGAGCCTGATTCAGGTTTAATCAGCTCACTCAGCCTTATCTTCCACCAAGTCATTGTTAATGGATCTCATCCTCGTCACATAACCATGAAACCTTGTGCAACTCTTCCATACATCTCTCAGCTATGAAAAGTATTGTGATACTCCAAGACTGAAAAATGTACATGGAATTCAAAGCGGTAAACTGCTCTCTCGGTTTAAGAACGAAAGATAACCTGACGCTCATATCATAGCAGCAAATGAAGCTTTTGTGTGTGTTTCATATCTCCTGACTTTTCAGTCGTTGACACCTCATCATGACCCCTGTATCTATTGCTTCTGCTAATGAAAGCAGAGACATGAGCTGGGTAAATGCCGACACTTGTGAGGGAATGACTCACATCTTGAAATAACAGAGGCGGGTTCATCATGGCAACAGGATGCACACACCTCTGCTGTTCAGAGATTCATGGTGATGTAAGGCTTTTTAAGGAGTAAAGATGTCATCACGAGTAGCATAGTTCAAGTATCTTCCGTCTCTGTGTCGTTTCATGGATTTTGAGTTTTATGTCGGTTTATTCTTCCTGTAACCTGTTGAATGATATTTTCATGGCTCCTGTGTAATAGCATAATAAAGTAAGCACTCATCAAAACGTCCTCTTTGAGTGTGGTACAAAACATAAAAAAAATCAATAAATATACAACAATGTGTAAATAAAAAGGAAGATATACCAAAAAGAAGGGCATTTTAAAAATAATATTTCACTAAATAAATACATAGAAGACATTTGATAAAATGTGAGAATTACAACATGTTAGGTGGGGTTTTTCTTTTTCAGAGATGAAAACTTGAGACGGACTTTGGATTCTCTTTGATTTATTTGGCCCGAAGTCAGACAACAGCAACAGAACACAAATGGGTAACAAACTATTCATGCTCACAGTCTTGCTTATATTATCTCAGCAGGTACAGCCCATAAATTCCTTTATATTTTGGCCGAATCTAAAAGGCTGGGAAGAGGACATTACCCTTACTTGTAAATTCCAGACCTAAACATTATGTTCTCAGCTTTGTTTCCTTGAAAGATCACAACATATACTTGGCTCCTATCCAAACATAGACCTTCTGTTATAAGACTCTTACACCTGTATTTACATCTATACAGACCTGAAGAAGAATGTCCTGAAGATGGTAGACAGATTTAAAATAAAAATATCCACAACAGTTCCCAAGGTGAATGAATGCATGAAAATACATACTAACACCTGTCAATAAAAAGAGGTCTACAAAAAATCTCTTAAGTTAACCATCCAGACCATAAAACCACCATCTGTTCCTGCGAATAAACCACTTTTCTTCATCCAAACGTTATGCCTGGTATCACAGCTATACTCCCATATTGATCACCTGAGTTTGAGAGGAAATCTCCGAGGATTCTAAAAATTAATTATAGCTATTACATGCAGATGGGATTTGGATAGTTTGGTTTGAGCAACCTTTTCCCAAAGCACCTGTTTGAATAGACAAAGGTGTTAATGATTGCTTCGGATTAATTAGTGCCATCGGTTCCGAACAGATAATGACCGGCGGCAGTGGAGGACGGTAAACACTCAAAGTGCCTCAGCAAATAAACTGGTGAACAGTCTGACTCATGCACACAAATATAAATCATTTGCAGGCACTTTTTAGGATGTTAAACACTGGCTGCTCTGTGGAAATAATACTAACAAGTTCTTGCATGATGTAGTAATTATGCAAGACAAATACTAATTAAGAGTCTCACCTGACATTTGTTGAGCAGTCCAGCAGGTGTTGAACCTCTGTTCCTGTCCTGTGACTTATGAGACCCTGCTCAGACCCAAAGCTGTGTTTGGAATAATTATTTGAGCTTTTTTCTGGGTTCCCAGTGAGAAATCGTGTGTGTGTTTGTGTTTGTAGCGGTTGTAAATAAGACTATTAAGTGGACCCTCTATTGCACTTCCTTGGGATATTGGGATTTCTCATTTCAGCTAAAAAAAACAAACACCTGCTGAACAAATCCTCGTAGTTTACGGATGAAGGGAGCTGATGCTGTTTTGTCACACGGCAGGTCTTCCTCCTGGAGCAATGCATCTCTGCACTTGTGTTTCCTGAGCTGAATATTTCATACAGCAGCTTTTGTAGAATGAGTCACACTGTTGTTATGCAAATAGAAGTGTGCAGAGCCGTACCAGCAGCACAGAATATATTTTCAAAGGTTTCCCCCTTTGTCTGATTTTTGCAAATCTGCATGAAAGTGTCTCAAAGCACAGAATCATCCATAAGAAGCTGCCCTGAGGGGCAGGGTTCACAGCACTGACAATGCGGAGGCAAACAGGGGTTTGACGACTTTAGAGTTTTCGACTGATAGCAAAACTTAAACGCGACATCTTGTGGTTGTTTGCTGTTAGTGGAAACTAGTCAACTGAGAGTCTGGGACACAACTTACCCAAAAAATAAAGATTTATAGAGAGCAAAGTTTCACGTTTATTGACCTTTCACTGTAGACATCATTAGAAAACATTGTTCCCTCACCAAACATTAAATAATACAAATACATTATGAACTGGAGTCAGCATCTGATAACTGAGCCTGACTGGGTACAGGTCCAGGTGACAAAGGGGTCAAGGGATTGATGGGAACGAGCCTGCATCTGATATAGGTCTGTATCCAAATTTCTTGTTAGGAGGTCGGTCAAACTACTAAAGATTTAAAATGATTACAAAGAGAAAAAGAAGAACAACAAAAAGTCACAAAACAACACATACTTAAAAAATACAAAAGAGACACTACAACAAAATCGGGATTCAAAACAACCACATAGAAACAGAAACAGCTGGAATAAGAAACTAAATAACAAGAAAGATACCATAGAAACTTAGAACAACAAATAAATACAAACATTATACATCCAGATAAAAACTCTTCAAAGAAACAAAAAAACAAACTACAAGAAACGAAAACAAACTCACAGAGACATCAAACCACCTGATGTAAACACAAAACAACTTCAAAGGGAACCAAACTAACAAAGATACACTAAACAACCACAGCAACTTAAAACAACCACAAAGAGATACAAACAACATTATACAGTGTTTCTCCTAGGTTTACAGCGTGGGGGGGGGGGTGGTGGAGACAAGCCGACATGCCGACACGACGACACAAACACTTGAAGTTATCTTGGTGTTCATGTGTTACTTTTAATGTCAGATGTCCTTTTCTATCAGAAAGCTGTCCTTAAATTTTCCCTGATTTCCGACTCTATCCACTATCCTATCCCTACAATAAAGGCCCAAAAAGACCAAAAATAAATCTTTAAAAAAAAAAGTTGTTTTTTTTTTTTTTTTTGACACTGTTATATATCCAGAACAATCTCTTCAAAGAAATAAAAAACATACTACAAGAAACAAAGAAGAAGTTAAAATGATGACCATAAACCTCATGCAGGAATATACACAATACAGCTCACAGGAACAAAACTACCTGATCAAATTTAAAATCAACCTCACAAACTTATATAAACTTCATTAAGACACATATGGAGTTTATAGAATCCCCAAAATGACGAAACCCCTTTAAAGATGCGTCACTGATTCAGAGAGTCATGCTTTTATTGAGGAGGGGTGTGGGCCTTCTCAGTGCCCAGGGGGCCTTCGCCTCATAATTAATCCCTGGCTATAGAGCAGATTGAGAGAAGCAACCTTGCTGTGGCATAGTGGCTTCATGTTGAAGAGATTTTTCTCCTCCTTCCTGGACATCATTTTTTTAGCCACTGTGAAGTAGGCCCAAATCTAAAAAAAAATCATTTATGCTTTTCTATTTGTCTTGTACCACCTGTCAATGCAAAAAAAACAAAGATAGTCAAAGAAGTAGGTCCATAACTTGGAGCTCCTTGGTTATAATTAATGTTCTCACACCATATGTTTTCAAACCTGGCGATTGTCTTTCCTTTATTGTATTTCTTTTTTTTCATTACTCAATTTATACATATTTGAACAGTGAGGTTTCTTTGGTCAATTGCTGCATGCGAATAGCATCGTCTCTGACAGGCAGAAAAATACAATTTTGAGAATTTCATATTAAACTCACTCAGCTCATTTTGCATACTTTATGGCTTTACAACATCCTAATAGGAAACTGAATAGATACTTAAATTCATGAATTGTGACGGTTTGCAATTAAACATGAGGTTGTTTGGAAGGTTAAACCTCATTTCAGTAAGTTAATAGTATAGTCAAAACTATGCAGGCACTTAACGTTTGGTGTGCTACTCAAGTGGAGATAAGCTGCAGTAAGCTGTTTTTAACCAGTACTTTAAAATGCGTGTACACTTATAGGCTGTGTGTCATTAGTGGTTCCATTGACCTCTATCCACTGACACTCAGGCCTTGGTACATGCTTCTAAAGGAGGCCACTTAAACAACAGTGGTAAAGGGTTAGCTAAGGAGAGGGAGATTGAGAATAAAGAACCTTGAGTGTGGACTTTCAGCCCAATGTTTTTTAATTGCTAGTTGTAGGATTAGCACACCTGATTTTAACCAACCATGCACCTAATGTTTGCACCTACTGAGTAACTCTCTCAGCCCTCAGAGGGCAAAACACACCATGGCCCGTTCACTAAAAAATGACCTAAATCACAATTAAAGTAAACAACTTTTCTATTGGGTTAAGTATATTATTGTTCCCTTTTATAATTACTCGCAACCTTCTGAGGGTGAATCTGCATGACACCTCATAGTATGTTGCTGCTCTGGTTGTGCAAGTGGCATATTTTGCTTGTCTCCCTTTTTTTTTCCGCTCACTTCCCTGCACCCACTTGATATTGTATTTTGGTGACTTCCTTTAAACTCCTCTTCGTCCAGTTGGGAGATGAGGGGGAGTCATGGATGTAACAGTGCACAGTGTCAAGCATTGCTGGTTGTTATTGGTTGCAGCAACTCCCTTCTCAGGTAAAAGATGCAAACATTCGTCTTGTTTCTGGCTTTTCAATCTCTGGCTATTAAAATAAACATGATTAACATGTTTAAACTAGGCTTGTTCAAAGCTTCAACAAACATTTTGTGGATGATGAATTTGGCAGCTTGATTTACACATGTTTCTGGCAAGCCGAGGTTGACGCCACCATTTATCTTATTTGCTCTAGCCGATGATGTAAATAATTGCCCTCCAACACAGATCTGTCACTGTTTGCTGTGATGCTGGCTGTGTGGATTGTGGAGGTGGTAGGTTGTCGTAGAGTGACTGGTAAACACTTTTTAGCTAAGAGCAAAGCAATCACATCTATTGTCTCTTCTCTTCCCAACAGGTAAGCCAAAGCCTGCAGCATGGTACTTTACAACTGCAGCAGAGATTTGCTTTTGGTTGCTTTTAACAAATAGTAGTGCAGAATCATGGCTGTAATAAGAAAAAAAACGGGTTGATATTGGAGCTGGAGTATTTTTTTCAGCAGAGGTTCTCAGATTGACAGCTACATTTTGAACTATGAATAGAATGATAAATGTACACAACAACGCAGTTACTCTAAGAAAAATAAACCATGACTTAATTTTACTGGCAGTGAAGGAACTCCATTGACAGCAAAAAACTATTTCCCATTTCTTGGGTGGTGAGCAGCAAAATGTTTGACTCTAATTGGACAAAGTTTATAATCCCAAGAGGCACAATATGCCTGCGGGCTGGTACTGCGGGTTTACCACTGAATAATGCCAGTCCATTTATCAGAACAACAAGAACATCTCCCATGTTAAGCAAATAAAGTAATTTTCTTTTTTTTTGTTGATAAGATAAGAAGATTGATATTTATTTAACCTCTGTGTGTTCAAGAGACAGAGTGGTCCCTAGTGTGCTTAGATTAAATACATACATACTTCATTACACAAAGAAAGTGTAGTCCTTGCTAAACAGTGCATCACAACCAACAATGATTTAAAGCGAGGACCCCCCCCTCCCCGCCCCCCAATTCACTTATTGCATTGGATTTTTAATTTTACTTTATTTTAAGCTTCTGTGAATTCTTATCCTTCTTGAGTTTAAATGTTTTTACTTGTGACTCACTGTGAAATGCTTCAGGGTTGATGGTTGATATAGAATATTGTTGTTGCTAAAGGTCATGATTGTTTTTTTGTTTGTCATAAAAGGCATCAGTAATAATTTTAGAATGTTTCATAACCATCTTAAAACCCCTCACTGGAATATTCTCTCAGCTAGTAGAAAAGAACAGCATGACATAAATCAAAAAGCAGGTTAATAGGGAAAAATAATGGGGCTTGGGAGGCTGTTTACAAACAGGATAGATTTGTAGATGTTGGCATGTGAGTGCTTTGCTGCACTTATTGTGTTAGCACCTTTTTATGCCATTAAACATTGATTCTAAAAGATCATGATGATGTGCTGCCTGGATAGTTCAACATGTTCATTCCATGTGCTTTGTTTCTCTCTGTGCTCTCAGTTGGAGTATTAATCCTGACTAAACCTGTCACAAATCTATATCTGTATTAAATAGACTGAGCAGAAATTCTATTATTATTGATCGTACAAACCAAGCAATATCTGAGGCAGCAACTGTGACTCACTCGTATGTTGGATCAAATCTTTTTTGTGCCTCGGCATTACAACCAACAGCTTTTATATTTACACAGAGGATGTGCCCGTCTGTGTAGTGATGCGTTCGTGGTTTCTGGTAAATTTCAGCCTTGTGTGTTGCTTCTTCTTCCTGTAATCAGATCGTCTGATGGATGGTGATGGAGGGGGCTCATGCTGCTGATACAGAATGCAGCGCGACGCCATGTCTCACGGTTTTTCCCTGCTCTGTCACATGAAGCGTCTCGCCTGATATGTGTCTGCCTTGTCATTGTGACACTCGGAAAGCAAACACACACACACACAAATGTGTTCGTGTCTACAGAGCAGTGAAGACACAAAGACTATGCTGTCATTAGTGCCTCCTCTGCTGTTTTACTATTGTTTTCTATTCCTTTGTTCCTTGAGATCATGTCTTTATTGTCCTTATCTTGCTTTTTTAAATACACACCGACGCGCGCACACACACACACACACACACACACACACACACACACACACACACACACACACACACACACACACACACACACACACACACACACACACACACACACACACACACACACACTGGCACAGCTGCTTTGTGGGAAAGTCTTGTCTAAAATCTGATAGAGTGTTTGGTGAACAAATTGGATGGGATATTAATAGATGTATCCTTCACATGTAATTACACTTGAAGGATGTAGGATTTTTAACATCATGAATTAAGGTTATTAAACACATCTGCTATTTCCTTTAACGACTTTATTTCACAGCTCTCTTGATAAATCAAGGACATTTTGTGAGACTTAATGTGCTTCAAATGTTTTGTGCTTCTTGTGTTCTTTCTTTCCAGCCTGAACCCGTACAGCTATGACGAGAGCTGCGTGTCGAGCAGCGTGGACCACCTTCCCCTGGCCGCTCTCCCACTCCTTGCCATCGTCTCCCCTCGCTACCAGGACGCCGTGGCAACAGTGATTGCCCGAGCCAACCAGGTGTACCACAGCTTTCTGCAGTCGGAGGACGGCCAGGGATTCAGGGGGCAGGTCTGTGTCGCCTCTTGTCTAGTTTGGGAGGAGAGTGGAGGAGAACTCCTTCACTGTAGTCTCTCATCGTTGAACAATGAGTTAGAGGCACTTCAAAAGAAGTCAATGATTGTCAAAGGAAGTGAAGATGGCTTTTGAGTGGGCTGTGGGATCTCAGGCCCCTCAGAGAGCTCGAGATCTCTATAGTTTAAGTGGACCACATTTCACTGTCTTGCACATAACATCTAATTGGCTCTTGGTAACAAGCTGCAGTGTCTAAAGAGGTAATGATCTGTGAGGAACTGTGTACAATTAAGTTAATGTAACCACATTTGGTTCGTGCTCTGAAACATAACTTCTCTTTACTTAGCTTAAACCTACGTAAACTATCCTGTAAGTAATTACAGAGGCAGATCATCGAGTGTACAGCAAATTAAAGATATTTTCTGCTTCTTCTATTACAGTAGCTGCTGAAGTCCAGCTGCAGGAGTTGCTTGTTATGGAAAGTAACTGATTGTCAGGCCAGACCCAACAATGTGATGTTGTTTTGCAATGCTGCGCATGGACACGGACAGGTGCTAACACCTGAAAAAAACATAGAGATACATTTAATTTAGAGGAATGAAACATACACATTTGCATTACATTTTAGGTAAACAGGTAAAGCTTCCTTTTTGTGAATATTATCAGCAGTGATTGTGTAAGACAAATATTGTACCATCTCCTGTTGGTACAAATTGGTAGATAAAAAAATCTTGTAAGCTAGTTTAAAAAGTAGGATACTGTTACAATGTACAGTAAATACAGCATCCTCTTTGTCTGTTGTGCAAAACTGTTAAACAACGTCAGAGTGGCCTTTCCGTTCAAGCAGAATCAGCTGTTTTTGTTTTTAAAACCCACTTCAAACACATCTTTAACGGTTCTCCTTTAAATGCTTTCACTGACTCCACCAAATGTAGAAGGCGTCTACATTATTATTATTTTTTTTTTTCTCTGCAGGTCTGCCTGATGGGCGACTGTGTGGGAGGTGTGCTGTGCTTTGACGCTTTGTGCTTCAGTAACCACCAGAGGCCCGGCAGCCCCAACAACAGCAGCAGAAACATCAGCACTGAGAGCCTGAAGGTGAAAGAGCTCAATGTAACAGTGACAACATGGCGATGCACAGGCCTGTCGAAGGTTTGGGACACTCTGAACAGCTGGTTATAGAACATTTTACTGGGGATAGATGATTAAAAGATTACTGAAATTGAGCCAGCTTACATGCCTGTTCAACCCTGTTTCAATCAGAGGAGTTAATTAGTGTGTACAAAGTGTGCACATGTGCTTCGGTGGCGGCGTCCTTTGCACAAATCCTTCATACACGAAACTCATCTCCGTCTATTTCCTGTCATTTTTAAGACACGTCTTGTAGATGGGTTGCTTTACACTAGAGGCAATGTCCTTGGCACCGTGTTTTCTCCAGTCTCATACATAAATGCTGTAAATAAATGCTGCAGTGGAGATGGTAATTTAGTATTTTTGGCTCACTGGTTGTTTTCAAGGCTTGATTTGATGGAAATCTGAAAGTTTCCGAGAATTCCTTCCTGCAGCAGTATAGATCGTTCTATCTGCAAGATCTGCTCTCCTGAAGCAGCTGGTCATTTCATGTCAATTTCTATGTGAATCCCTTCTTTCCTTTTTTTTTTTTTTTTATTGTGTTCTCACTTCTCCCGTCAGCCATTAAAACCCACACGCATGCTGTCCGTTCTGTCCCTCTCGCACATGCACCATTTTCCCTCCTACATTTAACAGATCACCTGGGACAATGCCTTCCATCTGATTATATGTACCAGCACACCCATTGGTGTGATACTTGTGCCTCCTCTCAGGATAACTCGGGCCTGCTCGGGGAGTCCAGTCTGAGCTCCAGCAAGAGGTTGAGTAAGAGCAACATCGACATATCCGCCCCAAACGAAGGGCACGGCCAGGGTGGGCCGCCGCTCAGCCGCAAGCAGAGTGACTCATATGACGGAGACACATCGTCCACGGGCCAGCACAGCTTCTTCTCGAGGTGAGACAGTACACATAAACTCACCAACACAAGAGGTGATATGATGGTTTAATTTTTTCCACCAAGACATTTTGACAATAAAGACTCAGGTGTCTTTGTGGATAACATTGTATGATTTTTCTACGCGTATGATTTTTACGAACTGTTCACAAGTACGGTCAAACTTATATGACGTTTACATAGTAATAGTTTGATTCTATCAATCAGTCAGGCAAAACACTGATGCAAAAGGAGACTGAGTCTTTTTGTAATAAAAAATATCATCATTTCACAGATGACTGTTCCATTAATTAATTGACTATATACAGTTTATCTAAAATAAAAAACAACATTTGGATTATCTGTTCGCTCATCTTGCTTAATTAAGAAAACACAAACACTCACAACCTAGGAAAAAAAAAAGCATCTTAGACATCGGGCACACAGACTGTTGATAGAAACTCTTTTATCCATGTCTGTCAAACAGCATCTGTTGATCACTGATAAGTGTTTTAGAGGCTCTTATGATGACCCAGATGTTTCATGCCAGCCCTCATCCAGGTTTCCCCTGCCCTGTTTCGCTCCTGCTCTATATCATTATTTGCAGCTTGACTGCAACTCCTGCCTACCTGCCTCAGCTGAACTATAAATAGCCTGTTTGAGCCTGTGCCAGCCGGTTTGTGTGGGAGACCGAGTAGTGCTTGTGAATTTAGCTGGGTCAGAGTGGCTGGAGGGGGTAAAATTGCCATGTTGACTCATTTCAAGCAACCAGTGTTCCCTTTACAAATAACATAGTCCACTAGGCTTACACCACCAAAGACACAGAGTCACTGAGGGGAGGACCCGATCAGTTCACAGTTTAAAAACTCTGTGTTAATGGCAATGCATCCATCACCTTTCCCTTATTTAAAACTCCCCATCAGCAGCGTGGATGCTCACCTCTGCTCCTCATTTGTAGCTCATTCTAGATAAACAGTAATAAACATGTTGGTTCAAAATATGAAATCGGTCTGGGTAGCTCATCTTTATCGACACACTCTATGGGGGCTGAATCTTTTTTTTTAACTCATCCCTTTTGATTTAATAAAGGATAAAAGTTATTCATAATAAAGCGTGTAGCTGACATGAATGATGAGCGCTTGGTGTAGCTGTTTGTCAGGAGACTTAAAACCAGACCAGCTCTGCCTGTTAGAAATAGAAAGCCATATAGTTAAGAAACTACAGCAAATAATGTTGTTAGGTGTGTTGAGACAGCATTTTCAATATAGGATAGGATAGGTTAGGATAGTACTTTATTGATCCCCAGAGGGGAAATTCGGGCGTTGCAGCAGCACGGGACACGTAAGCTCAAAATACAAAATACACATTATAGAGAATAGATTAGATAGATTAGATTAGATGGCCACCGCCATTCATGAGCTTCAAGTGCCCCCCTCAGTAACCAATGGGTGACATCACTTGGGATGTGTTTATATTTATTTACAGTGTAATGTAAAAACAGAAGGCATTCATACTTGAAAAAGGACATACTGTAATACACAGCATTTCGATATCTACGTATTTTTAAGAACCTCTTATTCTTAAGAAAACACATGCTGTGCTTGTTGAGCTGCTGAGAGGCTTCATTCACACTTCATTTTCATGACAAAACATGTCATGGATTTATTTTTTGATAGGAAGGCATCAGTATCAGAACTGAGGTAGCTGTTTATTTAACTGAAAAATATCTGTCAGATTTATCTATCATATCATTGCTCACCCAGGCAGCAATTCCTTTGGGAATTAAATACAATCATTTCCAACAAATATTGCACTTCTTACAGAGTAGAAAACACGTAGTCCTCCACTCTTTTAATAATCCTTTCACATGTACTTTTCTTGCAAATAGTAATGTCCAAATCATCCACTGCCCCTTGTTTTTAGCATAAATTATCCTTTCATGTTTAGAACTTTCTAGATGTTTAGAGGAAGTTGCAATGTGGACGCCTGCAGAATTTATACAGATTGAAAAATTAAATGGCTTGGTATTAAGGCGAGAAGGAGTGGAAACATTATGAGATAAAAGACCAAAACAAAAGAAAGTGGAAGGCAATCAAAGCATTATTGATTCAACATCAAAATGTCTGGAGCCTCTCTGCTAATCCTTTCTCCCCATGAAGGACTTAATGTGGAAATGTTGGCTCGCTAGAGAGCAGAGAGAGCTCGTCAGTCAGCGGGGAGTCGAGGCTGAGAGAAGCTCTGCTGTTCAAACAGCTCTGAGTATGAAGCCGCCTGTGAAGGCAGAGTAAAGACCAGCTCAGGCTGAGTCATAAAGGCCCTGCGCCTACAACGACCTCTGAATGTTAAATCAAGCCAGGCTACAATTAAATAAGGACAACGCAAAAGCATCACTGACTCATCTTTGCCAAGACTGAGATATTTGCTTTCCCCATTTTAAGTATGGATATGATTGACCTTTAAAGTTTGAGTTCAGTTCTGTTTTACTTGAACAGTAAAATAATCCCAGCTAAGTGCTATTATATTATCTGATCATATATTATATGACCAAATCTTTTTGTTTAAATACCTCACTTAAAGCCAAATTTACTGTCTTTAAATTATCTTTTGTCTTATTGAGCATTTTCTGAAAAGGTTGTTCCCTGCTGCATAAATAGAGTCCGAGGTAACACTCGAATGTTGAACTACAGAAGAGGATAAGAGCCACTGAAAAAAAATGAGAATTGTAACTTTCCTCAGAATATGACTTTAATCTCAGAATTCTAAGAAAAAAGTCAGAATTCGGAGATTAAAGTCAGAATAACAAGGTTAAAGTCAGAAATATGAGATCAAAGTCAGACTTCTGACTTTTTTTTGTCAGATTTAAAAAAAAAAAAAAAAACAGTCAGAACCCCCCCCCCCCCCCCCCAAAAAAAAAAAAAATCAGTGGCCCTAATCCTCTTCCGCATTTAACTAATAAATCAACAGCACTGCTTGTGTTAACAAAGTAAAAAAAGTAATTTTAAGGTTTGCCACAATGGGCTGCTGCAATAACAGGCAATAATTTGTGTCCATGTCCGTTCCCCCAGTCTGATGAAGGAAGGCGTGGAGTTGCGAGGTGGCAGTAGCACCAGTCTGGTGTTGAACCCGGGCAGATTTGACTTTGAGGTTTCAGACTGCTTCCTGCTCGGCTGTCCGCTGGGCCTGGTGCTG
Source organism: Labrus bergylta (assembly GCF_963930695.1). Taxonomy (NCBI): domain Eukaryota; kingdom Metazoa; phylum Chordata; class Actinopteri; order Labriformes; family Labridae; genus Labrus; species Labrus bergylta. The sequence goes on from NC_089205.1 coordinate 18,277,140, forward strand.
GCTATGAGACGCACAGTGCTGCCCGCCGTCCAAGGTGAGAATCGAACGCTTCAAAAACACATCGGGGGAATGAAATTCTTCAAGTTGTACTGTTTTTACTATTCTCCCTTGAATCGCTTGTCTGTTTTCGTTGAACTGCAAAAAGGTGATACACCGACCAATGTGTAATTGATTGATTGATATGTGATAAGAATATGACATGCCTGGATGGTTTCTTTGGTTTTCATGTTTTCTTTTGTAAAACACAAAAAAAATGGCATGACTTCTGTTTCAACTGGTATTGACTTTGATTTGCCCTTATTAAGGTGGTTTTATGTGATTTTTCTGCAACTTTGTTCCTTTTTTACCATAAAACTGATCTCATAATATGTTTCCCCTCATTGTAACAGGGTAGAAAATGTAACTGAGCTGATGATTAAGTTGCACCGACAGTATAGCAATATCAACAAAAGACTTTAAGCAGGATTTCTGTGAGCCCTTTGGGTTTTCCACACCCTCCTATGCAGGGGTGAAGGTAGTTATACATTCTTGCAGGTACTATTACGACAACCTTCATCGCTTAATATTGTTCACCTCTCCTCGGCTTCATGCATCCTTGAAACAAACGATTGCATATTATAATACCTGTACGGAGTAGAAAGAAATTAATACAATAAATCAAACGCACCCCTCCTCAAGTGCTGTGTTTATGAAGTGAAGAAAGATGCACAGTCGCGTACTGTTGAAATGAATTACAGAGAAACCCCTGATCGTTATCTCACACACACCTTACCTGAGCTGCTGTCTGTGTTGTTGGAATAAAACAGAATACCATGAAACTTAACAACCTATTCCGTTTCAAATTTGACTTGCGAGGTTTTGCACCAAACGTTTGCCTGCCAAAAACGTTTGCCTGCCAAAAACCCACAGCGCTGCAGCCAGCTGCAACGTGCCGGTGAAAGCTCGCGGCCACGTTAACTTGCAGTAATAAAAGCAGGCTGAGCTCCGTCCAGCACGGATTAAAACACAGCAAGGGCAGATCAGAAGCAATTCGGAATGATTTAGAAGAGATTAATAAGGAGACAAAATGTTGTTTGGATGACCTAATTTAGCAGATGTATTTTCTTGCTGAAAGCCGTGACTGTTTCTTGAATGTGGGTTGTGGCAGGCTGCTGCTCTTCCCTCTTTGTGAATCTTTTAGTTGTTTAGCGTACCGGTTTACTTTCTGCCCTACTCCTATTTTAAACATTTGTAACACAACACAGCTTAACTTCTTCTTCCTAATGGGTTTTTAATTTTCATTGTGTTTTCAGTGAGCCAGCTCCATCCAGCCTGCTCTCAGATTTTCAATCTGTTTTACCCCTCGGACCCTTCTGCCTCCAGACTGGAGCCTCTGCTGCAGCCCCTCTTCCACAAGCTGCCCCCGTTTGCTGTTCCACGCTACCAGCGCTACCCCCTAGGAGACGGGCGCTCGATGCTCATAGGTAGGGCCGTGATTGGACGATGGGAATCAATTTTACCATCAGGATGGAAAAGATGCAAGGGGAGCTCCTTGTGAATATTTTATGAGTCTAATTATTTTTGGTGTATTTGAAATTTCACATTAATAACCTTTTTGGACTTTGCATTTTTATGCTGGCTTGGAACCTTTGAGGAATCCTGGTAGTGATACTGGATTACAGCAGAGGACAAGTCATATGACTAAAAAGTGTGAATTTTCACAGGCACATATGTGAACTTCAATCCCATCCATCTGATCGTTCCCTGCAGAGGCTGTGCTAAATCCTGCCCCTGTAGTCTGAAGTTGAAGTAATTACACCTCATCTGTTTGTGATGCAGTGCCTTTAGCCTGCCAGAGATCTGACGATGAGACAGGGTATGGGAGTTATTAGTCTACTTGATATACTGTAGCACAACACTGCTGTAATCCCTCTGGAGAATTTGGTTGTAGAGACTGAGTCCTTAACGAGCCACTGATTTATTTGAAGCATGTTTTAACCCACTTTTGGGACGGAGAGACTCGTTCTTAACAGCAGTTATGACGCATCGCTAGTATCCCCTGTCTCTCCATGCTCCCAGTCTCTCCTCTTTGAGAGAAAATAGGACGACTGGGCTCTCGTACTAAAAACATGGGGGCCAGAACCCACATCAGAAGATAAGACTCTGGTTTGGTGTAAGGCCTTAATACACTTTTTTAAACCCCTTACTCCAATTCCGGTTATCAGAAAAAGTATAATTCAAAGCAGATTTACAAAGTGCAATACAAGAGATAAAAAAAGACAAATGTGTTTGCTACAAGACCCTATATGGTAAATGGACTTGAGCTTTTATAGCGCTTTTCTAGTCTCCCGACTACTCAAAGTGCTTTTACACCGCATGTCACACCTACCCATTCACAGCCATTCACACACTGATGGTAGTGATCTCTATGTAGTATCATCCATCAGAAGTAACTAATCCCATTCATACACCACCACCGAAGCAGCGGGAGCAATTCGGGGGTTAGGTGTCTTGCCCAAGGTCACATCGGACATGTTGCCCAGCTGGGGATCGGACCCTCGACCTTCCGGTTGAGAGACGACGACTCTACCAACAGCCGCCTCATGTTTAAGCTTTTTATTTAAACCCGGAAAATGCTAAGTGTATTTACATTCCTTAGGACAAATTTGTTTTGTTTATTATCCAATCCAGAAAGGTTGTAGATATAAAGGTTTTGAGGGTTATTATTATTAAGAGTGGCATCATTTTTTTTCAACAATATTAATACACCTTGTATTAATACAACAATAATGGCCATTTGCAGATAATTACAGATGATTTAAACACATTAATAACCATGCTACATCAGTAACTCAGCAACAATTTTGACACAAGTTTAAATAACATTTGTCAAAAAATTTGTCAATTATCATTTATTATGCACAACATGAAAAAATAGTTCAAACCCTAAAATACATTGTGAAACAACAATACAGCCAACCAGTCATCCCATACCAACAACCTGCCTACCTACAAACCAACCAATCAACCAACCACCCAAAAACCCATCGCTCAATACAACCAACTAACCAACCATCAAGCAAACCGAACACCCAATGAACCTGCTAAAACAAAGAAACAACCCAACAAAGCCAAAACAAATCAACCAACAATCTATTAACTAAACTTAGCTAACCCAAACAACCAATCAATTGCACCCATCAATCTCCGTACAGTTTTCCTGTTCAACAGGGAACCTATAATTTATCCATGGGTTGTGCTTGAATGTGACCTGTTTACAAAACATGTCTGACACATGACAGTAAATAAGACGATTTTTACACAGCACTGTTAACTGCTGCCTAAACTGTGATCTATAAATAAAATCCTGATCAGCCAGTCACAAGGTGGAACGCCTAGCCAGTACTGCTAATAAAAGTGATGAAGTTTAAAAGCAAGCACACATCTCAGTCTTGCAGCTATACAAGATTTTAATAATGAGTCTGCAGCATCCCAGTTTTATTGGTTTGGCTTTGAAGCTGTCAAATTATGTGTTAAATTAAAAACCACAGACAGGTGCACAGAGACAGAGGCAAACATACACTAACACACTCTTGCTCTCACACACACACACACACACACACACACACACACACACACACACACACACACACACACACACACACACACACACACACACACACACACACACACACACACACACACACACACACACACACTCGCACAGTCAGACATCACCAATTTCCTGCTCTGTAATATGGTAATTAGTTGTTACGAAGGCATGGAGAGCCAATCAAATCAGGCTCCTTTGGGTATGACTTTGACTGCAACACCCGTCAACAGTGGAGCTTTTATTATGATGAATGCTGCTAATATAGGGAGAAGAAGCCCTCTTCTTATTGATTTCCAGCTGGGGTTCAATGGCAAATGTTATCAGTCAAGACAGCAAATGCACATGGAGTTATATGCTTTTTTATCAGTATTGATCACAGGGCTAACCGTGCCTAAATGTAAAGATAGTGGTGTAGTTTTTGCTCACCCTCCATGTGAAAGCTGAGAGTGTGATGAGGGCTTGAGAGAAGGGTGCTGAGATAAAAGTCACTTTCTGTCTCTTTTTGTTACAAAGACGTTTCAAGGCCACGGAGCAATCATCCTTGCTTACCGTCTGAATTCTCTGCTTGTCCTTCCTTTAACCACCGTCATCAGCTGTTTTACTCTCCCCTGCCTCATGCTTTAATCATGATCTCTCTGCTTCCATGTTGATTGGGTGTTTTCTGAACATTTTATTTCTTTAAACTCGCCTTCGTCCCCCCCCTTTATGTCTTATGTTTATGTAACATATTCTTTCTTGCTAGCAGATTTTTGATGCTACTCCCTGCTGTCTCTGCTTCTCCTTCAGCAAAAATCATTTGAAATTTAATGTGTGTGCGTCATAGTCAATGTCCCTTTCTCTCCTCTTTCTGTCTGCTGAAATAATCTTTTCCTCTCTCTTTGCTTCTCTCTGCTTATTGTGCTCTCAATGAAAGACACAGCTGTTCCAGACTCTGAGGGAGAATAAGGTTACTTTGTAAAGCCTGGTTTATACTTCTGCGTTGAATCTACAGTAGTGGCCTACGTTGGGCATGGCCTACGCTTTGTGAGCACTTGTGCGTTCGTGTGTCTGCATAGCTCTGCAGTAGTCTGCCTACAAATGTTAGTTGACGGTCTGATTTCTATGCTAGTAAAATCATCGATTTCTGTTTCCGCCACGTTCTCTGCTTTTTTGTGTAAAGGAAACCATGGTGACTGAAACCAAGCGTGTTATGTTGGAGTTGGAGAGGATAAATAATGACCAGACGTTGATTGTACTGCGATATACTGCAATTATTGCAAGAAAGAAAAGAAAGGAGACGTCAGAGGAGATGGATTGTATGGACGGCATTGGAATGGATGGATGAAATATTCAACTCGATAGCGATGTTAGCTCAGTCTACTCGTTAGCATAGGTTAAAAACACAGAGGTTCATGATACAAAGGACATATATTTATCTTCTGGTCATAATAAGTTTAGGTTTCCCCGAAGTTGTACATGTATTGAAAGCCAGGAGAGGAAAAGGGAGACCTGTGTCGTTTCTCCCACTTCAGCTGGAGAATATATGTTCTGTTTGTTTTACCCATTTTTAGAAAAATGGTATAAGAATAATGTCCAACACATTTCCTTGAAGCACAAAGTGGTTCCCGCAGGGCTACAAAGAACAATTATTTTCACTGATTTCTTCTTCTGATAAGTGTTTTATGTAATTGCATGCCTTCAACCATGAGGTTATGATTGAAGTCTCTTAATCAAAGAAGCAGTAGTTATGATCCTTCTAAAACCGTTAATACTTGAATGACGGGTTTATCAGTTGATTAGATTTTGACAAACTTTAGCCTAAAGAATAAAAGTTGTTAACTCCAAGCTTATAGTTTGTTTGATGTTGTTGGTATGTCTGTTTGACCAGCAGTCAAAAAGCCAACACTTATAATGCATAATAAGAAAATTGTATTTTCTATATAGCAGCCCTTATTTGCTTTTACAAGCATTCTCAACATCTTATAGCTCTATTTCTGAATTGCTGTTGTTAATTTTGCATTAAGGTATAATGCATAATGCATTATTTTCACTGCTTATAACACTTCCTAAACATTGCTATGAGTTGATGTGAATGCTTATAATTACTTGTAAGGACTGTTATACAGCCACTTTATAAATGTGCTCATGATGCATTATAAGCGATGGGTTCATATAAAGTGTTACCCATATTCTTTTCACCATTATAAAATATCCTCATCTACATAGCACCACTATGTTCCTTTTAAAAATGAACCAAATAGCTTTTGTGCCTAAACCTAACCAATTACTACTATCAGTTTAGCCTCCTAAAGAGTTTAAAAAAGAATGATCTCTCACATATGAATGCTGTGGAAACATGCATGAATGTACAGGGAACATCTATGGATGGCGTTGTATTTGTAGTTTGGAGAAAAAAGTAATGTGGTATTTCTTTTATTTTTATGGATAAATATTGTCAAAAAAAAGTCCTATTCTTTTTCTTAATACCTCTCTCTGCAATATCTTCCAAACCACAAATATAATTTCCACCCCTCAAATCAAACCCATTAGTTTGAAAACTATCAATCAACAACAATCTGGCATCCATGAAACTCATCCAGTGTGTGTGTGTGTGTGTGTGTCAGATCCCATCAGTCCGAATGTGAATCAGTCTTTGTCTTCATTTATGAATCACACCTGATTCCTTGTCATGTCTGAGGGGGCAGCTATTAATCTGTATTCCTCTGCTGTAGCCGATCCTTCACCGAGCAAACACGCAACATGTGGCTGCATCTGACAGTTTATTTGTAATCATTACAGCAAGAAGGGGACAGAGGGGGTAATCTGCCAATTAGCGGCTGTTCTGGGTGAAAAAGTAACACAAGCTGATCCAAAGATAGAAATATTGAATCAGGTAAAGAGATTTTAAACGGAGAGAGAAATGTTCTGTTTGGTGTGAATTGAAGTCATGTCATGTCATGTCATGGAAAAAGGTAAATGGACTTGAGCTTGTATAAAGCTTTTCTAGTCTTCTTACTACTCAAAGCGCTTTTACACCACAGGTCAAAGGTCACACCTACCTATTCACACCCATTCACACACTGATGGCAGAGGCTGCTATGTAAAGTATGCATCAGTATTTACTAAACCATTCATAGACATTCACACACTGACAACGAAGCAGTGGTAGTAACTTGGGGTTAAGTGTCTTGCAAATTTAGAATTGTTTTTTTATATTCTATGTGTTATTGTTTTTTTTCCTGTGCGTTATGATAAATAATATTTTTCAATCAACTGTTGATTATTGGCTTTTTAATTCAATATACAAACTGCTTTTAACTTTTTAAAAAGCACTATAAAAATAAAGATATATTAATATTATCATTATTATTATCATTATGTAGACAGGAAATTGTTTGAGTGGAAAGTATCTGGAGAATTTGTTATTTCCCAGGATGCAGCAGGATTCTCTCTGAGCAAAGACCATCTGCATAGAGCTCACGTCAGCCATTCTAATTCCTACTCCAGCTCTCAGTTACCACTTTATGTCCCCTCCATCACATAAGAAGACATCTCCCCTGATTGATATATGTTACAGTCAATGGCAGAGAGTAAATGACATGCTACAGAAGCTGGGTCATCTTTCCTATGGGTCTCTGCCTGTTTGTGCCTGCTTACAATTTTATATAACGCACAAACAAAGATAACATCTTCTTCAACTGTTTGGTAGAACATGGATTTGGTTCATCCATTCCAACTGAGGTCAACATCTCCTCTGAAGCACACTGTGCAGCATACTGTGCAGACTCATTGAGTCAAGACATATCCACTGTCATAATGCAGCAACATTGAAGGCATAGGTAACAGGATAATAAGTACTCTCTGAAGTCTGGCTGAAAAAAAAAAACATTAAGAATTTCATAATGCAGGGACAAAAGTAAAATGAGGTGTATTCAGAGAAAAATAAATGCCTCTTTAAAGCTGTCTTGTTCAGCTTTCTGTTGTTTAGCTATGATTGCTAATAGAAGTTATGTTACATTAGGGTTTAAGTCTCATTTGTCCCCTTGATGTAACCTAGGGTTGAAGATGAAAGCATATTGAACTGAGCTGCTAGACGCTAGCCTCTATGATGGTTGAATTATTGATGTAATTTGCAATTTCTTGTCTGTGCATCTCAGGGAATAACAAGTAGATCCATGATGTCTGTAGAATTCAGGTCTTCAGGGAAATTTCTAATTTTCCTATTACACAGTATTATCCCTGAACAAAAGATGTGTTAAGGCATGCCTCTGGAAGAGAAGAACCTAACCTCATAAATGTATTCTGCTCAGCAGGGGCTAAGAGAAAAAGGCTTTTTGTGATTTATAGAAGCAAAACAAATAAAATGAACCCCATGAAGAGTAAAGGCTTTTTCTTTAATTGTACCCCTTCGTAGTGCTTTTCTGTGGTTTTCAAACACAAAGCAAGTCAATACACAGCAAGAGGCTGTGGTATTAGGGAAAATAACAGCATTGATTTAAAGATTAAAACCCGTCATTTGTTGTGTGATCATAGCATTTAATCAACTCTTCCCTCTCTGATGTCTTTTCTCTTTCTCTCCTTTTCTTTCTAGCCGAGAGTATTCAAGGCCATCCGAATGTGTTTCTGGAGGGTGATCAAACTACAGGAGGTCCAGCTTCACAGTCGTCGTCTGAGACAAAGACCGAAGGCGGAGGAGGAGGAAGAGGAGGAGGAGGAGATGGAGGTCGTAGATCCAGTGTGACCAGTGTGGAAAGTGAAACGTCGATTTGCTCCATGAGCCAGCTGGGAAACACCATCAGTAACAGTGAGTGGGAGGGGAGCTACAGTTTCCACGTCTCATTTGTTCAATTATCTCCTGGAGATGAATTCAGGTTCGCAACGTTTCACAACTCTTTAGTTGCACTCAGATATACAATCAATGCTTGCATATGTGTGTCTGTGCGTTCCAGTTTCCAGTAGCTGGTGGGGCTCAAAGAGGCTGGATTTTGCTTTGTTCTGCCCTGATGTGCTGACCTCCTTCCCTACTGTGGCTCTGCCTCACCTTTTTCATGCCTCCTACTGGGAGTCAACTGACGTAGCAGCTTTTGTTCTCCGGCAGGTTGGTAAACTTATTGTAAACAAATTGTTTCTTTGCTGACAGCTGTGTGGTACTGGATAGAGGGTGATGTTTGAAACAGTAGTAGAGTCTTTTCTATATTATTCGTTGTTTTCATTTTAAGTATTGGCGTTTTAGAAACTTGTGTTAAAACACTGGTTGTGACAAATAATAAGAGACCAGTGATTTTTGAATTTGCTTTGCAAATCTAAAACCAATATGAATTTACAGAGTTTATGTATGAGTCTTGTTTTGGTTTATTTAAGGGTCCCAGAATTGACCCTTGGGGGACTCCTTATGGACTCTACATTGCCCGTAGGTGTGAATGTGAATGTGGCTGGTTGTCTGTCAGCCCTGTGATTGACTGGCGATCAGTCCAGGGTGTACCCGGCCTCTCCCCCAATGACAGCTGGGATCGGCTCCAGCCCCCCATGAACCGGAACAGGAAAAGCGGTATAGATAATGGATGGATCGATGGATGGAATTCCTATGCTTTTTCAGTTTGTTTTGATACTTGCTTTAAGATAAGATCTTCATAAATATAATACTACTTGAAGGAACTAAATGCAAGTCCTACTGGTCCTCTCAAAGTTAATGTAGTTTTTTATAGTCTGCTACTTCTTCTCTAACTTTCATGTTTTCCTGTTTAGTTTAAGGTTAAGAAATCTGACTCTGGTTTGTTTGTTGGCTTTCTTATGCCATGTCTTTGAAGCAAATGCAATTTCTTGTGGAACAGATGTTTCCATTAAATCACGTCTTCTTGCTTCACAAACTATAAAGCAGAAAAGTATGATGCTGCTTAGCTGTTCAAGGGCTCCTTCTGTGCAGATGACAACCTGAATGTGTAATAAACACAAGTCTGGCAGCAAGCCAAGAATTTTGTAAAAACTCTTTTATGGGCTGCATGTAGCTGTGTAAAGAACCAGCAGTAAGAAATAATCTATGATATGGAGATTTACTTTTAGATTTGGTCCATACAAAAATATATGAAGTCTACCTCAGAATTATTTCAGTATGTTAAACAACAATCCAATACCGAGTCATGACATGTGGATCTACAGCTCTAAACACACTACACGGTATAACGGCCCATTTTACCTCAATTTAGCCTCTATGAGTGGCGGTCAAGATTGTGGGGATTGTGAAGTACTCTGAAAAACGTCAGCAAGGTTACTATCAACAGTCAGCACACTTTATCTAAGGATGTTTAACATTCACATCACACCTCACAGTTGAGCCTGAGACAAGGCGAAACCCTTTTATCAAACATGCTTGAAGTTTTCACCACTAGAATCTGAACAAATCTAACCAGGCTTTTGTAGCACGGGCTGGTGTGTGTCTAAAAGTGCATGACTACAAACCGTAAAAGCCGGAATTCTAATGTGTGGTTCTTGTTCTTTTATGGTGTATTGGTTCGAATTGTAACAGTGCGCAGCTGTGTCCCAATCTTAAATGGGTCCCCATTCATTTCCATATCTCCATCATCAACTTTTTTTTTTTAAGTCATAAGAACCCAGCCTTAGAGAATAATAATACCATCAGAGCATTTATTTCTAACACTAAGTAGGAATTAAACCTTAAGCCATAGCAGTGTTACCACAATCCTCTACCCACTGAGCTGCCCAGGAAAATATCACATCTTTGATACAGGATGTTCACTGAATCCTCTGAAGAACAAGAAAAAAAGAAGAGCATCACGTCGTGTTCTATTTAAAGCCACGAAAAACACCAGCAATCATTGAACTTGATCATTAGAGAGTGGCGAGCTCCCAGAGAAGAAAAGACGAACAATTTGTTTCCACCTGTGGTTGTGCTCTAACGTGTCTTCTTTGTGCTCTAACGTGAATGGAATAAGGTGAGTGCAACAAAAGGAGAGCTATCAACGCCTCCAGAAGGCTAATAAACCTGAGGTTGATCATTTCTGTTCAGGGTTTTCAGCTTTGCTTAATGCTGTATCATATTTAGAGGTTGTCATGGAATTCCAAGGCTGCACAGAAAACGATTTGTTTACTACTCGGTACTATTCTCACCGTCCGAGTTTAGTATGCAGCAGATTGTCTTCAAAAGATTGGGAACAAAGAGTGTCTTTACAAGAGTCGATATTCTTGGATTTTTTCAAGCTGATGTGTGATTGCTTCTATGAGTCCTCTAAATCAGCTCTCATCCCTTAATCTGTGTCAGAGGTGCTCTTGTCATGAATGCTTCCCATCAGAAATGTGTTTAATGAACCATTTACATAAATGCGGCTTCAATTTAAAACCTTCAGATGTTGTTATCGTCTCTTTTTACTGTGCAGATGGGGTACTCAGGTGAATCTAGGGTTGTTGCTATGAGAAAAATAGAGAAGCACATCATTGGTATGTGCTTCTCTGTGTGTGATGATTGCTGTATTTATTGTTTTTTAAGTACGGGATACCACTGTTGAGGCAGTCAAAGGAGCAATATGTAATTTCGATATGTAGCATTTGAAATGGGTACTGAAGTCCAAATTCAAAACATGGGAGAGAGTTTGCTTGACCACTTCCATTGCTGCAATACCTCTTGGTTTGCTGTTTGCCTGGCAAACCGAGGGGCCTCAAAAACGGTCGAACAGCGAAACAGCCTAACTTCTCTGGTCAAAACAAATACCATTCCGGACCGGAATTAAAACGCAGAGGGAGGACTAAGTGGCTGCTCCATTGTTGCCAGAAGAGAAGCCAGCACATCAACATAGCAGATTTCCTTGATCTCTAATCATATAATAAAGGTCATTTTTTAAATTTAATTCAGTAGAATATATCTTACATATTGGTCCTTTAGATGTATGCAATATTCAAGTCTGAGACAAAACATTTGAAGGGGACCATGAAGTGTATGGTATTTATCGTAGTGACTATTAATGTGTATGGTATGGTATAGTACCATACCCTACCGTACGTACATTATCATTTATATTGTATCATATCCTAAACTTGTTCTGCCTTCCAAATGTAGGATTTTTGAGAGAAAACAGGATATGATTGTCTACTCTGAAAAATGCACATTGTTTTTATCAACAGCTTATGCGATGTGACTGTGTGAAGGCCCAGGAAGCGGACAATCTGGACTCTGCTCCATTCTCTCCCTCCAGCCCACGAGAGAAATGGCTCCGAAGGAGGACACATGTCAAATTAAGGGTAATTCCTAGTTGTATCTTGTATATTTAAAAGTTTATCACAGAATGAAAATTTGAATTTATAGAAACTGAATTGACTTTTAGTAGTTCATATTCAAACTTTATGTAAAACAAGAAAGTCATGATTCATTAAACAAAGCCCTTTAGCTTGGACTCAAAGTGTTACACATCCTGGGGTATTGTCAGAAATAAAACCATCAACTCAAACACACATGAACACAGACATACAAATTCATACTGTAGATAGAGCTGACATTGTTCTTCTGCTGCAATGGAGTGTATTCAATCAAGTCAAAAACCTCTGTGGTTTGGTTGATTGGCTTTTCTTAAATTACTCCTGCACTTTCACCTTGTATCACTGATGTGAGCAGACACACACAATTACTTAATGCTTCTGAGCTGTGCAATACAAAAAACAAGGTCACTTTACTTTCTAGCCAATGTTCCCTTTATTTGTCATTTTCTAAAGACAAGAGTTTAGGGACTACTTGCTTTTCATGAGGCTATAAATAGAAGTGTGCAGCCAGAGTACCATGGAAACATATCTATATTTGACCCTGTGAAGGCGTCTTTATTGTGTCATCTTATTCATGCCTCACCTTGGCCGAGTGATGCATTTCTGATGTAAGTGCCTCAAGAAAAGCGGTTGGCCCCCGTCCTGAACGTGCTTCATGCTGATTGAATTTGGGCACAGCCAGTTCATCTGCAGCAAAGTGATACTATTCAGACAGACTTAGCATCTATTTCTGATCTGCCTCGCTTTGGTGAGAGGTCTTTGTCACAGATTGAGGGGGACCTCTTGCGTGCCTCTTTTTTCTCACTGCTCTGGTCTGACCCACCCCCTCCCCCATTCATCTTTTCCACACCATGGCTGTGAGTGGTGGTTTATACTGAGGCAAGTGTTGCTTTCCTGTTCTCACATAGGAAGGCACACAGAATACTAAGTGAGCAGTGTTGAGGAAATTCTAACCAGATATTGATGACTGTCAGGTTGCCTCAAGTCGCCCACTAGCTTTGATGTGCTGTATGTGTGTGTGTGGAGGTGTGCATATATGGTATATGTTTACTCTACATGCTTTACCATCACAAAATCAGTATGACCTCATGCAAGAAAATAATTAGTTGTTGACAAAACTAATGCAGAATAACAGCAGTAAATGTCAAAACTGCCTTGTTAGACGTCACATCCTTTTGATTCAATTATCATTATCCTCTTATCATTACTAGTAAAAAAATCACAACCTGTTTGCTCACATCAGCACTTAGCAATATTTGTTATTCGCAGATGCTCCATTATTTCCTAGTGAGTGCTGTCAAAACAGCAGTGCCGATTTATGGTAAACGAAGTCTCATCACAGCCTCTCTATTTTGATGCAATCACTGCAATAAGCAAGGGTGGAATTAACCTATTACATTTATTGCTGTTGCTTCGGTTTAGACATACATTTGCTCACAATTTAGTATGTTTGTATAAGCTGCAACTCTTTTAAGAAACATTTGATCATCTCTTCATCAGCATACATACATCCTTCACAAGCTTCGAGAGGAGATGTTGCCTTTATCAGCTGATCTAATGTTTTTTTTTAGTTTTTTTTTAAGTAGTCTAACTATTTGGGAGAAAAGCAGGATGTTTAAATAAAAGTACTTGTGCTGAGCAGAAGGCTTCAGGTCAAAGTAAAGGTTACAGGAATAGCAGAGAAATCAGTAGAACGATTACATTTTCTGTCACGGTGTCCTGAGAATTATAAGTCATGTATAATTCTGCTGATAATAAGCTATTAGGATGCAACCCATCTCTGCAAAATGAGATTTGGGGATTAGTGTTTTTCTGCTGGCTCGCTTGGAGGTACTTACTGGATGTGGCAATATGAGGAAGAGAACAAGACAAGGAAACGTAAAAGAGAGTAAACCCGCTTTTCTGGACCAACCAAAGGTGCATACTTCAGGGGCATTTGGCTGTGCAGAGAAATTTGGTAAATGCATCAAAGCAGATTAAAACTTCAGCCTTTTACCTTAACTTATTAAAAGTTAAATGTCTTGTGGACATGTGACGGATGCAAAGACAAAACCACAGATCCCCACAGCGTTTCAGGCAGGCTTAAGATCACTATCCAGGCCTTCCCTATTTGTTACTTTAAGTTCCATGTACATTTTAAATGATGCTTAAAATTCTGTGTGTTGCTTTATGGGCATGTTGATGTTGTCATTAGCAAACAGTTTCCCATGTAAACAGCTAGTCTATGAAAACCATAGAGCTGTTCATTTGGACTCATGTTTCGAGCTGATGTCCATGTTAACTCACAAAACCAGTGTTTATTTAACACTTGAACCAGCTTTTGTGATCATATTCTATGGCTTTATCACCTCACCAAAGCCATGCCCATTCAAAAATAAAAAACATGATCCATTATTGTTTGGAAAAAATGATTAAAGCGGCTTTAAAATGGCTCTTCTCAGTCCCTTTTTTGTAAAGCTTTCTCAGGATTTGAGCGTTGCCATTTATTTCTTGAGCTTGAGTTATTAATGTATGAATTCAGCCCAGCTCAACTGCCATGTAGCAGCTCCTTCAAAGCCTTTTTTTTTATTTATTATTTTTTTTACTTTATCTCACATTCATCGTCAGAGGATAATCAGATTCTCTCAGCCTCCATTTTCGGCTCTACTGCTTTACTATGATATTTTCTACTATCAACTGCAGAATGTCACTGGCAACCACAGGGTGAATGATGTGATTGCTACAGAGGACGGACCTCAGACTCTGGTTGGCCGTTTCATGTACGGCCCCCTGGACATGGTCACGCTGACTGGAGAAAAGGTGAAAAGCAATGACATGATTGATGACCACAGATATACTGAAGTGCCTCTGAGACATACATTAATTCACACCTGTTGACCAACCTATCACTCTTAGGTGGACATCCTGCTGATGACACAACCTCAGTCTGGCCGCTGGGTGCACTTTGACACAGAGGTGACGAACAGCAGCGGTAGAGTCACATATACAATCCCCAAGAGCAAGAAGCTCAACCTCGGAGTCTATCCTATTAAAATGGTGGTCAAGTAAGCAACCGCGCAGCATGCCTTTTGAAAGACTTCTGCGTAATCAAATAGACAATGAATCGTTTCTATAAATAAGTCCTTTATCCATGCTCTTTATTGGTACATTAGAGTGCAGTATGAAGAGCCTTGCATATTGATTGCGGCTTCTCATTTCTGCTGGAATCACTGTATTTTCCTTTACCAAGGGGGGATCAAACAAGTGCAGAGGCCTACTTGACTGTGCTGCCAAGAGGCATGGAGTGTGTGGTCTTCAGCATCGATGGATCGTTTGCTGCCAGCGTGTCAATCATGGGAAGTGACCCTAAGGTCCGTCCCGGAGCTGTCGATGTTGTCAGGTAACAACTTCTGAGTGTGTCTCTTCTCTTAAGATTAACAAAAGAAAAGTTCAGAGGGATCATCATTCTGGTTTCATATGTATGCTTGTGTGCACAGCAGACACTTAAAGTATTTAACCAGGTCTCATTCCTAGTAATGCCCCAATTTAGGATTTAAAAGAGCAACTTAAAAGCGTGTTTAATCTTCTATATTTTCATGCAGGCACTGGCAGGACCTCGGCTATCTGATCATCTACATCACAGGCCGCCCTGATATGCAGAAGCAGCGCGTGGTGTCGTGGCTCTCGCAGCACAATTTTCCTCACGGGATGATCTTTTTCTCTGAAGGCCTTGTCCATGATCCCCTGCGACAAAAGACCATCTTTCTCAGGAACCTCATACAGGAGGTAAAACTGTGAGACAAACCAGCCCTCTGACATCAATTCAGGAGTTCTTATAAAGCATGCAAAACATGTTGTTCTCTGCTCTTGAGTTACCCTAGATTTCTCTCCTTTCCTCTGCATTACTTTCTGCTTGGGTTAGTTGATTGTGCTGTATTAAAATGCCACGTGATTGTTTCCTCTCTCTCTCTCTCTCTCTCTCTCTCTCCAGTGTCACATTAAGATCAACTCTGCTTATGGCTCCATGAAGGACATCTCTGTTTACAACATGCTCGGCCTCAGTCCCTCACAGATTTATATTGTTGGCAGACCTTCCAAAAAGTACCAAAATCAGTGCACGGTAATTCAATATCCATTTGTGACTTTTTATCTCTTTCAGTGGTTGTATTTCAGGGTTTGTCTGCCTGCTTACTTCAGTTCAGTTGTTTTTTTCCCCTTAACTACTTCAATCTTATCATTTTTCTGTTTATCCAAGCCTTTTATTGTGTGTTTTGTGTAGTTCCTGAGTGAGGGCTATGCAGCTCACCTCTCCACACTTCAGTTTGGCCACAGAGCCAGACCAAAGAAGTCCCCTTCGGTTCGGATGGTGCTGAGAAAAGGCTCATTCGGTCTCTCAGCAAAGCCTGACTTCCTGTGCAAGCGCACCCACCTGCGAAGAACCATGTCGGTCCAACAGCCCGACCCGCCCTGCACACCCAACCCCAAGCCTGAGCGAGCCCAGAGCCAGCCAGAGTCGGACAAGGATCATGGTGGAGGAGTAGGAGGAGGTGTGGGACAAGGTGCATGGGGACGAGCCTCCATGCATCGTGGAGACACGACTCCCTGACATCAGAAAAAAAGAGAAAGAAGGCTTGCAGGAGTATCGAACTGGAAAACAAAGGGGTCTTAGTGTCCAGGGCCACGGTGAGATTTTAATTGTTTAAATGTAAGAGATTCAAACTCACTGTTTATTTTGATGTCACGTAGGCGTCTTTAGATCTCAGTTATTCTGTGTCAATTTACATGCAATGTGAAGCTGCGAGCTAACTAAAGTTTGCTAATATTAGCCTGCTAACACAATAATGCAGGCCACAGGCAATTGCAGCTTGAGCCAAGGACAATTTTGTCCACCACTTGCATTAAACTCCTTTGTCGGAACTCAAGTTGAGTGTGGTTGGAGGAGAGTGGAGGCTTCAGTATGGTGAAGGTGAAGCCAGACAGCAGTTTGTTTTGGTTTCATGCAGGTGCTCAAGGGCGACATCTACTGGATCAAAAAGTCACACATTCTTCCTTTAAATAATATTGGTTGCAAAAAATAGCCTACTTTTGGTTTAGGCTTTGAAAACAGAAGATGCTACATGATTCAAATAAAGTAACCTGAGGTCTAATTTTGGCCCCCCCTCTCCAAATAAATGTTGACATTTGCAAAGATCAGCCATTCTGCTTTTTTTCACAATAGAAAATAGTTCCTATGTTGTGGAATGCAAACACTTTTACCTGCTGTTTAATCACGCACCGGCTCTCTCATAGGACCCATCAACAGACATTAAGAGCATGAAAGTGGTTTGTAGACGCCGTCTCGGATCACTGCAACACCTGTGAAGTCATGTTTTATTGTTCCCCACTTAATAAAAAAAACAATCACTGTTGTATTAATGACTGCAGCATCAGCGTAGCATGAATAAGTCCTTGTTGAATAATGCAGCCGTTCCCCTTTTACTTTACTGTGGTGTGTGTGAAGCTTTTAAGAGCTCGAGGCTCAGCAAATCTTGTGAAGCAAATACAGATTGATTTTGCTGGCTACTGTCGAGTTCTAGCAAAGTCAATAAACGTCCATCTTGATTAGATTATAATCTGTGATGTACCCGATACATTGTGGTCTGTCAGTCACAGAAGTATTATTTTTTTTAATAACCTGAAGTCTACCAGCACAGATGAAAACATGTAAAAAGACCAAAAGGTGAAATACTTTCTTTTCTGGATGATTAATATTCCTGTTGCAACCTGAATAAGAGAAGCTATTATTAGCAGCAGCTCCCTAGGAGGACTGAATGTTAATTCTTTCATGATTGTGATTATGCAAGTTTTGATGAGCTAATCCTGCATTGTCCCCTCATGCTAGTAATCCACTTATTTCTAGATTTAGATATGTTGTCTGTGCAATTTTAAAAATGAGGGCTGTTTAACCAAGAGGGACTGAAGGAACAAATTTGCTGATCAAGAACACCCAAACATGAATCAGTGTGTTGACTTTTCATTCAACAAGTCCTCAAATCCCTTATTTTTCCTCTCTCTTTTCAGAGTGTCATCTCTCACTTCTGTACATGTTTGGATCTTCTGCTGGTGTCACGCGCAGCTCAGCTTTACCGCCTGCTTTGCCCTCTTCACTTCACTTCCTGTGTGGCTCTTTTTGTGACCTGCTCGATGGATCGCGTCACTCAGTCTTTGTGCCTACATTTTTAAGCGGTTGCCTGGGATCGCGACTTTGTCTGTGAATGTCTGTGGAAGCTCAAATTGTGTCTAATTGTAAAAGAAAAGAATGTATTTCTGATTGCAGATATACTCAAATATTCCTGAATAGACAAATGCAGACACATCCACACACACCCCATTGTGACTTTGAGAAACAAAATCCGACGCTGCACCTCATTATGGTGTCTTTCAGACTTCTGTGACATGACATGTGGTCATGTGGACTGACTCCTCTTTGACATCCATCCATGTAAATACTCATTAAACATCATCCCTGTGCTAGCCTCTGGACACAGAAGCACTGTGACGTAAAGGTTCAATTTTTACAGAAGCTCTGAAATCTGGAGTTCATATCAGCCGCCTCCTTCTCCATGTTTCTCCAACTGTAAAATGTCTCCCTTGCTTTATGTCTGGCTTACTACTCCTCCCAAAGCCCTTTCTCTCCCCTAAACCAGTCAGGCAGACTTTGGACAGCCACCTCAAACCAGTGCGGTCCACAGCGCTGCGGTGCACCCCGCTCGGGCCTCTGAGGTCACATTTGCACTATCAAAGTTCACCACAGTGGTTCTCAATACAGCAGCAGCCCGCTTCTGAAACATAAAGTTGTGTTTGCATTTTATTGTCCATTTAGTTTCTGGGTTTTTTTTTCCTGCAGATTGTGCACTGTCCCTGCCTGTTGGTGGCTGTTACTACTGAAAAAAAAAAAAAAAAAGTAGTTTGTAGGTAAGTGTTGGTATGACCAAAAAATGTTTACATAGTGATGGACACAGTTGTAAAAAGTTATCAGCTTTATCCACATAATTCAACTGGCAATGCAAGTTTAATGTTTTGCAGCTTTAGTTGCGTTGCTTGTTAGCCTGCAGTAAGGCTTAGTTGTACAGTACAAAAGACCCCATGAATACAGTTCCATTTCCAACATTTAGTACAGCTGCATTGGAACTCAGATTTTGGATGAAATCTGATGCCGTCTTGTGCACTGAAGGTCGATTCCAGTCTTACTTTGGTCACTTTTGAAACTCTGTGCGAGTCGAACATATTTTTCTAAGAAGAAATATTGTGAGAAGAAGTATTTTCAATGTATGTTTTTGAACATTGGGTTGTTTGACTTTTTGAATTGTTTATTTTTGCCTTAAATTATTTTTGATGTTGTGTAAAGATACAAATGTATTAGATTTGTTTGACCAAAGTATAAGTTTTAACGTCATTTATTGACAGAGTGCATTTTATCTAGTTGATATTTTGCATTGACATGTTTTAGATACTGTATATTTCTGTGCATGTGTGAGTGTGTGTCTTGGTATTTTTTGTGGAGTTGTGTTTACTGTGAACATGAAGACAGCTACGACAAGCTTTAGTAAACTGGGAGGCCAGTGCTAACATACCTGCATGTCACTGCAGCTCGCTATTGGCGGATTTGAGGATTGACTGTGCATTTTTGTAGTTTTGGATTAAAGCAGTGTTTCAGAGGATAACTTAGTCCAGGTTTTATACCTGCTATAAAAGAAAAGGGGCTTATGAGTTCTAACAGTGTCTGAAAAAAACTGAGAACCTGCATAAAGAGTGGAGCATGCTAGCCAGGAGGAAATTGTCTTTGACTCTTTTTCTCTCCCTGCCTTGGCGGTAATTAGTTCTTTAATTACAAAAAATGTTTAACTCCCTGTAGTGCTGCCCCTGTAATCACAGTGCACTAATTAACATTACTTGGTAATTGTATAATATTGTAAAAAACTATAGTGGAATATTTAACTCCATTTTGTTTTGCATTTAGTTTGTTATTTCTAGAAAACTGTTATACAAGCAGCGAAATGTTCATTCCCATCAATGTATGCACACTAATCCAAGTGACTCTGTAGGTCTGTATTATAAATACTGATATATTTCTGCCATGATTATTCAAGGGAAATATTGATGCTGGGCATTTTGAGTACAGCAATGTTAGTAAATGGCAAATAAGGATCTTATGGTTCAACCATGATTTTTTTCTGTGCATGTTAAAAAGAGTTATTGTCTATACATACATGGTGATAAATCATTCATCGATGTAATTTCAACCACCATTTGTTGAGTATTGGTACTTAAGTTTAAGATAAATATAGAAGGGTACGTTACCCTTTACTTTGACCCGTATACAAAACTGACAAGTCATTTAAAATGACAAAGAAAGGACAAATTACTGTTTATTATACATTATAAAATGATTGTATGTATCAAGAGATTTAAGTAACGCAATTACTATCCTTTAAACTAACCACTTACTACAGCTGTCAAATGAGTAGTATTCACGAAATCATGACTTAACTATTGTGAGTTGACCTAATTGGCCATTTAGTAACATTATAAATGACTTGATAAGCTTCAGTAGCCTATGTTATTTTTTGTTGTAGATTTATTACCAGTCTAATAAGTATTTGACACTGGCCTTTTAACTAATGAAAAGAAATTAATTGGTTTCGCAGCTACATCGTTTTTGTTTTGTACAGATCTCCTGTGATGATAAACATGTTAATGTGTTTATTGGACTCAGTCCGTCTCTCTTGATTGCATAAATAAAGATATTTCACAGTTGGAGAGTTTAGTTTGGTTCTAAGAGTGTCTTATTATTACTTCCACATGCTGCTCACTTCCACATGCTGCTCACCTCCAAAGGTAGACGCTGAATCACCTGTGATGATTTTTTTTTTAACTTTTGGGTAAGAAGTTTTGATGCAGGGACTGTTATATCATCTTATACAGATTTTGTCAGGATGAATGGTTCATAATTGTGTTTTTTTTCGAAACTGTCAATTCTTGTACTTTTAGATGTTAGTGCTGCGTTTGACGCTGTTGATCGTGGGATCTTATTAGACAGACCACAAAAGTGGGTGGGACTGTCTGGTCCAGTTTTCAATCTACTAGAATAATCTCTTCAAACAGAGTTAATGTGACCTGTGGGGTTCCACAGGGCTCAATTGTTGGAATGACACTGTAACAGATTACATTTAAAAAGCTTTCATTTCTGCTAGACTTGTTTCTAGCTCACTCACAAAGGTAGCACAAGTATTATAAAAGTTGTATGAATGAAAGTCTGTCAAAAAAGTCTAAAATAACAATAATAACTTTCATGTTGCTCGTTGAAAACAAGAGTTGACAAAGTGATTGACAACCATGCAAATCAAAACAAAAAAACAAGCAAACCAAAACAACAAGACAAGAATATGACACTTAGTCGAGTTTTCAAAGGCCATATTGTTGTTTTTTGTATTTTTAGATAGTTTCAGTTAGTAAGTTCCTGTTTTATTTTGTATACTCACCCTTGTCTCTTTGCCCCGTCCTTTCCATCTCGTGTGTCAAACCGCCAACTCTCATCTGTGTCTCGTTATCCCCTGATTGTCTGTATACTTAATCACTGTGTGCCCTCCCTCATGTTGCCAGCTTGTTGTGTATTCCTCTGTGCAACCTCATTCCAGCCTTGTTTTGGATTGACCTTTTCGCCTGCCCATTTGGATTTGTCTGTTTTTGTGGATTTTCTGTTTACCAACCTGTGACCTGTTGTACAAGCTGTTTTATAAGTTCTGTCTTGTGTTTGAGTGAAAAGTCCCCTCGAAATCCTATGTTGAAACTCATTATTTGTAACATAAATTGTATTTATGTAATATTTGGTGCACCACTGATATGGGAGGTCGTCTTAGCTATTAACAAGTGTAATTTCCAAACTAACTAAACTATTGTTGGAGCATTCAATCAGTGGAAAGCAATTTTCTATTGCAGTGTTCATTACAGTGCTGCCTCTTATACCTGAAGTCCTCCTCCTTATCATTTAGTTCGTGCGGATGAATGGTAATGTCAGTAGCAAGTCACAGAATAACCTAAATTACAAACATCTGAACAGTTTGGCTCACAGGAGAGCAGTTGAAATTACGGTTATGAAGGGAAAGCTCCCTGCCGTAATGTCCCAACAAAAACATAATTTTGCAAATGTGGAAAATTTGCATAAATCAGACCATGCTTGTGCTGAAATAATTGGGCACATCGCCAAGCGGGACTGGGCGATGAGAAACTCATATGTGTAGCAACGGATGGATCAGTGGTACTCTCTGGCAGAGCCAACAGATTGAGGTCAATGCATGTAGGTTATTCACCTGTTTACCTTGTATCCATGAGATATCCACACATGTCCATGTCATTTAGCCATCCTTTAATCTACAGTTGCCATACAAATACCAGCAGTTTTATCAAGTTTTATATTGCCTTGATTAACGTGAAGGTGACGAGACAACAATGACCTCTAACCTAAATCTGTAAGAAGTACTTTACATGTTCCTGCAGGCATGTGGTATAACTAGCTGGCACAGTGATTCTTAAGGCCACATTAAAACTTCAGTAGTAACATATGGGTTAAGAAAACAGGCAAACAAAATGCTCCCCTGTGAAAGGAGGGACTGCTGGTTTGTTATTCTGCAGCTTTCAAGATTAACATGGAAGAAGGCTTAAGCTGCAAATTAACTGATTGAAAGTCAAACTCCTTTTCAGGCTGATTTTAATTGTGTCTCTCTTTGGTTCCCATTTGTCCTGAAGACAAGTGTTAAAAAGGCACCTTCTTTAGTCAATTATTATTTTTGTTTGTACAAGTAACACCAGCTAATCAATATCTTCAGCAAAAAAAAAAAAAAAACCTGAGGCTTAGACTCTTTCGGTAGAGTGTACTGTTCTTAATTCGCTGTCCTCTGTTTTCACCAGGTGGTTAAGTGAGAGGCAAGCCACATGCCTTGATCAACAAATTACATTACAAATTAAACAGGTTAAGGTTAAATTACTAATCTTGACCTTGGAAACAATGTGGTCCCATCACAAAATCCATTTAGTGGCTACTGTGAAATTTTCTTTCACAGTAGAAGAAAAAAAAAAAAAGGGTCAAAGATGTTCCAAGAATGATCGGACTTTAATTTAACGTCTTAGATAAAAAGATTACTTTGCCAGTTTGAATTGATGATGAAAATCACTCAATCGGATGGAGGGGGTTCAACAGTTGAAACACTGAACTTTCTAATGGCATTAATAAAGAAATGAAAAGAGAAAGAGTGAATGGAAATTCCTTTTTTTGTCCTTTAGATGTTTAGGTTAGTACATGACTTGACATAGCTCCTGTAGATTGATACAGCCAGTAATCCATTGGGGCAATTATAGACACCCAGTTAGATCCAGTGAAAGTGCTTGTTTTGCCACTGACAGTGGTTATTCTAAGTGCCTGACAACATCGGAACGCATTCCTACAGTATATATAATATGCTCTCACTCAAGATCACTTGTTCAAATATCTTAAAGGGACGAGATATTGTCACGGTTTGGGTCTGTCTCTCCTGGTTAACGGTGTATTGGAGAGCATTGGAGACAATAAGTTATCCAAATAGTGCACAACCACACGTGTCTGGGGTTTCCACAATGCTCATCGTTTATTACAAACTACACATCATCCTTTCAAAGCCCGGTTGTAGGAGCTCGGTAAAAGGCATCTGTCCATTGTGAAAGCTCAAAACTAACTTCAAGGATGAAAACAAGGCGGCATCTAGTGACGTCGCTCCCCTAGAAACTTAGCAACATAGTACGTCATATAGGTACATTCCACAATTTCAACGTTTACAACTTGTTGCAGCTTTGTTGTGGTAGCTGTCTTTGGCAATCTACTGGAGCACCTATACATTTGAATTGACAGATCACTAACACATCTAAGCATATAATAATAATAGTGCCAAAGTTGAAAATTAAAGAAATTCCTCTATAATCCGACAACTGATCAACAACTGAAACAGCTGAGGAGCCACAACCAGGACATTCAGAAGTGATAACTGCCAGCATTTGTCTGCCTTGTTTCAGTGAGATCCTCACAGATAAGTAGATAACATCTTATCAGCCCTACACCTGCAAAACAGGGGCTTATACAAGGACACTGAATGAGTTTGAATAGGTCCACTGGTCACATACATGCAAGCCTATATACTTAACATATAACCATATGCAAAGAGTAGATGTAAGAAAAACGACATTGCAAATTAGCTTCAAGGTAAAACTGTTTGTTTGTGTTCTCCCTGTGAGGTAAACGTAAAAAAACCCTGAAGATATTATACGACTAGTGAGGTCAGCAATAAATACTGATGCTAGCGACTGGGTCAGTGTATCTGCTCATAGCAGATAGCAAGAACTGTCTTTAAGATGGATCGACAGTAATTGTGAATTATTTGATGAGGTTGGTGTAGAGATTCAAATAGCAGGACTAAGAAGAAACTTTTACGAGGTGAATATTTTGTCTTGAGGAAGTCAGATCCCTGACACACTTTTGTCAAAAATGTGCTTTAAAAATAAATGTGTCTGACATAACAAACAAGTCAGTTGCCTTGCAGCAACTCAACACTAACCATGACCTCTGCAGCGCTGCACTGCACTAACAGCTGAAGCAGCCTTTTTGTTATTCCAGAACAGTAGACCAGGCTTTAATTTGTCCTGTGGTCTGGCAGGTGATTATTGGGTGCTATACCTTTGATGAGGATTGCATTCAAAGGTGAATAGATCAACAGACTGGATATTAATATAAGCCAGGAAGCCTGACTCTAGGCAAGATACTGTAAATGACCCTGTACACATTTTTTTACCGAAGCACAGTCTGACGGCCAACAAGGAGACAGTGACAAATGTTTGTACCTAGCTGGCATGGTAACAGGTTTTGTATTTTTCCTTAACAAATTTAAATTACTCGGGGCGCTGGGGGCGCAGTGGTTAGTGTGCGCGCCCCATGTATGGAGGCTGTAGTCTCAAGCGGGCGGCCCAGGTTCACATCCCACCTGTGGCTTCTTTCCCGCATGTCATTCCCCACTCTCTCTCCCTGATTTCCGACTCTATCCACGGTCCTATCTCTCCATTAAAGGCATAAAAAGTCCAAAAATAAATCTTTAAAAAAAAAAAACATATTGAAATTACTCTTGCTTCAAATTCTGTCTGTGCGGCTTTGATTCAATTTCCTTTCAAATACTTGTCCCTGCAGTGGTGCATGAGCCCTGAGATTGGTTGCAAGACTTAAATGAGTTTGTAACTTGACCCTATGTTGTCTGTAGCCATGGTGACACTGGAATAAATGGTTTAGCTATTTTAAAAAAAGACTCAGGGAAATGACCAAGAGGGTGCACAGCTCTGAGATTAAAATTAAGCCTAAACATGATTTTGGATGGCAGAGCAACTGGTTGGAAGCTCAGTCACTCAGATGTCTACAAAATCCTGTTACATTAGCCTTCAGCACTGCCTGTGAATTTCAATCTGGGTCACAAGAAATTATGAAAAACTAGGCATCCTGCTACTTTCGAAGATTTACACGAGAAAAAAAAACAATCTGTAGATTGCATTGCAGAAAGCAATTATCTAAAAATGCCCTCAGGAAGAGAGGGTCAGATACCACAGCAACATATCACCGCTCACAGTGGCATCAGATGTGACAGGCTGTGCCCCTTCGTAGCAGAGCTCATATCTTTCAGTGCCATCGTTAACCAGAGTCATCAATATTTAACTGAGCTTAATGGTCTGACTGTTCTAGGAAAGGATGGTTCAAAGATGTGCCTCCTCGTGGTGTTTAAGAGGTTTTATGTAACTCACAGGAAACAAAATTTCAACTGAATCATTCATTTTATTTGTACAAGCAAGATGTCAAATATAAAAAACCAAGAGACCACTGTATGGTTTAATTTTAAGATTTTGGATTTCATCTGAATCCTGCAGGTTAACACTGGTATCTATTTTTTTTTTTCAAGCTACAGCTAAATGTTGTCAAGCCTGTTGCTCGGGAGCAATCGATCTGTTTTACCTGCAGCAATTTGAAAGCCGGAATAAGAATGAAATATTAAGGAAGAACCAAAATAATGAGCAGCATGTGCCTCCTCTGAGGTATAACTCTTTCAAATATGTAACACTGGTGGAATAAATTGTCAAGAAAAACTTTGTCTCTTGATCCATTTATCCACCTGAAAACCAAAGGCTGTGCTTTACTCAGTTTTTCAGGGAGAAGTGGGATTAAAGTGAAACCCTGTAGCGCAGCTAATGTTTAGCCAAGATAAGCTTATAGACTTGGCAATTTAATGTTTAACTTTAGAAATGCCTTTGTTGCATTGCGAAAAGCATTTTGTTTTGGACCGAGAAACTTTCTTTGAGGGAAGACATAAGAGTGAACGGCTAACTTTCAACATTCCTCAAATGGCACAGACGACGCAATCAGCATTGTAAATCAATAGATTGTGATTATGCAGGCAGTGTAAGGGACAACAGTATGTCCATGGTCCTCATAGACTGTGGTTCTCTTCTTATTCTTTGTTAGTGGCACAGATGGATTTACATACAGGACATGACTGCACAGTGTCACTCAGCCAAGTCACAGACCACTGAGAGGAGAGGACAACTGATGAGCTGACATATGGAGCTGAATATAAAGAGCATGAGACAGTGCTACTGTGCATTAATTAAAACCTTGATACTCTAAATAAACGTATTGAGGAAAGACGAGACAAAAAGAGCTGGCTCCCAGAGGAGGACAGACTCAGTGTGACACCTGAAAAAACAAATAGTGAGAGTAAAGGTGCAAAATCAGTGACATAAACAAGAGCAAAGCTACACACAAACTAATAGAATACACAGTACCAATTTAAACACACACACACATACACACTCAAACAAACATCACTAATCTAAACACACAGAGGCACACACACACACACGTCAGCAATTTTAAACACACACACAAATATCTAACACTTTATTACATTTCATCAACTGATTTGAATATCCTTATCTTTACTTAACACTGACGCTACCAGTAAGTGTTTGTCTCAGTTCAAGTTAATCAACATTTTCCACGTAGTGCAATCCCCAAATCAGGCAAAAAGGATGGCGCTAACAGACCGCCGTTTGGAGGCGGAATCAAAATACATCATTTTTAATTCATGCCTTAGAAAAGTGAAATAGCATCTGTAACATTGAACAGCTTTTAGCGGCTTTTGAGAGAGCCATAACTGACCCTACAATGCTTATGCTTGAGTCTCAATTCTAAAGTCACATCACAAGAATATTTTACATTCTGAAGCATTTTTGGCTTTTTTTTTCCAGAATATTTCATTAATAAAAAGTGAATTTGCTTGTTCCACAAATTCATAAATAGCATTGAACTGATTTATATTTTCACATGGCCACCATTTTCCTTCAACATCACGCTTTTGGTGGGAAGATCAAATGCTGTTATAATGTTCTATTCCAAGTTTAAAATCTTACAAGCGTCTGGAATCTCACCTCATTATTCCTTAAAGCCATTGGAAAGTGATACAGAGGGACATCAGGCAATATTTTAAGAGAAAAATAACTAATGCACAGCAAAGTTTAAAAAAAAAAAAAAAAAAGACTATAAAGTGCTCATACAATTCCGTGGTTACAATAAAGCCAACGTGACCATTTGTTTTCTAATGTCAGTCACTTAGTCACAGACATAAATTACATAATCTGTAACATTTACATGAGTTGTTTTAATATGTGAAATGATAATAATATGATTCCCTATATTGGTCATCCTTGAACTAAATAAAACTGAGAAAAATAGGCTACAGACCCCGGCAGTGTGAAGCTGAGAAAGGACAGCAGAGATATGAGGTTGCCATGTTGACCAAGCAAACACAAATGAAAGAGTGGTGTTAGGGAAAATAACAAGTGACAGACACAAATCACATGAGCTGCAGTACATGGTATCCATGGCTCTCACTCCAGCAGCCTGATTGATTTAGCCAACATGAAGCCCAGAGGGTTTTGGGCTGTCATTCTGAGGGGGTTCATTGCCTCTCAAACTGAGACTGTCAGAGCCTCTCAGAGGACATGCAGAATAAAAAGAATCGCCACTATTAGTCTGTCCTTCCCTGTTCTCTCCTTTCCTGGTATAAAAAACCCTATAAAAACCCTTTTCATGCAGCTAGCTTTAAGTTTACAGCCTTACAATGCATGAACCCCTGCGTTAGGAGTAATTATCTTAGCAAAACCTTTTTTTTTTTTGTTGCCCTAAGCCATTGTGAAACAGAACATGCTGTACTTGTGTTAGCAAAGACTCCCATTCAGGCTTGCGAGGTACCTGAGAGGAAAGAGAAAATCTAAATTTAAACCCCTCCAGCTTTAGTTCTCCAGGCATAACATTGATTGCAGCATCCACAAACGTTTGATTTGTTTCTCTGAAGCTTATTGCAACCTCTTTTTTTTTTTTCTTTTTTTTTACCAAAAACACATTATTGTTGGGAAGGATTGTTACACTCTCTTTCCACTTTTCGCTAAGTTAAATAGAGGGTTTCAAATCTGAAAGAGGGGCTGTCAAGCTTTTCGAAGAGGGCATGTTGCAATTGAATTCAATACAATACAATGCCAGCAAGTTGAGCGAGTGAGTGCTAGCAGTCTCTTTCTGCAAGTGTACCCCAAATGGATATGACTTCTCATCACAGTAAGGCTTCATCCTTAATTCAGGCTTATAATGAGAGAAGTTTTCAATGTGGCACAGCAGCAAACATAAGGAAGATGAACTCACCCGAAAACATTATTACTTTTAATAAAGTGCTAAAATCATGTTTACAGTTCATTTTTGAGGTAGCACTTGAGGAAAGGCTGAAACATGATCTATGTGTCATTACATCTGCCCAGATTCCTACTCCAGAGTTTGAGCACCACATGTCTCATTTGCAAAAATACTTTCTATGCATGAATCAGCAAAACATGCTTGCTTTGATGCATGCTATCACTCTGCTGCAGATGGCAGGTTGAATGAGGTTTCTGCCTGATTGCAGCAGACAGCTCTATCTCATTTCAAATGTTGTCAGAGCACTGACTGGTTAACCTTCAGTGCTCTCCAGTGGAACACCAATCCATGTGACATGTTAATGTTTTATCATCCTTTACAGTATGATGAACACGTCTACCTGAATTGATAGGGTCGATTTGACTGATTTCATTTCTTCAAAGGGTATACCATCGCAACTATTAATATGCAGAAGAAGTTCATGAATAATCATGTATTCGCACCCTCTGTCTATTCATATAGGCTTTCATAGCTAACGACAGAAATAGAACACAGGAAGCTCATGGTCAGCACTTAGTATGCTTCACACAGGAGCAGCTATCAGCCTTATGACTAGTTGTGAGTTGAATGCAATGAAACGCAAAACGAGACTTTATCTGAAATACTTACAATTGACATTCATGTGCACTTCTTCTAACTATAAAACTCACAAATGTGATTAACCCTGCACCCTTGTCAAGGCTCTTTAGAAACTAACCTAGAGTGCCTTAATTAGTAACCTTTTCAGGTGTTGAAATACTTTACCCAGTGATGAATTCTAAGCCAGCGTCAAAGATACCAACATGTCAGGAAAGACGGTTGCTGCATTAACACCTGATCCTGCCAACATGGAGGGGTCCAGTGACAAGCTTTTCTGCTGCAGGTGGGTGCGCAGCTGGATCCCACTGACCCACAGAGAAGAACTGTACCACATCCTCAGGATGACAGGGCCTCTGGTAAGCATTGGCTCGGTTTGCAAACCCAGCTCTTCCATTATTGTTGATTTATTTAATCTTGGTTAGAGTGCTTTATTTGATATATCAGTAAATAATGACTTTTTGTTGGAGTATTAGAAGCTACATCAGTCAAACCAAAGCAGTGTTTGCCAAGTTTCAAACTGCGATGATAGTGCGACACATCGTTTGCATAGAGAACCAGGCTAATTTATGGAAACCTTTGTCCCCTGTTGTGTACTTGCTTGCAAGTGCTGGCAAGAGCTTGTAGTTGCCAGCAACAGCATTATATTCTCTGTTTGTCTTTCTAGCTGCTCTCTCGAATCCTCAATTACCTGCTTCCATTTGTGGTTACAATGTTCTGTGGACGTCTGGGAAATGAAGTGATGGCTGGTTATGGATTAGCTTCTGCTGTAAGTGGTCATCACAGACTTGTGGAGG
The DNA here is from genome assembly GCF_963930695.1 of Labrus bergylta. NCBI lineage: Eukaryota > Metazoa > Chordata > Actinopteri > Labriformes > Labridae > Labrus > Labrus bergylta. The sequence continues at coordinate 18,307,168 of NC_089205.1, forward strand.
GTAACACGAGGAAAAGACAGGAGGAAATGTCATTTCAAGGGAGAAAATTGAACATAACAAATAAAACCTCCTTCTCCCATGATAGCTTTTACAATTGTGTAACAAGCTTGATGATTAAATCACAATATAGGACATTTCATTGAATGAATCACAGGAATAATGTTTCTTATTCATTGCAGACCATTAATGTTACCACTGCAGCTACAGGAGGCGGTCTGGGACTGGCATGTGATACTTTAGTGTCTCAGGTTTGAAAAACATTTTGCCCTTTGACCGTCAATGGAACTCCAGTCCAGATCCTAACTGTACATTTCTCTATTTTCTGAAATGATTAACACTGTGTGTACTGCTGTTCAGACATTTGGAGGAAAGAACCTGCTGCGGGTGGGAGTGATTCTTCAGCGGGGCATCATCATCCTGCTGTTGTTCTGTCTGCCCTGCTGGGGTCTCCTCATTAATGCTCAGTCCATCCTGCTATGCATGGGCCAGGAGCCTGAGGTAGCCAGGTAACTGACAGTACCAAACATGCTCGTAAAACTTGAGTGGTTTCTGTTCTCCTGTCGACCTTTCCTTAAAATGTTGGGATACCATGGTTCCAGCAAAGACTCGAGTTTTGGATGACACTGGGTTCCCCCGACTGCGCTAAAAATATATCTGAACGATATTTGAGGATGAACATTGATTGCTGAAAATGTGCTAGCTTCTACCACCATGCTGCTCTATAATAGCATTGCATCATAATAATCTAGCGGCAGGAGGGCTCATACCTATACATTGGTTTAGCATTTACTTGCCTACTCTCCAATACCCAATACCACGTTTTAGGCACCAATACAGAATAAAAAAAACTCTTCAGCTTCAGACACGACCTCTTGATTTAGGATTACTGATTCTGTGTTAAGTCTACAGTACATAATAGGGAAGTTCTGTTAAACCTCTCCAGTATGTTTAACATGCCTTGCGCCACCACATCAATGAATACTGTTACGTGCTTTATAACTTCTTCTAATAATATTTACCCTGAATGGCAGTCTTTATACATTAATACAATTTTGAGTATCAATGGAAAGGAATGAGCTTGAACAGTGTTTATGACCGCAAACGATTATTTCCTTAAATAAGAAAATAGCTTCTTCATTTCAGAATAGCCCAATTGTACATGACGGCCTTCATTCCAGCTGTACCTGTGAGTTGTGACGTCTCTCTGACCTTTTTTGTATACATTTATAGTGATGTGTAGAGTGACTGTTTTCTCACAAACCTTGACTTTTTCTTTCTTTTAGGCGATGTTTCTACATCAGCTTCAGGTGTCTTATCTGCAGAACCAGGTGTACCTATGTCCTCTTTACATAAATGATAATGAATACATGTTAATATATTCCTGATGAGAGAAGTCTTATTTGTACTTATTGTACTCTCTTGTGTTTGTGTTGTCAGGGTATAATAATGCCACAATTGTACACAGCCGCCCTGGCTAACATAGCCAACCTAGTGACAAACTACATCTTTCTTTACTGGCTGGATCTGGGTGTCAGGTAGGTGTACCAACCAATACAGGTATTACATTAAATACAAAATATATATATTTTTAAATTACACACACCTACTTAACCCTTCTGTTTTCATGTGTAACAGTGGATCTGCAGCAGCAAATACTCTTTCTCAGATTTACATCTGTGCTCTTCTGTATGCCTATATTCGGTGGAAAAAGCTCCATGTGAAAACGTGGGGAGGTGAGGGTATAACATTCATGGTTCACATATGTTCTCATGCATCACTCTGGTAATCCTTCATGTTTTATAGCCTGCATAAATAAGTTTCTCTCTCCCCCTGCAGGCTGGTCTGTAGAATCACTGCAGGAATGGGGCTCCTACATGAAACTGGCCATCCCCAGTACTTTAATGACATGTTTCGAATGGTGGGTTTATGAGTTTGGGGGATTCTTCGCAGGTAAGAGAAGTATTTTTCTGATCAAATTGAGCCTACTCTTACAGATAAAAAAAAAAAAAAACTGAGTTTGAAATAACTTTTCTAAACAACCCATTTTCTATTGTTGTTGTTTTTTTCAAACCAGCATGTAAAACAAACTCTGACTCATGCTGTTTCTTTCTTCTGTGTTTCTGTTGATCAGGAATGCTGAGTGAAGATGAGCTGGCAGCACAACACGCTGTCATAATGATCGCTTTTATAACCTACATGGTACTTGTAAAAAGTCTGAGTTTTACAATCTCATTTCCAGATTCAAACTAGATCTTCTGATTTAGCTTTTGAAAAAGCTGAGTTTCTTTCACGTATTCTGCTCCTCCATTTTTTCCTCCATATTGATGTATCCCTAGTTCCCTCTTGGTATTCAAGCTGCAGCATGTGCTCGAGTGGGAAACGCCCTCGGTGCAGGAGACACTGCCAGGGCCATCCTCACCACCAAATTGTCATTAACTCTTGCAGGTCGGTGATTAACATTATAGCTGATGTTATCATATTCAAATATCATGTTGGTTTTTTATGCTTGACATTTAATTTTATTTTCCAGCAAGCTTTGCAGTCGTTGAAGGTGTTGTGCTCGGCTCCACCAAAACATGGATTGGCTTCATATTCACTTCTGATGAGTAAGTCTCTTCAGCTAAACACACAATAAAATATCTCAATTTAATGCACAACTGCCAAATGCATGAAGACAAATTTAATTTCCATTTCAGGAAGATTGTAGGTCTGGTTTCGCACTTGATGAATGCATACTGTTTCCTTCAATTGTTTGATGGCCTTGTGGTAAGTCTACCGTCTTATCTTGTGTTCTGAGCAAAATCTATTCTCAGATGGAGGGGAAAAAAACATTAATGTTGAATGTTTATCCGCCTCTAGTGTGTCTGCACAGGCATCTTCTTGGGCACAGGCAAACAGAAGATACCAGCTGTGGCCAACTTCATCGGATACTACTGCATAGGACTTTCACTGAGTGTTACTTTGATGTTTGTTGCAAAACTGAGAGTTTTAGGTAACTGCATGAAACAATCGTGTTTGGACACTTTAATGGGCATTCCTACAGATGAATGGCTGCTTATAAAGAGCAGGTTATTAAAAGTGGAGCCTGCTGTGCCCCTGACAGAATATTCGGTCTTTTTCTCTGCAGGTTTTTGGCTCGGACTGCTCATTTGTGTCGTCTTACAATCCACCTTCTACATCATTGTCATCTTTAAGCTCAACTGGAAGAGAATGACAGAGGAGGTAATCAGCTGCCTATAAATGAACAATGAGGATTATGTAGTAGGGCCTCAGCTGTTTGGATACACTGACTTATCAGCAAGGAAGAAAAATCTGGCTAAATTCGATTTTTTTACTTCTTAAGTGTTCTGTATTTGTGAGGAGAATCTGGCAGTGAGGTTTTTGTTTGTGCTTGTTTGCAGGCCGTGAAACGGGCTCAGAAAAAGACACAGCTGACATTATTGAGGTCGCCTTTTCTGTGTGACGCTGCAGGTAACAACTCTCCTGACGGGGCATCAAGTAATGGGAAAGTAAGTGGCCTTTTATTCTTTACACTTACAACCCAAATGGCTTTTCATCGTTTGTTTGACACCGGTATAAATGTACCAGTTAAATCAGTAATTGGAAATATTTGTATGTTCTTTCAGTCAGAAGATGGCTACATGTATGTGAGCGCACAGGAGCATGGGAACATGGGGTCACAGGTTGGACATGTGGTCCAGCAGCTGAAAGGTGGCCATATCTCCACTACCCAGCTGATCCTCAGACGAGGCCTCACTATGTTTGCAGCTGTTGCTCTTCTGGCTGTGGGAGCATGTGTGCACTTCCTTGTGCCCCTGCCAGAGACCCCGTTCACTGGGGGCAACTCTACTTTGGACCTCATTAATGCCACATTTATCCCTGATCAAATGATCTCAACTGTGTTGGTGTCAATACAAGAGTGAGACTAGCCCTTGACATCCTTGATAATGAAAATAACAATTTGTGCTCAGTTTCATAAAAATATTGAATTTTAGATGCTTGTTGAATCATTTTTTAAATATAAAGTGCTTAAAAAAGGGCTGGATTTAATCAGGGGCGTGTCCAGACTTTTTTGACTGCGGTGGCCCAACTGACGCACTGATTTATGCAGGGGTGGCCTGAATTGTGATGTGCGCACAAACCCACACAAATGTATAAATTATTTACCTTTTCTTACCGAATCAATAATATCTACTTCACAACACATAAAAATGACAACATACGTTTAATTTTTAATAATACAAAAAGAAGATTTACGTTCAAAGTCACAATTAAAAGTATTTAAAAAAAAACAGCATGCAGCCACCTGCACAGTCTAATTCAGCATGCAGCCTCCTGCACAGTCTAATTGCATAAATACATTAATTGGCAACGTTTTTGTCCCGTATATGCCAGTTAGTTCATTGCAAATAAGACAGGGTGCATTATTTTCCTATGCACCTGTTTCATGAAATAGATGTGCAAAGTTTCGATATACAATTTGAAGTACAAACAAAAGAAAATATGCTCTATTGAAAATGTGAAGAAAAAAGTCACAGCCTTTGCACAAAACATTATTGGTTAAATGGTAAAATAGGAGTATTTGTAGGCGTGTGTATTATATTTGGTCTATGATACGTTAAACATTAGACATAAAGAAGACAAAGTATGTAATCTCCATCAGTAGCAGCAATACACCTTTGAAATTGAAATACCTCGAGTTTAAATCAAGCGTGTTTCTGGTCTGGAGAGAAAAATACTTTCACTGATGTGCAAAAAAGTTAGGTTTCTAAGTATTACAAGAGGACAGAATACAAAATTGTCAAGTACACATTGTCCTAATATAAGTTACATTGTTACTTAAATCCCATCACTGTTGAGCTATTGCACAGTAACATTCGTTTTCATTAAATCTGTATTGTTATCTCAGTGGTTCTTGACTTGCCAAGACTTGGCTACAGCAATATTTCCATTCTGGTTAAAAACTATAATGAGTACATAAGAGACAAGACACACAAGTTGGTGGAGAGCCCTATCTTGTGATTGGACATGGAGTAGCCTTGTGACAGCCTTTGCTGCTGCTGGTGGGTGCACAGCAGGGCGTCTCTGGCTAGAAGAGAAGAACTGTAACAAACCCTAAGGGGTGACAGGGCCTCTGTTATGAATTGGCTCTGTAAACACTCTGCTCCTTCTGGATTGAAGGTGCCCCTGCTAAAAAGCTGAGTCATAAAACAGAAGATTGATCGTTGCCAAAAAAAAGGTTAAGGTTTCAGGAACACAGACTTGCGTGCCTAAGCGTTAATAGCAGAAATCAATAGACCTAAAGCAGTGTTTGGTAGATGGGCCTGCCAAAGTATGAGGACGTGGAACCTCATTTGCCAAAACGGTCTGAGTGTATGTTTACACACACCTGGCTAATAAAGCCAATTTAAAGTGCTGAGAAGTAATTGCAACTTGTGTCTTCCGCTGTAATTAACAACACCTTTAACAACTGCACCAACATCTCTGTTTGTCTTTGTAGCTGCTCTCTCAAATCCTCAATTACTTGCTTCTATTTGGGGTTAAAATGTTCTGTAGGCATAGGGGAAATGAAGAGATGGCCAGCTATGGATTAGCTTCTGCTATAAGTGCTGCTTATAGGTATAAGTTCTGCTCCCGAATTTCCCCTCTGGGGATCAATAAAGTATTATCCTTATCCTATCCTAAGTGATCACCTGTATGTCTCACAGATTTGTGGAGGCTAACAAAAAAGGCAGGAGGAAATTTCTTTGCAAGGGAAAAACCAGGATGTGGTCTGAGAGTTGCACGTGTTTCTTTAGTTGCTCATGTTTCTTTTACAGCCCTTCAAATACTTGGACCTTTTTTGAACCCTGCGCTTATGCCCCCCTTGATACTTGATACAGAGTTTGTATTCAAACATTTATAGGAGAAAACCTGCTGCAGGAAGAAGTGATTCCTCACAGGGGAATAAGCATCCTACTGTTGTTCTTTCTGCTCCTTCCTTTACACTTTAGAGAACCTGTCACCCTTACATTTTTAGAGTTTCTAGTCACAGGACTATTATAAGCCCAACATTCAATTGCCTTGACAAACTCCCCACCAGTACATGGGTTCTTAATTTGTATGCAGATTATGTCAGTAGCTACTCATTCTAACAGAGTTGACAAGGTTTTTTTCTGTTTGCAGTGCCTCATAGCATTTTGAATCAGGATAAAGAAATGAAACACAGTGATATCAATATATCTCAGTGTCAGATTTACATCTGTACTCATTAGGTAGAAAAAGCTCCATGTTAAAATGTGTGAAGGAGAGGGATTAAATATTCATAGTTTGCATATGCTCTCATGCATCACTCTGTTCATCCTTCATGTTTTTACAGACTATATAAAAAGGTTTCTCTCTCCCCCTGCAGGCTGCTCCGTAGAATCACTGCAGCAGCGGTGCTCCCACATGAAACAGGCCATCCTCCCTACTTCAATGACATGTTTGGAATGATGGTCTTTTTTTAGTTTGGAAGATTATTTGTATGTAATCCAAACATTGGATATGATTACTCTTTGTTTCCAAACTATCGGGAATGTGTGAGTGAAGCTGAGCAGGCAGCATAACATGCTGTCATAATGGTGGCTTTCATAACCTGGTGCTAATGAAGTCTGAGCCATACAGTCTTATTTATACACATTCAAACTCAGGATCCGCTTAAGCTCAGACGTTTACATTTAAGCCTGCATTTATTCTATACATGCACTTATTAAAGAGCTCCTGTTTTCCAGGTAACTTTGTAGTCGTTGAGGATCTTTTCTCTGCTCTAAATCAGCGATTGACTCTAACTTTACCTCTGATGAGTGTATCTTTACAACTGGAATTCTCATACATACAAAGAGGGGCTGAGTGACATAGGTCTCGATAATAAACCCTTATAACAAAAAGATCTGGGGTCTGGTTTGACAACTGATTCCTGCTTACTGTTCCCTTCTGGTCTTTGACAGTCTCGTGGTGAGTCTCACTGAAAGTTTGTCAAATACATCTAGAATAATCAAATTACAAGTTAAACCGTCTGTCCATCTAACTCACTAATATGTCTTCTCCTCTACAGGTTTTGTCTGGGACTGCTTCTTTGAGTCATATACCAATCCATGTTTTATGTCGTTGTTCTCTTCAAGCTGAAATGGGTGAGAATGACAGAGGAGGTATGCTAGACAGAGCTAATGCTCCAGATTGGGTTCCTCTTCTAAAAGGAAGCTGGGCACAGAACACTCACATGACTTGCTCATGGACATACCAGAGACCCTGCCTTTTAAGATGAATCTAACTTACGACCTCATTACATTTACTCCTGATCAAATCTAGACCACCAGTCTTAAATTGTAAATGAGATTCTTGATCTGAAGTTTCTCCTCGTCAAATACATTTTAAATGAAGAGTCAGGCTGACCCTGATGGTCGGAGATAACCACAATGTTTCTCTTTAATGTAGTCAAAACAAACTCTGTACTTTGACTCATTCTCTCGGGAGCCGAACACCAGTAGATTCATTGGAACATTTCATGATCAAATGTTAATAGAACATTTTTTGCTTTCAGAGATTAACCTCAGAAAGCGCTCTGTCTCCGTTCTGCTCATCTGTGCCTTCTTTCTGGCTGTCTTGCTGTGTCATCACACAGTGCAGACACCTGAGCCATTAATTTTTGCACTGTTGGCCAATGTGTGACTAATCCCCACGTAATAGACTTTGCCCCTGATCATGTAACCAAGTGAGTAATCAGCAAGTTCAGAATGATTCCAGCAGCCAGGATGAAGAGCATGGCAGCCGCAGCTAGACCCCGACGCAGGACCAGAGATCTAAAAGGGAGCTCGTTCTCCACAGGTTTTATTGCTGCCTCAGTACCGACCAGGTCCAAGCTGTCTGTCAGGTCCTGTAAGCTCCCTGCATCATCTGACTGGGGATCAGGACCTGCTAGTGAAATGTGACGTAAATGATTAAAAAAAAATTAAGCTTTTGTAATGAATGAATTAAAGCTAAATGTATATATATTTTAATTTACAAATATGGCACTGTTTAAATACATTTCCTGTCGTCAAATTGAGCGCAGAAAGAATGTATCATTTGCTCAAAAGGATGAACAGAACATACAAGATTTAAAAACTGCACAATCAGACTTACTTGTGTCTGTGAAGCTCCCACTCACTCCTGCTCGGTTTTGAGCCTGCAAGAAAAACAATGTGTCAACTTCTATTCAAAAAGAAAAAGCCCGAGGCCATTGAGAATGGGAAGAGAAACATCTGAATACTAACCTCGGCTGTAGCTTTCTTCCAATTCATTCTCACCAGGTAGCAAATCAGAAATGAGCACTGAAGAAACCCGCAGGTAAACAAGCCTATCCACAGACCTGAGGGGAAGAGAAAAGTTTTACATCTTGTTTTAAGCACAGCATGGGGAGGCAGAATCTGCGCTGAATTTCTTCCTTTGAAAAATACTGGGGACTAAATTTGGAATGAAGTTAAATAATCTTACCTTTTATTCCTAGTTTCCCTGCAAACATCAGTGACACTCCAATAGGAAATCCAACACCATAGTATCCCAAAATGTTGCAGATAGCCCCCACTTTCTGTTTACCTGCTCCACGTATGATTCCCCCTGAGGCCGCCTGGTCACACAAACAGAATAAATCTGTGTCAAGTCATGGTATGTTTTGCAAATTCTGTAATACAGTGTATGAGCATGAGCATGTCATGCAGTCCTGTGTGAACACAATTATGTAGATACTTACTGACGTTGCATCTAGGAGGACAAATGGGGCATATAAAGTCATGACATCTGCAACCCTTTCCCTAATTTGTCTGAAAGAAGAGAGATTTCTAATTTACACAGTCACGTAACAAACGATGATATTTCTTTTTAATGTGTTGTATTTCAGTGAAGTGACATCATACATTAGACGCTGACTTAACATGAATCATTACAGTGTAATTCAAGAACAAGAGTCAGAAACATTTACGTCAGGTTAATATGTCAACGATTGTGTAAGCAAAGTGCACTGTAAGGTGATGAATGAAGGCAGGATTCAAAGGTTGTTTTACTAGACCTGTTATGTCTCACACACTTGACACCAACTACGTGTGTAGACTTGTGTTTTTAGCCAGCTTATGTTGTGGTAAAGAAAATAAAAGATATACTCACTCATCATATGTAAAGACATAGGAAATATGATCCTTCAGGCTCCCAACCAGAACTGACAAACATATGGAAACCGACACTGTGGGAAAGTGAAACAGAATTAAGTATCTACAATGTGCATCTTTTAGAAGGTGCTGAAATTATTTATTTTCTGTGGACGCACATTCACACAATGGACAACCACTTTCTCCTACTCTTTGCCAATGAGTTGCTCTGCTGGAGCTTATCGCAAACATGAGCAGAGGATTCTGCCATGTCACTCTGCTTCAGTCACACAGAGTTGTTTTTCTAACTTCTTCCACTACTGCCATCATTTGCTTGAGTCAAATTCAAACACAAGAATAATTCTAGATCTGTTTTCATTTTAAATAAATAAATATTGTTTAAAAAAAAGACTTATCTTATGGTGTATAAATATGGTTAAAGAGCGTACTGACCTGCACAGAACATTGCCAGTTTAGCTGACAGCTTGGCCTGCTCTGTGTGTCCTGCTCCTAAAGCATTCCCCACTCTCACATTGCCCGCTATACTGAAACCCAAAGGGAACTTTGAAAAAAAAAAGAAAAGGGAATACAAATTAAACATGGGGATACACAGAACAACAAAAAGTTTCAGGTTACATAATTTACATATTAAGCAATACTACAGGTCTGTTGGGCAGTGGGCCCACCAGAGAATAAACCTTCATGAGCCGGGGCTCCGGCCGAAGATTTCTGCCTTTTAATAAGGCAGTTTTTTCTTACCACTGTAACTTTTGCTGCTTTGCTAAAGTGCTCATGATGGATAGGCCGGGTCTTTGTAATATAGCAATAAGTAAGGTCTTTCACCTGCTTTTTGTAACATAACAATGAGTAAGGTATTTTTACCTGCTCTTTCGTAATGTTAACAGACAAAGAGTAAGGTATTTTACCTGCTTTTTGTAAAGTGCCTTGAGATAACACTTGTTATGAGTTGACACTATACAAAAATAAATTGAATTGAAACACAGAAAAGTGGATTTAGTTGTAGAAATTACCATGTATGCAACATTTGCCAGTTCATACACGACTGATTGAGCTCCAAGTTCCACCTCGCTAATGAGACCTGTCAATAACAAACAGCAGGTAGATTTCAGATAAACTTAAGCACACATGAATGCTTTAAATCACAAGACACCACGGTGACATTACCTGCAAGAAAACTTCCTATCTCGTATGTCCACCACTCAACACACAACATGACCATGCTGGGGATGGCCAGGTAGATGTACGAGCTCCAGTCCTGCAGACACTCTTTGGACCAGCCTGGAGGGCCAAACAATGATAGAATATATCATTATTACTTGATAGGCTAGAATAATTAAAACTACAGATATGCAGAGACAATGATAGTACTGCTTGTAAATATGTTAATCACTTAAAATAGAATGATATTGGTCAAATAAGGTGGATTACTGTGTCTCAAATCTTGGGGCAACATTCAGATTTTGTTCAAATAAAAGAGCTCTGCTGGGAAAATGTCCCACTGCAAGCAGTAAGCATGAGTATGCATGTTTATGATATATGATCTACTTTGAGATGACTTTTTTATTTTTTCCCCTTTCATATGTTACTGTAGGAAGAAGTGCAGAAAAAGTTTATCACTGAGTTTTGGTTTTTCGATTTCTAAAACACCATAAACATAATAAACTTGATGTTTGAATTTGAACCTAATAAGTTGTGACATCAGTTTTAAAAGCACTAAATAGAGTGGGAAATTTATGTCATACTGTTGTTAATAGATTACTTTATTAAGCGTCTACATAATGTTCTTGTTGGTGTGCTAGATAGCCCAGTAGTTATGTTGCGCGTCCCTTGTACAGAGGATAAAGTCTTCGCAGTAGCAGCTGTGTTGTTTGAATCTGACCTCGGTCCTTTGCTGCATGTCGTCAGCATCCATAATAAAGGCAAAACGGCCCCAAAAATATCTTTAAAAAAATATTTTTTGGTTTCTGCTCTTGGGTCCCGCTCTTGTTTTTTTTTTCCTGAACATGACAGTTCACCCTCTATCTCTTGTTTTAAATGTCAACTTGAAGCCAGATGCTCTTGTTGCACTTGGGTCACTGGAGGAAGACACAGTTCAATGTAGAAAAATGACATTATTCTGTCACAGTTAGCAATCTGCTCGAGAAGATGGCGGACATTGTGTCCCACTTGAGACATTCAAAATAAAGCACTCTTAAAAACTGAAGAGGGCTATTTCAAAGAGCATGGGCTTTAGTAAAGTCAGTTCAAGATGCCTTGACCTTCTTATACAAACTATTCACTCATCATCTCCAATTCCTTACAGTTCATTTTCATGTTGTAAGCTACTGTTTATTTGTACTCAAACATGTCAATTTCTCCACGGTGACTGTAGAGCACATCACCTTTGTCCTGTCCTGCAAAATCTTTAATGGAAGGACTGTGATTTCTGTGAGAACTGATTAACCCATGCTGAGGTAAACTGTGTTGCCTCTGATTACATGCAGGGGTCACATTCCTCCAAAGCTGTACTCACCTCCCCAGGTGACCTTGTGAAGTCCTTTCCAGATGATGTAAGCAAAGAGAACGGTAGCCAAAGAGAACTGAGAGAGGGCGTTGGCGACAGCCGAACCTCTGTAAATAGTGATTTCTTGTGATGCTAAGAAATATAAATGATGGAACTTAAAAAGTCAATGGGAAATACTCACGCTACTCCCAGATTCAATACGTGAAGAAAGATGTAGTTGATGAGAGCGTTAAGAAGGTTGACCACAACTCCTGTGATAACTTGTGGCCATATGATGCCCTAAAGTAGAAGAGACACATGTTATGTTATCCTCTCATCAACTTTCAGAAGACGAGACAAAAAATGTACTTTATCTAGATGTAGTAAGTATTTAAATTGATCAACAGAGGCCACTCTATACTTGGAAAGTAGAATTTGAATACGCTAGAGTTTTTGGAGCTTTGTGGTTTCATACACATTTATTTAAGGGGCCTTGATAAAGAACATTTATTTCATACTGAATTCAGACATCGGATTCATAATTGTTTTGTTTTGGGTTTTTTTAAGATTTATCTTTGGGCATTTTTGCCTTTATTTGAGAAATAGGACAGTGGATAGAGTCGGAAATCAGGGAGAAAGAGATCAGGATCCGAACCCGGGCCGCCCGCCTGGAGGACCACAGCCCCGACACATGGGGGCGCGCGCCCTAACCACCGCGCCACCAGCACCCCGGATTCACAATTGTGTTAGTTTATACAAGTACATGTTTGCTGTGGTGTTTTTTGGCATAACAATACACATAAAAAAATAACAGTAGTACAATCATAAAAAAAAAAACTTAGATAAAACAGGATATTAAAAGAGCTGTACAGTTTTTGCAGGAATGTGCAACATAATGACCTCCAAAGTACCCCATACCTCACAGTATGTAGTTCTGAATAAAACATGCAACATACAGAATACACAATCCAGAAGATGTGACTGGGGATAACTATGGAGAAAAAACTGTGATCAAATGATCAAATGCAGGAGTGACACGGTAATGGCATAAATAGAAGGCTGGGGCACTGGCAGCATAGCGCTAAGCGCGTGCACCCCCATGTACAGAGGCTTAGCCCTCGAGAGCAGGCGGCCTGGGTTCAAATCCGAACCGTGGCTCCTTTCCTCACTCTCTTTCTCCCTAGTTTCTATCCACTCCAGGCAGTTACTCTATCCAATTTCCTTTCTCTCAAGAAAAGGCATAAAAAGCCTCAAAACAAATCTTGAATACAAAAAAAATAAATGGAAAACTAAACAATCCAATATTCCTGTATACTCACTCCATCCTTAAAGTAAAATAAAAAATTAAATGAATAAATAAAAATAGCACACTAGGCCTATGTAACAGCTCATTCAGTCCATTACGTCTTGTTTCAAGTCATTGTGGAGCTCCTCAAAGTTTAATTGGAAGAAACGTACCTGGTTTTGAAGATATCTTGTTTGTAATGAATACATGAATGTAGCCTAGAAAAAAAAAAGAGAAAACATGAGTTTCTTGATGCCACATATCAGCAGAATTAATAGTTCAAGGAAAGTTGAGTTTCATACAAAACAATTTGAAATACTCACAGGAAGCACTGGCATAAAGATCTTCACATACAACTGGGACAACCTGAAGAGAGAGCTAACATCAATATCAACAGGGGGAAAAAAATGGAATACAGCTTTGTTGTTCAGCCACGGCTTTAAAAAAAATCACATTCTGTCTCACTAGATGAACTAAAGATGTTCACTTATTCTCAATAACTTTTCTAACAATGATTCAGTACAAAACAACAAAAGCAATCTGAAAGGTGAATTTTGACTCAGCTGACCTGGCCACCTCTGGTTCCTGTCGGACAGCCAACAGAAGGGGCTCTGTGTTTATGAGGATTGCCCAGCAGGGGAAACACGCCAGTATCAAAATGAGGATAGCCTTCTGCAGAATGACCCCGACTCTATGAAGATTACGACCCCCAAAGGTCTAAAACCAAAAGGGTCATGGTCTTGAACTACTTTAAATTCATTATCCATACTTGTTGATAACGAAAACAATGTGTCTGCCGGGCTCCTACCTGAGAAACAAGAGTATCGCATGCTGCTGCCAAACCAGACCCAATAGATATTCCTGTAACATTAATAACCTGAGGATAAAGACAGACAAGTGTGGTTCATGTTATTCTGATCTACTGTTTTAACATTAAACAGATACATTTCTGTACTTAGTTGTACTTACAGCTATGGCTAAAGTCACCCCTGCCAGCTCTGTCTTCCCCAGGTGGCCACAGAAAATTGTGCTCACAAAACTCACTGAAAACACCATGAGCTGGGATATAGTCTGAAGAGGAAAAAAACAAGAGGGAAATTAGAGATAAACAAATTTAGAAGAAAATACAAAAATGTTGATCTGTCTTTTATCATAGTACTGGTGACTTATTTGACACTGATATTCCTTTTTTTTTTTTTTTTTAAGCATGTAGCTCACCACTGGTCCGGCAAGTTTAATCAGCTCGATTATTTCTGTCTTGAACCCAACAGGGACCAACATGCGGAGCCGCTTGAATAAAAAACATTCACTCCAGGAGGAATGAGAGGAAGTCTGGTTGCTGCTCTCCATGATTCAGTAGGTTTCTGACCCGTTCTCCTCTTTTTCTCCCAGCTGTATGCTGGACCCGTTCAGGTCACTCGATTTATCTGTCAGACAGTAAGATTATGCAATCTAACTGCTTTCATGTGAAATATTCACGGGACAGGCGGTCACTTCCTGTGTGTCTGCTGACCATGACGATGACACTCACTCAAGAGGGAACTCCACGAACACCAGGCGGCAGACAAACGTAATAACTTTCAGGTTATCCCAAGGGGCAACCTCCGGTCTCGAAAAATGAAGCCTAAGTGAATTTTTTTATAACTCATCGGATTTTATTCTATTTAGGAAAACGACTATGCCCATATTTGGTTGTGGCAGATTTGATTGACAGCTCTGCGCGGTCAGCAGGTCAGGAGGCTAACAGCTTGATCCGTCTGATTTCTCCTCTTTTTTACATTGTTTGGAGAGTTTGTTTAACACATATCTGACAACATACATGGCTTGCTGTGACCATCCAACAAGTTGATGCTTCAGTTTTTTTCGGTAAGTGATATGGTAGTGTTATATTTACTGCTTACTCATTTGTTTATATTTACGGACCTAGCTTGTTTAGCGTTAGCTTGTAAACCAGTCAGCTAACTGTGTAGCTCATTATTTACATTATTTACGGTCAATGGTTTAGAAATGTTTGTTGTTAAGATGTTGTTGTTGAAAATAGTGAGTTTGTGTGATGTTAGAAGCTAAAGGTTCACCTCGGTGGTTATCTGACGTTATGATGAATGTTATACTCCACGTAAATGTGGACATTAAAAACAAACTTTGTGTAGTAATTATCCGTCAGTAACATAAACTGAACTGAACCTAATGTGCTGTGTAGGTTATAGAGGATGACATTAAAGTTACATGGTTGATGTAGTGTCTTAAGATTTGAGCAAACTGTTAACAAAGAAAAAAAACTTCACTTTGTAAGAGCATCTGTAACCATTAAGAACTATATTAATAACCATATTAATTTTCACTGAACTCATACACAGAATATAGCAGTAGAAATATAAAATATAAATAACATATGGAATGAAAATAAGATTTAAAGCACATAGATATAAAGTATAAGAAATAGTTTGAAGAATACAGCCATGTACTGAGCTCATGTTAATAATAAATGAGTTACTGTAAATAAATATGAGACATCCAGAAGAAATCAATATTACAAAGCATACAGTTCATGTTACTGTTCTGACAAAAAGAGGAATGTCTGTGTTTTATATTTACTGATGTCAACAGCGATGAGGTGAACATGACAGTTGAAAAATAATTTTTTAGTATTTATTATAAGATATTTGTTTTCTATTGAACCCCGTGAAGTCATGGAGTCTGTGGAAAGTGTCAGCTTCACACCAAAAACTTTAAGTATTAGAAAAAATAGTGTTTAAGACTGGCATCTATTATGATGAGTTGCAGCTACCTTGTTCAATATTATTCCTTCAGATGAGGCTCATAACAAAAAAACACCCTGAGCTGTCACATGTAGTTAACTGTACATTTTGTCTTGTGTGAGGCATTAATTGAACACCTCTGTATTTCTCCTATAGACACAGTGTGGATTATTGGTGACTTGTCCGTCGAGGTGCCCAGAGAGCTGCAGAGACAGAGGAAGAAACCTGAGCCTCAACAACATCTGTATTTGTTGGTTCTTCTGGGGTGGACTTCGGTTGCTTCTCTTCAACAGCTCGCTGTGAGGGAGGTCTCCCCCGGATGGCCTGAGTGATGTCACCCACAGACTGAGAGCTGGAGCTGAGACGGGTTTTAAACCTCTTGACAAACCGTTACACCGCGCCCACCTGTCAAGCTGGTCAGCTACACGCCTTATTGTGAATAACTCTTATCCTTCATCAAATCAAAACTGATGAGTCATCAAAACATTCACCCCCCCCCCCCCCCCCCCGTACAGTGTGTGTCCATCGAGACATGAGCTAATCAGATCTATTTGTTTGTTTTGTACCAAGCTGTAAACATGTTCATCTCTGCTATAAAAACAGACTTTTTTTAATGTTGTTTTTCAGATTAAATAAATATTTCTATATAAATGCACTCCTTTATGTCTACTTATGTGTATACATTTCAGATTTTAAAAGGACAAGACTAAAATGTGCATTAATGCTCAACTCAATAGCTTAGGGAAGGAAGTCTACTTTTACACAACTTTTTATTCTTTAGACATTTTTTTTTACCAAATACTAATGTAGTTCATTTCTGAAAGTGGGATGGAACAGAGTCAGAGGTTATCCGCATAGCTTGATGCGATCTGTTGTTAAATCTTTGGCTGGACAATTAAGCAAAATAAGAAGTTATAGCCTATCATAGACTGTAAATATTAAACCAGTCAAAATATCAAAAGGTGAGGTGACAGTCACCATAGCAGGCAGTCAGTGATACTGAAATAGCCTGCTTAAACATGGCCATACAAGGCTGTTGAACAGCACATGAACTCAGGAAAAAGTTAAGGAAATATTATTCAAAAACGTTTAAAAAGCTTGTAAAATTAAGATAAAACTCATAAAAACGTGTTTTGTAGTTATATTGTTATGACAGTGCGTTGCTTGTCACTGAAATTCCATTGAGATAATAATTTATTCATGTATAACTGTTAGAAAACAGTAATTATGTTATCTGTCTGTCTGACTTAATATTTGAAATATATTTATAAAAAATGCAATGTAGACTTAACTCTTCTGTCATAGAAAATAGGTCTGGACATGTGATCGTTGTTACTGTATTGTACCAACAGATGGCGCCATTTCTTCATAACAAAAACATGCACACTGGTGAGACTGCAGACCTTCTCAAAATGTAAAGTGTAACTGTGTGCATGACTAGTTGACAGATGACGTCACATGACGTGAATGAACATGAATTATTGAGCAAAACATGTCCATCTTTAAATGTCCTTAATTTCTTTAGAGCCAATGTCATAGACTCACAATTATTGTTGGAATGCCTTGCCTTCAAGATTTCAAAGGTTAATAATCTATCTATCTATCAATTCAACTTTATTGTAACTGACAGATGACATATAGGTTCAAAGTGCTTCACAGATGAATGATTGTGTATTACACAATGAGAGATGGAATCTGGAGAATTTTGTTTTAAATACACATAGATATATATTTATATATATATATATATATATATGTATATATATATATATATATGTATATATATATATATATATATATATATATATATATATATATATATATATATATATCTCCAAAGTATCTACTTTATCTAATTTCAGGAGGGTTTCAAAGCTGTAACATCTGCCAAACTGAATGAAAGACGCAAAGTGAGAAACAAACTTGGTAGCTGTGGTCCTACTGTCTGTGGCATCGTTTGCTCGCTATAGACAAAGTTGTCATTATTCTGGCCACTATAACAACAACCTAAACTGCTCTACTATGTTGTTTATTATGTTGTATAATCTCAGTTTGAGGGTATGCTGTCCTGTAGGTCTGTAGGAAAGACATAATTTTGTGGCAACTTTAGGACGGAGATGCATGATCACAAAAACATCTGTTCTTTGTTATGCCATGCAAGAGAAAAATAGACTTTGAATCAGCTGACGGAACTGTCAACGTGAAGCTCAATTGACCAGAAAGTTTCAATATAACAGTCTCTTTAGAACTTCAGAGAGACGGACACAATGGTAGGGTTGCAGCACTTTAACCTCTTATTAACTTAAAAATGTCCTTTTTGCGACTGGAGCACATAAAGAACACATGAACTGTGGTCATAAAGTCAGATGACTCATCATTTGCCCTGTCTTTCGGCACGTGTTGTACACGTTTCCTTTAAAGTAAAGGGTTCTGGTGGCATCTTCTGCTGAGAGGTAGAATCCCGTAGATGAAACAGAAAAAACAGTCAACATGAAGCTACTTTTTAAGATTATGTTTTGAATACAATTTCTTTGTATGACAATAATCTAAAGGCTACACAAAATTTAAATGCAATCAGTGCAGTAGTTGTTTATTTGTGAAGGATTGGTGATGAACTGGTGATGTTCACCCACACTGCATTTATGAGCCAATGTGCTAAATGGCTCACTATCAAAATTATGGTCGAAGCTGTAGCAACAGAAACATCACCAAAAGTAAACTAATTGCTCATAAATACAGAAGATTATAGTATTTATGGTGATAGTAGATTTTAATTAATAGTAGAAGTACAATTTGTATAGTTTTTGTAATGTTTATAATGTAATTAGGCTAGTGTTTGCTTTGGCAGTGTCATCATCTCTGAATCAGGTAGTGCCCTTTTTTAAATAAAGAAAACCTCCTTTAATACAGTCGACTGTTTCTCATTTATTTGAATTCTGTTTGTATGTACACCTATCTGAAGTTGTCTTGCTGGTGTCCTCTATCCCTTGTATCCATTGCATTAAGTAATTATTTATATTTGATCCCAAAAAGACAATCATTGTGAAAGCATTTTGTTAAAAGACTGGTCATTATAAATGTAGCCAAAGGTTCAAAGAAAGACCCTCTGTCTTGGTCTGGATCTTTTAGTGTTTGGCCTGAGGCATGTCCCGCAGGTTAATTGGATACTCGGATTGCAAACTGAACCCATCTCACACAAGTCATTATGTGCCAGCTAGGATTGATTATATCAGACAGGCTCCATATTGTCCTCATGTGTAACTGATACTAAAAAGAAGGCCAACATTGCTTTAAGAACCATTCCCATTCATAAAATATTCTAAAATGCAACAGGTGGATTGGGCAGAAAAAGAAATGATGCTTTTTGGCCTCTCGTGTTCCTGGAAAATCACAGCATAGATTGTGTTTCCCATCATACCATAGCTTTGTCCAACTGCTGAGTCAGCAAACACTGACATGGTTGATATACCATGTTACAGAAATGAGTTTTTGGGTTCACTAGAGTTCTTTTGTGTTCAGTTACATGAAGTGAACAGATTAACTTGTAGGCCTTGAAAGCCTGATATATATATATAGCCAATTATGGAGGCTATGATGCATAAAGACGTGTTTCAATTGGATAATGAGTGGGTGGCTGAGAGGCAGCAAAAGGAGAAAAAGGCACTATAATTACGTAAGCATTTTCCCGCAGGCGACCCAAGATCATAGTGATCTGAGCTGCCCAATCTACCCAACCGCTTGTTAACCACTTTTAAACCGAGTTACATTTTAATTGTCCAACAGAGCTGAAGTCAAAAGTACTGTATGTCGTGATACTATGAGGTTTCCTCCCTACCTTTGACTGAGACATGTGAGTCTGTCACACAAAACCTCAAACATGGTTTGGTGCTGTTTTTGCCATGGAAACCTTCAGGTTTCTGGAATCCACATCTTCCACAACAACTATTGGGTGAACATTGATTCAATAATCAAAAAGGCCCAGCAGAGGATGTTCTTCAGCCAAGTTCTACACTGAAGTCATCTAGTACCAACTCACACACTAAAGAACAACTAGACTGTTGGGAAGTTTACAGGTGCCAGTTACTTACAACTTTAATACATATTTCTACATGTTCCGAGTTAAGAAACAAGCGTAATAAACAACCTTTTCCGACTTGTACCATCTGGTACATGTTTGTCATTGTCATATAATCATATACATTTTCTTTTTTTTTTAAATAAAGCTTAATTTGATTTTGACTTTTTTTCTGCTTCAAAATCTCATAAAAGGAACCAATAGTCATCAAGATCATTGAAGACACTTTAAGGGCTGTAATAAAGGGCTCTGGAGACTTTAAATGGAGACATGTAAAAGGTCTTTGTTGAGCTCATAATGTGTATGACGCAAAAACAATGCCGGACAATATGACTATCTTGACCCTTGGCTCATGCAGTGTCTCAGCAGAATGACAATGACAGAGAGCCCTTTCCTACATACATTAGGCGTGGCCTTTCATTGCTGGACTACTGTGGCTTTACGCACTGTGTTTACAGGATTATATCAGCTTTATGCACGAGACAAGAGGTCATAAGCAAGAGGCAGGGAAACACGTGTGCACTTTAGAAGACATAATTGTCTTGAGGAGTTAAAAAAGCCGTCTGCTGATGAAAGTGGGGTGACCTTGTTTTGGATGATGCCGTAGAAAGACATTGCTGTTTTTTAAAGCAAAGACTTATCTATCTATTCCGCTCATTTTAAAAATGACTTTTATTGCGTGAAGTAAATACTGGTACTTAGATAAAACTACATCCATCCATTATATATATCATTTTTCCCGTTAGGTGTTTTGGGGGGCCGGAGCCGATCCCAGCTGTCATTGGGTGAGAGGCTGGGTACACCCCGGACTGTTTGACAGTCAATCACAGGGCTGTCATATACTGTAGAGATAGACAACCAGCCACACTCACATGCACATCTACGTGCAATGTAGAGTCAACAATTAACCTAACAATCATGTCTTTGGACTGTGGGAGGAAGCTGGAGTACTGTGAGAGAACCCACGCATGCACGGAGAGAGCATGCAAATTTCACACAGAGAGGCCCTGTCCGACGGGGATTCGAACCAGGAACATCCTTGCTGTGAGGCAACAGCGCTAACCACTGGATCACCATGCAGCCCCTTGTCTTCTTCTGCCCATTCAATTTTGTAACACAGGCAACAAAGACCTTATTTGTTATGTCTGGGGTACAGAAGTCTTTAAGAAAAGATGGGCTTGTGTTTCAGACAAGAAAACATTTATTGCAATTCAGACAGATATTATTGCAGTGAGTTATTTGGAAATGCAAGCACAAAATGTATTGATCCATAATATCACAAGTGTTTCTACAGTACAGTTTCTTTGTTTGTTCAAGGCACATATGTTTCGCGCTACGTACAGTAGTGAGGATACATTTCAAAGTTCAACTGATTCTGGAACTGTAACACATTACCATCAGCCCTGATGTGGCCCAAGGCAAGGTTGTCAGCTTTGATACAAAAGGGGCAAAAGTACAAGTGTACCCGCGTCCAGTTGCTTCTCAACAATACATTTTAGCCCATTATCTGTAAATATCAAAATGGAAAACTTAGCCAACAGCCTAAGTTAAGAAAAACCCCAGTGTATAAAAAAAAGTCAACAAAACTCTTGAAGTCAAGTGTTAAATTAAGTTAAAGTTGATTTTGACAAATACATTACCTATAAATAATAAAAAATACTCATTGGGCATTACTTGTCAGTGTTGTACTAAATGTGATGTACTGGAAAGTCATTTTTAATGTATACATTTTAATTGTTATGATATTTCTTACTGATAAATACAGTACAGAAAAAAATACAGTATTATTCTATTAAATGTCCTTAAATAAAATGTAAAACTTAAGTAAAAAACATGAGAATTAAAAACGAAACAAAGTGCAGTTTTTGAGTAAATGTGCCGACTTAAGTCCTTAAATTATATCGTTTGCATGACTCATATATATTAAGCTGTAGCTACATATGACTATGTAAAACATTTCTAAAAACTCTGACCTTAAAAAGAAGCCATTCCTTTGATTTCCTCTGAACAGGAACTGAATGTTATTGCAAAGGTTGGCTTCTCATGAGGATTAAAAGTCTCTCCACTTAAGAATATAAATACAATTTAAATTTTAAAAAAAAAGTATTTCTTCAACTACTCTCCTTGCATCTTCAATAATATCACCACTTTCTTTGCCAAGCAACCCACAGGTGTTAATGAAAACAAGCATTGGGGAGCCTGTATTCGAGCAGCAATCAGGTGCATGCAGTCCACCGTGTGGTGTTGTCCCGTCGCTTTGACCAGAGGTCTTTGTGCGGCACATGTGGAGAGGGAGGGCAGGGTTTCTGTGGACCATCTCCTATGACAGACCAAGGCTCATAACCCAGTGACATTGGCCCAGGCGGGGAATGAGTCCAGCTCAAACATGGCCTTGCCCCAGGTGTTGATGGCCAGTGTGATACATATGATGCCAATGATGTTCATCACTATTCCTGTCCTGGCCTGAAAAGAACAGTTAGTTGTGATATTAAAGCACAGCCGGGCATTCCTTTTGAGACGTAGACAAATACAAATACACATACAGCTCTCAGGTCCTTCCACAGATTGAAGTGAATGCATTCATCTTGTTAGGGTAGCTTAGTTTGAGAAAACCTTGAAACAGCTACACTTGCTCTGCTAATTGGACAAGTTCCACTTACCAGCACATCTAAACCTCACTTTGTAACATGTCAAATCTTGTATTTTACTAAGAGGTTGAATAATAAGGTTCAGAGTTGCTGGTGGGCAGATTATTTTACCCTTTGACAAAGCCAGGCTAGCTCTATTCTTGTTTGCCAGTCTTCATGCTAAAAAAAAAGCTAACTGGCCACTGCCAGTAGTTTTACAAAAACCCTAAATATAAGGGTATGTTAAGATGGACCACAGGGAAAGATTTAAAGGTATTATAAAGGTGTCAGAAGAGGCAGTTACAACGTTAAGAGCATGAGCTGCCCAAAAATGTTACTTGGTACATATATATTTTTAAGTACCTTACAGCTAATGTTACAAGTAGCTAACATTGGTATGTTGGTATTTTGGATTACAGCTAACATTGGTATAGCCATTTGGTGCACAACAATGGACAAACAGCTAAATATTTCATTGGTGAATGACATGTATTAAAAATACTTTAATAGTATCGATCCTCTTAACAGAGTCTTATATGAGCCTTTTTCCAAAAAATCCATTTATTCTTTGGAAAGGCAGGTTATTCTGAGGTTGGCAAGGACAGGGTTAAATGCTAACATTAGCTGTTAGAGCTGTTAAAGCTGACCAGAGTTATCCAACATGTTTTTTTCACTTGAAGCTTACGGTTACATTAGCAAGAAAGTGTCTGAATGTTTATGTTAGTTGCTGTTTCATGGTAGCTAATGCTGAGTTGTCTTTTTAGTTGTTCATCAAAGACACACAGCTAAATAAAAAAATGTCTGATAGTAAAACGGCCAGTATGTGAATATAGTCAATGAACATGTAGTTCAGATATCCTTGCAGTGTACCAGTGACCCTAAACCGACCACTTTGTATGCTCAACATACAGTATAATTTACTGACCCATCACAACAAACTACTGCCAAACTCACCATGTCAGCAACCTTGAGGTATCCATAGGAGAAAACGATGGCGTTTGGAGGCGTTGCAACAGGCAACATGAAGGCAAACGAGGCGCTTAGAGTACAAGGCACCATGACGTAGAGTGGATTCATTCCAATAGACTGAGCCTGCAATAATCACACAGAAAGATTCAACAGTCTGAGACAGGGATGAACATAGCCTCGATAACAAATCCTCCACTCCTACTATCTGGCTAGTTTCTGCGACAGTAATCACTGACTCATAAGTCAGAGTGAAATGTGTGCAATTCTGTGAGGAGTGAAAACTCTCATTAGGTGGGTGTAATTAAGATGTAATTCCTGCAAGCTTTGGGCTGAGTCATGGTATCTGACATAGAAAAGGACTACATGTAGCGATAATAGCAGACTACTTGGATGAAAAAAAAATACATTACTCTGGAATTTGCTTCTGAATTACATATCCAACTTCACAGTATGTTACAAATGAACAGTAATTTCTACTTCTCAAAATAAACAATGTGTGAAGATTTAAACTTCACAGTAGCCTGTTCAAAGTTCAAATGTAGGCTGTATATCAGCTTACGACAATGACAGTGACACAACAATGACAGTGTCTCATGGTTTTAGTTGGATAAAATGCGAAAGATTCACTTGAGGGTTTGACACATAAAGTGACATACCGCAAGCCATGACTACCACTAAGTGTCATCCCTCTTCTTTGTGCTTCGTGTAACAAATCAGATGTTCTTTTCTTTCTCTCTTTTCTTTTCAACTCTATGTTCACACAAGGGTTGGACACCCTTGGGCACCCACTTGGCTATGTCCCCTATAAATATCTCTCTGAATCCCCCTGCTTGGCACAGTCTTTCACAACCAAGCTTTGGCGTTCATTCGAGTGCTAGACTAGCGGGCACAGTAATGCCATTCTTCAGCAGCAGTGGGGTGGGCAGCATTACGAGGCACTGGGCTGAATTGGTGTGTTTGGCAGGTTATTAATGAGAGGAGGGGCCCGAGAAAGGGGACCAAACATATTCAGTCTGAATGACCAACTAGATGGGAGACCAAACATGGGACAATAGGCTGGCTCCCACCGGAAGTAGTTTCATTGCTAGACTCCAATTGAGGACATCAGTTCAAAAGAAGTCACACTATGTAGCACTTCACCTCACTGAACCACTGCTACTGAACATAATTGTTGGTCTCCTGCAGTCTGAGATCCTGCACGCATTCTACTTTCTCCCTGAGAACTTACCATTGAGGCTAAGACAGGTAGGAAGAGCGTCGCTGTTGCCACATTACTGGTGCACTCTGTAAAGGTAGCAATCAGCAGGCACAAGATGATAGCTATTGCCCAGGGAGGGATGCTTTGGAGGGGGGTCATTTGATCTCCCATCCACTTTGAGAGCCCTGATATCTACAAAGAAGGTAAACATACACAGGGTTAAAGTCTCCTCTAGATATGTACAAACTATTCAACCTAGCTCATCATTACTATCAGCCGAGTTAACGGCTCATTTACTTTGAGCAAAGTCTAATTCAGGTTTGTGCATCATAGACATTATTATATCCAATTTAACTCATTTTAGGGGACATTTAAGCTTAATGGAAGAGGAAATGTTTAGTTTGCATGGCAGTAACAAAAAAATAGAAAAATAATGAACTTCTTGTTTATAGTTAGTACCTTTGAATCAAGTTTGGATATGACTAAATCTGCCCCTCATAATTAAAATCCACCCTAAAGAAAGATAATTGCAGAATGTAAATCCATGGAATGGCAATTGCTTAAAAAGACAATAAATAGTATAAAACAGTTTGATCTCATTAATTTGTGTGGACAAAGACAACAAGTAGGCCACCACCATCAAGAGACATTATAATTGTATGATTTATGTATTTTTTGATGATTGTTACCATAGTAGTTCTTAGCTACTTGGCTATTTTCCCTATAATATTGTGACTGTCAATTCCACTTACCTCACTGCCCTTCGCCAGAGCAAAACCTCCTCCGAGAAGAAGCACAATGCCCCAAGGTAACTTCTTTTGGACAACTTTCCAGGTGAGCAGACGCGGAGTTGAGCCAGAAGTTTGACGGGATACTACAGATCCAACAAAATCCAATGACATTATTGAATGATTGCATAATCTCCACCTTGGTTACAACTGTCTGACATGAGTTTGTTTTCTCGTAGAATGACTCACCCGTGTCAAAACTATGAGACCTCCGAGAACAGAAGCGTGGAGGTTTTGAGGGCAGAACAAACAGAAGAATGGCGATGAAGATTGCCACTGTGGCATCTGTCACATACCTGAGAAGTCGAGTGATAAAGGAAATGAAAGAACAATGTAAATTTGGAAAAAATGTTGGTAAAGTAATGTGTAAAAATATTAGGTTTTACATACTCTGCTTTGGAGTTGAAGATGTTTGTAGCCCAGCCGTGAACAAACCCTGGTTCCCTTGTGAACCACAACACTACCAGCAGGCAGAAGAGGCCAAGGACACTGATCTCCCCAAACGACATCGGCCCCAGAAGACGATGCTGCTCTCTGATCACATTAAAGGCAGCAATATCCTTATCTGTCTTCACAGCCCCACAGCCCCATGTCTTCTTAATGCTAAAGGGATCACATGAGGAAAAATCTTTGTGTCACCTCTCCACTCAGTCATGGTCATGATGCGGTAAAAGCTTCTTGATGCAGTTTCAAGTCTGTCACTATAATTAGGCTTTAACCATCACCAAACTCACTTGAATCCCATGAAGACAAACTGCAGCCAAAGCCAGGCCAACGTGAGCATGAGGATCATGTTTGGGAACGCAAAGCCGAACCAGGAGGCAAAGTTAATCACATCTCCATTTTCGGGAAAGAGTCTAAGGTAAACAACAAAGAGCAATTTTATAGGACAAATTTCACAGCAATAGTACATGACAGAACAATGCATGAGGAAATTCTCACTGGTTCATCTGGCCTTTGAGCACAAGATTAGGGCCTGTTCCTGTCAGTGTAGCGGTGCCTCCGATGCTGGCAGCGTAACAAATGCACAGGGTCATCCCTTTACACATTTTCCGCCTTTCTGCTGCCTCCATCTGCCTGGCAGCCTCCACCGTGGCATCCAAGAAAGTCACAACCAATGAACCTTCGAACATAGAGCAATAAATACTGTTACACCGTTTTGTTGGTAGAAATAAAAGTTGTTTAGACTGTACATTTTCTTGGCAAAACAGGGAGAGAATTGTACTTTAAGAGGGCCATGGATCACCTTGTCCATCATTCTGTTTCTCTGTCTGGGGAGGCTGTTTAGTATCAGGCTCTGACGTATGGAGCTGCTCCTCCTGGCTGAGAATCTGAGGTATCTCTGCATCACTGTTGTTGAGCTGCTCCAGCACTGCTTGGACAATAGGCACCATCATGGCTGTGGTAGCAGTGTTACTTATCCACATGGACAAGAAGGCAGTGACACCCATGAAACCCAACATCAAGCTGGAAGGAAGATTGAAAAAAGTGTGAGTGGACATAGTAAGGAAGAGGTGACCACAATTGTTTTACAACAAACTATAAAAAGAAAAAAGGAAAGACTTTCTGACAGCAGTAAAAAACCTAGGATGTAGTTTCCTTATCTAGCTGATGCCTTTAATGACATGGTTGATTAGATAAGCTTCGGAAATGTAACTAAACAATGACAGACCTAGCTGATAATCTACAGTGGAAGTGTGGATTTTTAGCACTCACAGTGCTGGACGCACACCAACGAGGAGCAGCACCCTTAAGGCAATGCGCTTGTGCAGATTCCAGTGCTCCACGGCTACTGCAACCATAAGCCCCCCCACAAACAGCAAGTTTGTGTCTTTCAGGTACTGCATACACACCTGAGAGCACAGGGAGATATGTTGTTTGAAGAAGTACTTGCTTAGCAAATCCAACACCCTGCTGCAGTTATTATACTTACATCTTTGGATTGCATGATGCCAAACAGGGGGAACAAGAGGGCTGGAAGCAGAGCCGTTACAGCCAGAGGAAGGACCTCAGTGCACCAATAAACTGCCATCAGGATGATCACATAGGCACATTCTGCCTCCTGCGCGACAAACACACAGGAACACCTTGCATTAGGGGTCAGGATCAAACTTGGAAAGATGCCATGCAAGGTCTGAAAACATCTTCTCTGGTCACAACATATTGCATAATCTTTAATGGGATGGTTCAAAGGGTAAAGATAACAGCGCTTATTGTTCTAATGTCTTGTCAGTCACCTGTTTGAACATTTTGCTTAGATCATCACGCTTAGCTCTTTAAACACCAATAAACATTATCATTTTATCACGTTTCTATTTGTTGGTGTTTTGTTTGCCAACACATTTTGTTTTAAATCACATATTTTTAAACACAATTCTTCACTTGATATGACGTGCCTTACTTTTTGGCTTAAAGAAAAAGTCATTTGTCTTTATATTTTGTTGGCAATAAATGGAATCTAAGTTTGAGACGTCATAGGCTACTCAATCATCCCCCTCTTTCCCGTGTTCACCCCTGTTCGTGGCTGCTTTGCATTGAAGTCTGTGACTATGATAACATGCTGACAGCCTGCGTGCACATCTCTGAGTCACATGTAGCGGTAGATACGCGGACGAACCCCACTTCACTCGGTGTTCCCACGCTGGACATGACCCTTCATGTTAACAACAAGAAGTTAAAATAACAAGACCTTAGAGGGGTCATGCCTGGGGCAACACCGGGACAGCTCTCGTGCTTTTACTGCAAAAGTGCGTCGCGCGCGCTTCTGAGCAACAGGTGCACGAGAGAAACAGTCCAAATCTGACTCGTTTGGGGCTCTGGCTTTTTGTTAGGCGAAAAAAAAAGACCGACTGCGACGAATTCCCGAATGAATTGATTTAATTATTTTATTAAACAAAATAGAAACATGCAGCTAAATGTAACCTCTGACTGAACTTAAAAAAATATATATGTTGCTGTTTATATTTTGACAATTAGCTTAGGCCTAGGCCTATCAATAATAGCATAGTTTCATCTCTTAAATTATGCCGTGCGTTATAGGATACCAAAAGATGCCAGATTTCTCCAATTTAATCCAACAGTGCGAAAACTACGTTCAATTAATTTAACTATTGTTTTATCCAATTAAGTTAGGTTACATACCGATGTCCCGATCACTAAAGGCAGAGGAAGAAGAATAAATGGAGTCGAAAAAAGGATCAGCTCATTCTTAACAGAGCGAAGATATTTGAGGAATGCCATCCTGAAGGAAAACCGAGAAAAGAAGGCTTTCGCACCATGGACCGCGCTTTTGAGGCGCAGAGGAGAGGAGGAGGGGGGAGTCCCACAGCAAATAAAAGAGAAAGAGAGAGAGAGAGGGAGGGAGAGCGAGGGAGCGAGATATGTGCAGGGTGCTCGCACCAAAACAAAAGGACTGACTGGTTGATTATCTTTGAAGCCACAAGAAAAAAATGTCTTCCCTAAACGAACCAAAGCAATGAAATACAAATAGGCCTACCCCCCACCCCAAAACTGGCTGAATTGCTGCACTGGGAAAACTTGTTCCTTCAGCTTTTGAAACATTGTGACAATGGGTTAATTCCTTGCATAAATTCCTCATCTGAATGCCGATTACACCCCTGACACTATCAGACTACGACACAGATTGGTCTGTAAAGCTCATAATCTGAAGTAGCATAACATCAAAATGAGGATACCCTGGTCCGAAAAATGCCAGGATTAGTTTCCACACCTGTTTTCTCGAGGCTCAGCAATGCAATACAATTGCAGCGAGTGTTTACACATGAGGATTGTGATTTGAGTCATTGCTGCTCCACCTCAGTATTTCGGTAAACCAGAAATGGGTCACTGTTTTTATTTGTATCGCAAAATGATAAATAATTGGCATTGCAGTAGATTGCTTGTGCAAGTTTTTTTTTACTATCTACATGCTTATGAACTTTACTGATTCAACTTTTCTGGAAAAACAGCTTCCATTTAATTTCAAATACATCTGTCCAAAATACACTGGTTGATATTTAGAATAACTCTCCTTTACCTTAGATGTTGACTTTTAGAGACTTGTGTAACTTTCAGCATCTGTCCTGTGTGAAATTATAAACTAGAAATGATTAACAACAACTTCAACGAAACAACCATAAAAAGGCTTGACCTTCATCATCCCATTTTCCCTGACAAGATAAATTGACTGAATTTGTGTCTGCATGTTATGATAGACACAAATTCAATGCAATGCAGTAACACATGAGTATGGCATGAGGGGTAGGTATAAGAGGAGGGTCATATGACCTCTCAAAGTTAATTATTATTTTGCACACCAATTTTAAAGGCAAAAGTGCCCAGCATAATGACATGAACTGGTTTTTGTATGTTTTCTTTAAATGTAGGTCAATAGATTCTCTATAAATACATTTCTCCATACACTGTGTTATTGTTTTACTGTAATTCAGATTTTCCTTTATTGTGTAAGTCATACAATTACCTTGGCTTTAAATGTAACCCTGCTGTGTCAGTGTTGTTTGGTTATGTGGTGCTTAGTGTTCTTAATTCAACCTCTTATTTCATGGCACACCTTACATTTTGGTTCAAATGACTATTTACCAGTCAGTGGACAAAGGGATTTTTGGTAAACAACTAAAAAAAGGATAGAGAAGATTCAACAGATTTAAAAAAGTATTTTAGTTTTTATGTCAGTGCAGTGGAAATGATGGCTTGGATTCTTTTAATTATATTTATTTATTTTCGAAAATGTAAATAACAAAAAATACACAAAAAAAAGTTGTAATTAAAAATACTGTATGTAGAAAACAAAGTAAATACCCAACATAGGAAAGACAAGTCAATGTCCTTCATTCGTTCTTACATGCCTGAAAAGAAGTAGGAAGAAGTTAAAACTTTAAAAATCATATTGGTAATAGTTTATTTGGATGTAACGTTCACATTGTATTTCGGAACACCTAAAATATGGAAATGTCAAGATTTTCAACCACTGATTTCCCCATAATGATGTTGCTGTATTATGTCACTTTGGACGCGCCTGCATGAGTTTGGCAGTATGCTGACGGAGACATTATTTCAAGTCATGTTACAAAATACAACATTGCAAAAACTCCTTAATTTGGTCCAACCGCTTTGGAAGTATCGTGCATTCTGGCCTTTTGCAGGAATGCTTTTAACCCAAACCAACACTGTGCTTTTGGACATGAAACATATTCTGCCTGGCAGTGCTTTAAAACGACTGCCAGCAGAGCCCAAGACATAATGAGACCTACTGAGCAAAGAATGTCATGTTCTTTGGCTGTATACTTTCTTTAAAAGTGCTGATGCCAATTATGCTGCATTGGTGGAGCAGAATGAGGAAAGCTTTTAATTTGTGCCCCTGTAATTGAGAATCTACCCAATGTGGGATTTTGACATGCATCACTGAAGACTAATTTTTACCAATAGGCTTCTAAAGACATGCAAAACATGTCATAATCAGAACAGGCCATTTGATGAGTTTTGACAATAACTGTATTCTCCTTTATTTTATCAATGTTGTATTTTTTTCATCTATTGCCGGCTATTTTGACTTTCATGATTGTTTTTTTTTGTTGTATGAAAATTGCCCAGCAGACATTCTTGCAGAACATCCAAATATTCATCTATTTAATATGCCAATAATAAGTTAGGTTAGCTTTGTACACACCATTCAGTAGACAGCCTTCCCAAGTGCTGAACAAGAACAAAAATATTTTTGCAAACTGAAAGGCAAGTTCACGTTCAACCTCAAAATACTGAAATTACAAGGTTTAATAGGAAATAGTTTGACATAATAAACAAATACATAAATGAATATGTAAAACACTCAGTATAATTTTAGAGATAGAACAATGACATTAGCTATGATGTGGAAGATGTCCTGATTCAAACGTTCCAGACAGTCTCGTTTAGCTTGTAGCCATCATATGACATCACCACATTCATTGTATAAAAAAACAGAACCGGGACACAAAGTCTTCCCTCAGTTTGTTTTAATGGATATCTTTAACGTCTGAGACGTTACACAGATTTTCTGCACGACACTGCTGACAGATTTGTCTGGTGAAATCACAGACATGATGCCACCTTGTGGAGATGACTCAGACTACATCAAATCTAACAGGCCAGGCCTACGGTGGCTGGGAAGGGCAAAGCAAAATTACAAAGTGTTAAACACTTTTACAAAATGTGAGACAAATTTACGTTTAGATTTTATTTTATTTTTTTACATTTTATGAAACAAAATTACAAAACCAAAAACACTTACCAAGGACAAAACAAATTTACAAGATGTGAAACACTTTTACAATCGCTGAGACAAATTTACAAGAGGCAGAACACTTTTACCAGTCCCCAAACAAATTTACAAACCTTGACAGAGAGGGAATGTACCGCGACAAAACAAAACGCACAAAATGACCCCTCACTCGATCGCTTGGGTCACTTACGACATTTGGTACGTTCCCATTTTGTCAAGATTCTGTCGTTTGTAAATTTGTCTCATCGACTGTAAAAGTGTTTCACATCTTGTAAATTTGTTTTATAAAATGTAAGTGTGTTTTTCAAAATGTAAATTTGTCTCACATTTGTAATTTTGCTTTGCACTTCCCAGCCACCGTACCCAGGCCGATAAAAAGGCTCTGCCAACTGTAAGACTGTTTGTTTGGAAAGTAGGCTGTGCAATAATATGACCAGTAGATAAAGGTGGTTTCCCCATATAAAGAAAAGCGCATGAAAAGTAGCCTACAGAACAATCTACCTTGTGGTTATAATACTTCTCTTTTCTTTATAAAATACGCCAAGTTTCATTTAGCCATCTTTAAAATTACATAAAATATTATAATGATAAAAATAATAATATAATAACTTTATTTATATAGCACCTTTTAAAAACACAGGTTTACAAAGTGCTTTGACAAACAGCAAAAACAAGAACAAAGCAAACTAAACTAAACACAGAAGAACATTAACAACAGTAAGAATATAACAGATGCAAAATACTAAAAATAATTAAATACAATTCAACAGAAAAGAACCCAAAGTGCACGATACCCAACAGACATATATAACCCGACCATCACAAGAACCATGATAAGAACCCAGGAAACACAAGAACCCAACAGCAAGAGCTGAGACCAAGAGGAACCAAAGATTTAAGAAGATGTAAGAAACTAAAAGATAAAAGCAAATCAAAAGATAACAGCAATAAGAAGGTAAGAGCAGTAAAAGAAATAGAAACAAGTGGTTAAAGGATCAAAAAACCCAAAAATATAATATTAATACAAACAAAAAGTAAATATAAATATGAAACATAAATAGACAAAGTAAGTAAGATAAGAAATTACCAAGTTAAAACACAAGAGATTAAGATATGAGCATAAATACAAGATAAGAGCATAAATAAAAGAACAGTAAGAAGTAAAAGAAGTAAAACCAGTAAGAAAAGACATTAAGAAGACGACATCACATAAAAGCAAGTCTGTAAAAGTATGTTTTAAGAAGGGATTTAAAAGAATTGAGGGAATAAATGATAATAAAATAAACATGTTCCCGTTGTTTTACAGCACTTTGTTGTCACTTCTCCTAAAGTGCAGTTAACTGTCCACTTCTGCTTTGTCATTTCACCATTAACTGTGAAGTGTTGTTTGTGGGTCATTGAGGAAGTGGTCCTGTCTCTCTGTTAAGTGTTGTTTGTGGGTCATTGAGGAAGTGGTCCTGTCTCTCTCCGGTCAGCAGAGATCACATGAGACGGGGCTGGTGTTGTGTCACGTGTGGTGTCCCTTCTAAAACATGGCTCCAAGTGGCACAGAACGAAACAGCGTCCGATGACTGAACGTCTTCTATCTTGCCGACAAGCTCAAGCGAACACCAGAAATGGAGCTCGTAGTTAAATGTGGAAGTAACCCGCAGGATGTCATCGTTGAATAAAACAAAACGAGTCAACAGAATAGTCATGCGTGAAGCGGAGCCGCGTTAGCTTTAATGCTAGCCTAGCTGTCAACTGCTACAAGTGTTGAAAGGGTGAGTTTAACAATAAATAATAAGTTTTCACCGGTTGTTGATTTCATGTACCCGCAGCTGGTGGCGTTCAACCAGTGTGGCCGCTCTTGTATAATCTTGGGGGGTTTAGGATATTAGTCCAAACACGGAAGCTTTGTGCTTGCTTGCGTCGGGTATCGTAACGTTAGCCACTTCGTTAAGCTAACTGTTAGCATTAAGTTGAAGCTAGTTAAACAAAATGTCTTGAGACTCTTCAAATCACTGACAACGTTTCGATATTCAAAACCGCGACATAATCTGTCTTTGGTTGAATAACACTTGCATGCTTTGTTTCAAGTTGTCCATATTGTTTGACTGTTATCTCTATTGCTGTTTCTTGGATGTTATTTCTGCTGAACAGTTTAGACAACTACAACTATCCGATCTTTACTTCCCTCCTCACTGTGATTAACAGATTTGATTAGACACAGTGACTGAATGTATTTGTTAAAGATACCCAGGTATAATCTAAACTTAAAACTGGAGGCATTTAACTAACTTTCCAGCAGGGGGCAGAGTAACTGTGCTGATGGGGCAGAGGTAGTTCAGTCATGTGAGCTGAGCTCAAACTTCAGGGATTTAAAGAAGGACAATGAGTCATGTGCATTCAAAAACATTACATTCTGATTGCATCTGTTGCTGATCTAATTGTCCATTTATGCTTTTCAGTTTCCTCAGAGGGACAGGTGGAAGAGGTGATTAAGCCCTGTTTTGATGGGGTGGATTTATTTCTACATGCATGTCTGAAAGGCCACCCGGTGGAAGACAGTGAGCTTGCACTCAGCAGGACGTTGTGGGACTCAAGCAGACATTCAAGACTCACCATGGATTGGCTGATGCTGGCAGTTGAGAAAGACTTGGGGATTGACCGAAGGCAGCAAGGCCCAGGTCCCCGTCCCAGGGAGCTCATAGCCATTGTTCCTTCACGCTGGGCTACGGGCCTGAGGGAGAAGAAGGTCATGCGCTGTGCCCGCTTTGACAGCATCAGTGAGACTGAAATTAACACTTACCTTCAGTGCTCCCAGGCAAAGTTGCCTCCTGGATGGACGCGAGTGTGCATTCAGGGCCTGAGGAAAAGCAAGCTGACGTACAGATTGGCCAGAGACCCTTGCCATCAACTAATAGAATTTATGCCACAGGATTCTTATGTCAAAACCATGCAGTGTGTGTCGCATCACAATGTCAGGTAAAACAGTTATATTGTGATACTCTTAAATGTGTCTGTGATTGAAAAATGAAAGTAAAACTCATGTCTTAACAATGATCCTTTGAATTAATCAGAACCACTGTAAGGGAAATCATATGGTTTTAGAATCAATTGTTTTTTCATAATTACGCTATATCACTTTATCTGCTATGGGTAGGGCAACTTTTCACTTTCCCTGTTATTGGTGTTAATTTATACTATTTATAAAACATACTTTAACCTCCTTGTAAAATGTTGGGATATTTCGGCTTTAACACCTAGGTGTTTGCTTCATTAGATAATATTATTGATAAATTAGTTGTCACTATAGGTTCCCGTTTGCTAATTTGATTGTCCTTTTTCATCCTCTTTCAGGAATCTGTGGCGGGAAGCTCATTTGAAACGTGTGCAGACATATGCAGGACCCAATGAGCAGATGCATGCTGCAGCTGTAGATGCAGTCCGTCATGCTTTACAGAAGCTTTTCAATTCCACATTCATCTCCCCTGAAAAAGTTTCACCCTCCCTCTCTCCGGCAAGAGAGAAGGAGAAGGAAAGCTGCTTGCCATCTAGTTCATCTTGCTTTTCCAAGTCCCAGTCGAACCATT
This sequence comes from Labrus bergylta, assembly GCF_963930695.1. Taxonomy (NCBI): domain Eukaryota; kingdom Metazoa; phylum Chordata; class Actinopteri; order Labriformes; family Labridae; genus Labrus; species Labrus bergylta. The sequence goes on from NC_089205.1 coordinate 18,342,364, forward strand.
TGTGTCCTAATGTTCTGCCTGCTGAGTGTCTGCTGGAGACGGCAGAGATGCTCTATGTGATTCTACCTTACACTCAGTATTCTCTCCATGACATTGTCTCGTTCAGCCCAGCCAAGCTCGCCAACAGCCATGCCAAAGTTTTGTTCATTCTCTACCAGTTACTAATAGCTCTGCAGGCATGTCATGCAGCTGGTCTGTCTTGTGGAGAGCTCTCCCTGCAGGACATAGCAGTGGATGAGCAGCTCTGCAGCCGACTGAAGCTCAACCTAGCCCATTACGAGGATCTGGGGACAGAAGGGGATGCAAACAGTGATGTTACTGGCAGACGAGTGCCAAAAAGTGTCATGCCAAGTGACAGTTCATGTATGAGCCAAGAGACCAAGATACTTTGCAAAGATTGCTTCGGGGAGCTCAAGACGTTGGTTCTGGACTGGGTCCATGGGCGAGTCAGTAACTTCCGCTACTTGATGGAGCTGAACAGGTTAGCAGGACGACGAGAAGGAGACCCAAATTACCATCCAGTGCTTCCTTGGGTGGTGGACTTCACTGTGCCATTTGGTAAATTCCGGGACCTCCGGAGGTCAAAGTTCAGGCTCACAAAGGGAGATAAGCAGCTGGACTTCACATATGAGATGACCAAAGAGGCTTTGGCTGCTGCAGTAGGCAATGGGGTCGGTGGAGGTGGTATAGGCGCAGACCTCAGTGGTTCTGTTGGTGCTGGTGGTACTGGACAGCCAGAGCACCTCCATGTACCTCATCACATATCCGATGTGCTCTCAGACATCACCTACTATGTCTATAAAGCCCGGCAGACACCCAAGTCAGTGTTGTGCAGCCACGTCAGATCCCAGTGGGAGCCTAATGAATACCCGGCCAGTATGGAGCGCATGCAGAGCTGGAGCCCTGATGAGTGCATTCCAGAGTTCTACACAGATCCCTCTATTTTCCGCTCAATTCACTCTGACATGCCAGACCTGGACGTGCCTTCCTGGTGCAAGTCGTACGAGGAGTTTATAGAGGTCCACCGGCGCCTTCTTGAGAGCAGAGAAGTGTCCCAGTATTTGCATCACTGGATAGATCTCACATTTGGCTATAAGCTTTCTGGTAAAGAGGCTGTCAAGGCTAAAAATGTGTGCCTGCACCTTGTGGATAACCACACCAATCTTACTACCTATGGTGTAGTTCAGCTGTTTGACCAACCCCACCCGCCCCGCTTATCTTCTTCCCAGTATGCCCCAACAGAACCTCCTCTCCTTGGCCTTGCTGCTCTTAACGTGCCTTCTCTAAACTTCCCTCAAATCAACACTGCGGCGGACACCGTGGATGGTATGGTGCCCGAGTCCACAGGCTGTGAGTCCAGCAGCTGGACCGTGGTAGACAGAGAGGAAGAGCTGGAACAAGGAATGGAAGCCCTTGATTCACTCACATCCACCGCGTCCTGCGCTGTGCCACTGCCAGGCAACACTGCTGGGGTAATAACTGGAGGAGAACACACAGCACTTATTGTATCACAGTCCCCAAGTTCATTCCCTGGTGATTTAGCAAGCAGCTTAGGCCCGGGTTTTCGCAGTGCCATGTTACAAAGAGGCGGGCCTACCAACAAAAAACACGGAGAGGGTAGTGTGACTGCCACCAATGCAGATGAAATCAAAGTTAGCCTCCCTGAGGGATTCAACGCATTGCAGCCTTTGGAGGAGCTGGAGAAATTGAACAATTTCCTGGTAAAGAGTCTGCATGCGGAAGTATCAAGTGGCTGCACGAGAGACGATGTGATAATTGAGTCTTTGCCCTCTCTTACACAGCTCTACCAAAGGGACATGCAGGCCCTGGGTGTTCTCATCGCTGAGATATTCTATTCCTGCAAACTGCGGGGAGTGAAACCAGGAAACCCTCTTAGACAGCGTTTCCAAGCTGTTATGAAGCTCTGCTCTGCCAGCCTCCGTGATGTGCCACTGTGTTTGCATCATGCTCTGGAGACATTGATTCTAATAGAGAAGCACTCTGGAATTGCACATAGAGAAAAACCAGATTGCCCTCGTCCACTTCTTTTCAAATATGACCCAATCCGGGATGGTCTGCCTCCTCCAAACCCCTGTCAGCTATTAAACTCCATCATCACTCCCTTTCCTTTTCCTTCCTATTTTGCACCACTACATCACTTTATCTTTTCCTACCACACAAAGATGGAGACTACGTGTAGTCAACAAGGAAGAGATATCGTCTTTCACCTATGGCAGCAACTTGAGACGCTGTTGCGGGGTAACATCACAGCTGAGGGACTTGAGATTCTCTTGCCCTTCATTTTAGGCCTCATGCTTGAGGAGTGCACAGCTGTGTATGCTGCTTGGTACCTTTTTGAGCCAATCTCTAGGGTACTAGGTCCCAGAAATGCAAGCAAGTACTTGCTGAAGCCGCTGATCAATGTTTATGAAAACCCTCATTGCCTGCGAGGACGTTTCTATCTCTACACTGACTGCTTTATTCTGCAGCTCATTGTGCGACTTGGCCTGCAGGCCTTTCTGTCCAGCCTACTCCCCCATGTGCTTCAGGTCATCACTGGCTTTGAAAGCGGCAACTCCGACTCTGGCGGGGACGCTTGCAAAGGACTGAGGGGAGTCACGTGTAATCTAGGAGAGGAAGAGGAAGAGGACTTTCAGTGTGGCGAGCAGCGGTCATCGTCTGGTTCTGTCAGCGGCACTATGGGAGGCAGCAGCGGAGCCAGTGGAGGAGTTGGTGGGGTGGGAGACACGGGGCTGGTTGATTACTCCTCTGGCATCAGTCTCAATGACCAAGTGTTTCTCTCAGAGCCAGAAGACTTTCAAAATGGGTTCTATGTCAACAACGGAGCAGGGGTGGCTGCTGGGAAACAGCCGAGCCAGAACTCCGCAGCCAAGGAGCAAGATCAGGAGTCTCTAAGTGTGGGGAAACTTAGTGACAAAAGCAGCACAAGTGAGCTGTCACTGGGTGATGGAGACTCAATGAGGGATCGTGCCAGTCTCAAGTCGGCTGACAGCAGCCAGGACCTCAAACAGGCCAGTGAAGGAGAGGAGGGAGGAGAGCTGGAGGAAGAAGAGGTGACTGAAACTAATGTGGGTAAAGAAGAGACCGATGACCTCTCTGGTTACCAACTGGATCTCACACTCTCTGCTTGCACAATAGACACAGTTGCCACTCTGGAGGGCGAGTTTGTGAACGGAATGGCGCTGGATGAGAAAGATAAAGACACTGCTGGAGAGCAGGGGGAAGAGGACGATCATGGTCCTTCAGATGAGTCGGAGGAGAAAGAGCAAAAGATTCTTTTAGGTAAGTGACAGACTGAGGTTCTTGTGTATTAGTTATTTATTTGCTGATAGTGTCTAATGTCTTAAATCACGTCTCTACACAGATACAGTCTGCAAAACAGTGCGATGGCTGTCGGCCAAACTTGGACCAACTGTGACTTCTCGATATGTAGCCAGAAATTTGCTGCGATTGCTCACAAATTGTTACATTGGTAAGCACATTAATGTATTATTTATTCATACAGTAAACCATGCTCTAGAGTTTGTATCTATTTTTTTTTTTAATGGCATCAAGTGCTGCTCCTTGTGTTTGTATTTTTAAACCGTATTCTTGGCACGTTTTCTTCCTATAGGGCCTGAGAAGCACCAGTTTGTGGCCTCTTCAATTGAGGACAGCAGTCTGGAGAGTGTGGGATTGGGCAGTGTTTATGAGAAGAAACCTGTGGTTGGTGACCAGACGGCAGGACCTGTGTTGGAGTGTCTCATCTACATAGCTCAACTGTATGGAGAACCTGTGCTCACTTACCAGTACCTGCCTTATATCGGATATTTGGTAAGAAAGAAAAGCATCCTTTTTTTTGGTCAAAGGAAATTTGTACTAAAGATTTTTTTCTCTGTAAACTACAGTATAGTTAAAGATTGATTTCACAAATGTTTGCTCCAGGTTTCCCCCCCTTCTTCACAGCGGCTTAACACACGGAAGGAGGCAAGCCTGCTTGGAGCCGTTGCACTTACACAGAAGATCATTGTCTTCCTCTCTGATACCACCCTAATGGACATGTTGATGAAGATCAATCAGGATGTGCTCCTGCCTCTACTCGACCTGCTCACCACACCATGCATGGGGTAAATATACAAGCGACCGTTCGAATGATTGTTAAGGTGTATTACTTCTCATTTAACAGATAAATAAAGAGTACTAGTACATGAAATGTCATCAGAAAATCTGCTGCAACATTTCTCATTCACCCTCCGGATGGTTGTATCCGTCCTGCTGTATTCAGGTTCCCCAGCGGGGTGCAGACTCGCACTGCTGTCTGTCTCAAGACTCTGAGCCTGATGGCTCTCATCTGTCTGCGCATAGGGAGGGAAATGGTGCAACAGCATATGGCCGACACTCTGTGTCGATTCTTTGCGGTTTTCTCTCTTCTGCATTCTCTGCAGCCCCAGGTATGCACCCACAAACACAAAATACACAAATGGAAAAAGGATTGACATGCACGTTGTCAGGTTTATTTCCAGAATATGAGATCAGTCACAAAAAAAAAAAAAAAAAAATTAACTGTAAAATAAAAGACAACAGCAGATTAGATAAGGATTAAGAAGACAGAGGACAGACACTTAAAGATAAACTCTCTGACAGTGTCAAATTACTTTATGGTGTGTTTGAAAATGCCTGCCCGAACTTGAAAAAGGCCTAGAAGGTGACAGAGGACGCTGAACAACTCGGATTTTGGTTCCATTGTATTTATTAATACAGTTCTCAAAACAATCCTTTACAATTAGAATGAGTCGGTTGTAAACCTTAAACAGTAGAGAGACATGTTAAATCAATAAGTCTTATGAACAAAAATACAGAGTTCATTTACTCAAGAGCTTAACTTTAACTCAATCTATATCTCTTGATTAACAAATGTAAAACTTAATTCCTTTCATTTAAACAGAGTAAATAATAATCAGCATTCCAAATTTAATCTGCTTTCCAGAATTTCTAATTGTTTCAAACGAATAACTGAAGCATCAATCATTATTGAACGTCAAATTAACTCTTCCCACAAACAGGATATAAATGTAAATAACAAAAGAGCATGAACTATGCAAACAGCTCTTTAAACCACTGCATTTAACTATCATGCTGTTTTAGTTTATCTAACAAACAAATACAAAGCACGCTGCACAGTCAATTAAATCTTAAAATAAAGACTGTGCACCACTCAATGTGTAACTGTAGAGCATTTAACTTATTTTACCACATGTATCATCTAACCAAGGTTTATTATGCTCAAAAACTACAATGAAACATGAATCAATTCTTACCAATGGCATCTCTATAGTCTTCTCTACAATGACTTGAGCCTGTGAAGTTCTCCACTGAACACCTCCACTGAACACCTCCACTGTTGCTCACACACACACACAGCCACGAGACGGCTTCTGCCTCCCTATTAAGTCACCTCAGCCTGCTTACACACCTGGCTTGTGTCAGCTAATTAGCCTCGCACTCCTTGCACAAAACTTCAGGTGCTGCCCTCTATTGAGCAAACTAAACACAATGAGGCTGACTGTGCAGAGAACACCTTTAAATACGAGTATAAGAGATTCATTTTTAAACACAAAATACCTATTTGATTTTGAACCAATAAAGTATCAAATTTAATAAACATTTTCACATTATTTTCTTTTATTCATTATTGCTTGTCCTTTAATTTTAACAAAACAGACAGTCAGTGAGAACAAAAGAGTGCATGACTTTGTTAGCGTGGCAGGATGTTGTTGTGTTTTTGTTGCATCTTCTTGTAACGACATGTGTGCTAATGTGTGGATTTTTACACTGTAGCTTGAAAGCGCCCCTCACAGGATGGTGGGAGAAGTCTCGGTTGTGGACGTGTGCACTGCTGAGGGGTTGAATGTGACATATGAGTTGGGGGTGTTGGAGGAGCTGCAGACTGTGTTTAACCCTGAGATGGCCCATGCCTCCTACATCCCCTTCTACTGCCTCATAGGTAGGGGGACACCTTCACGTTCTGTCCGTAACAAAATACCCTGTTTGGGAGGAAGAAGGCAATATACTCTGTGTGAAAATAGAATTTTACTCTTTAATGGTAAAAAAAAAAAAAAACAAGCTCTATTATGATTTCTTTAGGTGGCACAGCAATTCGAAAACTGGTCCCAAACCATGAGCTGGTGTGGCAGTTAGCCCAGTCTTACCACCAGAGTGTGAGTCAGGTGAGTCCAGGAACAAACCTGACGGCAACATCGAAAGTAGACCTACCTCCGTCCTCTGCGGGTCTCTCATCTGCCTTTGGTAGACGTGTTGGTGGAAGCCCGTTCCCTGCCCCCTCTACCAACTCTACCCAACTTGGTGAAGCCCTCCCTGAGTCAGGCACTTTTGGGAGCCACCTTGTAGGAAACCGTATCCAAGTGTCCCGGGACGCTGATTTTGATGGTAGTTCAACCTTGGGCTTGGCCAGCTCTTGGGGGCGCACCAGTCACATCACACCCATTATCACCACATCTTCCACCTTTACCACTTCATCTATGGGCACAGCGTCCTTGTCCTCCTCCTGGATGGCAGACCCCACCCCAGAGGACAGCGCCCTGAAGCAGGAGCTCCCTCGCAGTGGCCGCTCCCTGCAGGGGAACTGGCTGGCCTACTGGCAATATGAGATTGGCCTAAACCAGCAGGATCCACATTTCCACTTTCACCAGATCCGATTGCAGAGCTTTCTGGGTCACTCTGGCACCACGAAGTGTTTGGCTCCTCTGGCAGGGGAGGATTACTTCCTCTCTGGTAGTAAAGACAAAACTGTGAAGCTTTGGCCCCTCTATAACCACGGTGATGGAACACAGGAGGTAGAGCCCAGGCTGACGTATAATGACCATCGAAAGTCAATCTTCTATGTCGGACAGCTCGAAGCTTCACAGGAGGTAGTCAGCTGTGATGGCACAGTGCACCTCTGGGACCAGTATACTGGTAAGAGAAATCCCGCACATTGCATCCAAACTTTTGATTAGACCAGTGCATCTAAAGTATCATGTATTTAAAGAATATTAAACTCAAATTTATAAAACTCAACCTTCCTCTCTAACGTCTCTATCTGTTGTCTGCAGGCAAGCAGATCCGCTCATACGAAGCCGTGGACGGGAAGAATCCCATCACAGCTGTCACCACCATGCCAGCTCCACATTGCAGTGTTGTGTTTGGCAGCGCAGATTCTGTTCTCCGCTTCATTGATCCTCGCAAACCAGGATTGCAGGTTGTAATTTAATTTAGCAAGCTCATTCTGGCGAGACCCAATCCATAAAACATCTGCTAATTAACATCGATTACTGTGTTTTACAAAATAGAAGTGCTTTTTTTTTTAAATTTTACTTTCCCTCCACTATAGAGTTATTTCAGCTCTGACATTGACAAATCTTCCTTGTGTCCGCAGCATGAATTCCGCCTGGCATACAACAATGTGAGCGCTGGGCTCATCCGCTACCTGGCAGTGAGCCCCTCGGGGCGCACCGTGGCTGCAGGTTTCTCATCTGGCTTCATTGTTCTGCTCGACGCACGCACCGGACTCATTCTGAAGGGCTGGCCGGCTCATGAGGGAGATATCCTCCAAATGAAGGTATACTTTGAGAATGTGTGGGTTGTTACCTTTAATCTGTGTAACTCAATCAGGCTGCCTCTGGGTTATTTTAACAGCATTAATGGTTTGTCAAATAAATGAGATTTCAGAAGTCACTACGGGACTACTGGAATTTAATATTACAATTAGAGTCAAACTATTTCCAAGAAGCATTACAGTGAGGGCTTACAGATTGCCAGTTGAAGGCAGGATACAACCTTATGTCTGACGCATGGAGGCAGAAAAGTGGGGTGAAGTTGTTCCTCCCCTGATCTGCCACTAGAGGTAGTAACAGAGGGTAGATGTTACGGTGCTGTCGCAGGATGGTGATCTGTAAGCGGATTGCTTTACTTCAGCATACAACAAAGAAGTGACTTTTTATATTTTGTTGGCATCTTTTCAGATAGCTTATTATAAAAAGGAGACGGAAAAGGTGTGGCAGTAATGTATGTATTGCAAAATTAGGCCTTTGAGTTTAACTTTTTGCACCAGCTGCCGTCATGTGAGGACGCAGGTTTATTTTGGCGAGTGTTTCTGTTTTAAACAGCGCAGCTTTTCTTGCCTTAATGGTAGCAATTTCAGCATCCAGGAAGGTACTGGCATTTTCTGGCAGAACTTCACCAACTACCAAGTTGCATGAAGAGTGAAAGGCTTTGAAGAGGTCAAAAAGCTCCAGCAACATAACAAATTAGACCGACGCGTTTCGGCTTGTGGCCTTCATTAGGGTGACCCATCACATGTTACGCTACTCAGCCAATCTAATCTTTTACTCAGATCAGGCATTACGAGTGAACACTGTCGGTGTGATGATACAGAAACACCAAAGAAGTCAGCAGACAGCAAAGTTTTACAGAGACAGCTGGAGAAACTGAGTGAGTCAGGGAAAGGTAGACGTTCTAGAGATTAGAAAAGCATAGACTGTGTTAAAGAAATGATGGTGGCTTCTTGGTTTCTAAAAAGAAGCAAAATGTGAAGCGTGAAACATGAGTCATTTTAAATGTCCAGCAGAGGTCGACTTGACTAGTTTTACAAAACAAAAAGTTTCATACTTTGAATGCAAACCGATCAGAAAATGCTCCTCCTTCATAGTTGATTCTTTGCTCAGATAATGAAATTACAATTGAGTAGTGTAATGTTTGAATTTTTATTAAAAGTCTTCTTCATCACAGCATGTTTTTTTCAAGTCCTAGTCATGCTTGATCATGAAGCAAGATGTACTTAAGGGTGTTGCAACCTGTGATTTTACAAGTCACAACCACAGAAACATGTCAACCAGGAGAGGGAGAGAGCGTTGTGTATGTCCCTGTTGATCTCTTTATTTCAACTTCAGTGTATTCATGTAAGAAAAAAACTCTTATGTGGGTAACTACGAATACTTCTTATTGGATTCATATGCCTATCCAGGAGTGTTTACAGAAACATCTGTGACTTCTAGCTGCATCAAGTATCCGTGTCCATACTGTGTTTCACAATAACTGGGCTGACATTCTCGGGGGACTTGTTAACGGTCAAGTGTTTACATGAGTCGTGGGCTGAACATGGGGTCACTCAGTGAGTCACAGAAATGGACAACTGCTCCAACTTTGTATTCTGCCTGATAGATTGCAGCCAAGAGGTGGGCAGTTAATCCCACATGAGTCCACTTACCTTTTCAGTTGTGAGTGCAGAAAATATCTTCTGCGTTTTAAGGAGTCAGAGGTGGAGAGTATTTACATTGTCATTCATTCCTTTAAGCAGCAGAATCTGGTGGACACTCAGGCTTCAGGGTCACCAGAGGAAATCTTTTTTTCATGTCCACATCGGGTGGAAATCACAAAGTTAACAGTGTACATGAATCACTTTTTCACTCTTTCTGTGCTGTATCTTCTCTAAACAACCAACATTATCTCCACCCTGTATGTCTGACCTACACTGGCTTGTCTTTGTCTACAGGGATCATGGGATCAGATTTTTTGTTTATGTCTTTCTGATGGCGGATGAGAGCTGACGGCTATGACAAAAAAATAAAACCTTATTTTACAACATGTAGGTTTGCAGTTGTAAGGAAGGGGAATAATGTTTGGTGTAAATATACTGTACGTTGTTCTTTTAGTGATCATGAACTATAATTTAGATATCATCCTTGGCTTTTATGTGATATCATTACTTTAATAGATCATTTTAAGAGCAAGGTATTGTATTCTTAGTCGACATCCCGGAGTCAAGCCAGAAGGTGTGGCTGTACTTTCAGTAGTCGTGTGATAAATATTCAAAAAGACGATCGACCAGGTGGATGTATTTTGGCCCAAAGAATAGATGTGAATACGAAGCGGTGCAGAGATGGGGAAAGTTGTACCCAGCAAATCTGTTGTCAACAGAGCGCAAAGATTAGCAAACTTTATTTAACCCCAAATGAGGTCAAGGATTGTAGCTCTAGTTTTAAAGGCACAAGTTTAGGCAAATATGGACACAAGTTACTCATTAGATGGACTACAGTGGCTCTCATTGGCACATTCGTTTGACTTCAGACGTCCCCTCAGCTCTTTTGTGTATCAACGGGTGACTCTTTCATATTTAGCTGAGAAACTTCAAAAACAAATTAACTTCATGTTTAAAAAAAAAGAAGAAAAAAGTTATCTTGTTTGGTGTTAGTTTTGTAGTAAATGACTTGTATACAATTACTCTCAACTCAAAGTCAGCGGGTACATGTGGTTGAGAAGTGCTTGAGAGTGAGTCAGTATATGTAAACAGTACGACTAAGGACAGGAAATTACACGTATAGATATATCTGTCTGAGTATTTTTGTACCATGTGATTCTACTTTCAAGTATTCTATGATAGACAAATGTTAATATCAATGAAATGTAGTGATTTTAAAAGTACTTTGAAAGTATTTCTTATTAGTTCACTTGTTCATATTTTTATCAATTTTGAGGTTTTAGAAGGACCATTGAATCACATCACAAGGCACTTGATAACATGAGGCCATATTGGCTGGGATACTGCCGGTCCACACATTTTGTGACTTCCTTGTTTTATTACATTTCAGGCTGCAGAGGGAAACTTGGTCATCAGCTCCTCCACTGACTACACACTCAATGTCTGGAAAGACCTGGAAAACAAGCCTCTCCGCCAGTACAGGTCGCAGTCTGACCCCATCCACGCCTTTGACCTTTACGGCCCAGAGATTGTAACCGGAACGGTGGCTAACAAGATCGGGGTGTACTCCATGGTGGACATCTCCCATAGCCCTGTTAGCAGCACAAAGCTGAGCTCGGAGAACTTCCGCGGCACTCTGACCAGCCTGGCAGTCCTCCCCACCAAGAGGCTCTTACTGCTGGGCTCTGAGAACGGCGCCATCCGGTTGTTAGCTTAGGACAAACCAACGGCACCCAGATCCACGAAAACAGACTTACCACTGACCTCCAAAGTGTCTTATTGGTGAACACAGGCAGGTGTCTGAGCTCTATGTCCCGTCCACTGAGCTCGAGGTCAATTGAACGAGAAGGCAGTTTTTCAGCTCCTCTAAATTGCTTTTTCAATGAAGCAGCACAAGCAAAGGCATTGTATAAGCTACACGTGTCTGAATCTTGCACCAAATTTGATTGACAGGATATGCTTGCAAAGCACTTAACATTTATCATGTACAGAAGATCCCATGACGTTTTTTTAAAAGCCTATAGATGTATAGATAGTATATAATGGGAAATTCTTATCTTGACAAGGTCATTTATTCTTTTGACAAGGTCAGTCGTTCTGTTCAAACGTATGAATTAGAAGTGCTCAGGAAGGTGGGACCAACACGGTTCTTATGTAGTGTTTACACTTTCCAAATAGATGCATAACAACACCAAAAATACATCGACCTCCACTTTCATTTCCCTCGATGTTAGAAGACATGCGTATCCAAATGCACTGATTAAACTATGCAGTATTTGTAGATCAAATCTTTTTTTTTTTTGTTTGTGTTAGAGTCATTGTGTTTCTCATGAGGTATTCCACAGATCAATTGTTTATACATCATTCATGATTTAACTGTTTGGTGGACAGTCTAGGTGCATCCTCCAAGTGTGGAGACGCCTCAGCGGCCATCACATTACAAAAGTCAGTTACTGATGCACAGCCTTTATTATCCTGCACAAGTATGGCCTGAATCGGAACAAGTAGATCCTCACTCAGATTTTAAAGACTGAATGTTTTTATCCACTAATAAATTACTTGAAGTTGCTTTGGGATTTTTAAACTTTGTTTAGATACTCTTTATTTTGCAGTCAGAACCTGTAGCAGCATTGTACTGGGAGTATGTGGCAGATGCTGGTTTGACTGGGTTTTCCCAGAAGTTAAACTCACCACTTTGTCATTTCTGAAAACAGAAGCTAACATTGAATCAATGCCAAGATGAACAATTTTCTATTTTAACATAGGTTACTGCAGAAGAATATGATGAGGAAAAAACATGGAAAAAGTTGTAAACCAATTAAAAAAAAATAAAAAGAGTAGTTGAACTTGCTCCGTATGTGTAGTGCACATGAATATACAGTAGAGATTTGTGTTCCTTACAACCAGCTGGATTCTGTTCAAGCTTTCCAAGCCCTTTAGCATCCATTCATCTCAGCCCTTTTTATGAGTTCTTCATGGTGTAAAACAGTCTGCCTAATTTTGTAATTATTTGCCCAAAGCCTAATATGCTCTGACAAGTGTACTACATCTTTTGATATGTTGTGTTATTTTGTAAACTTGGAGTTAAAGCTCAGTAATCATAAAATAACAAACTTTGTTAAAAAAAAAAAAAGGAAATTTGTAGCAGCAAAATTGGCTAAAAATTATTCCAGCACCTCTTTTAACATTTTATGAAAGGTCCATGAAAATGCCTATTTATTAACTGGATTAATAAAAAAAGAAATTGCTTCCAGTGTCCCAGTTGTTCTGTGTGGTTCATCTGCATTCCTCCTGCCTCCCAGCCTGCTTTCAAATCATGGTTGGGTCACTAGGGCTCAGATTGGACAAAGTCCCCTTTGGTGTTTGTCCACAGCTGTCATGTGATGTATAACATATCACTTTTTAAGTGTTGAGGGTGACCCAAATCAACCAAATACGATCACTTTTCTCTTATAATCTTTCTCTGACTTAATTTTTGGTCATTACCTAACACTAAGTTTTCTAGACGCAGCAATCGAGTGTCACTCTCTGTTCTGTGAAGTTGGAAACATGGAAGCCAATGCTTTCTGGGAAGCGTGGGCTTGTGCTCTCTGAAATCAAATGAGTAACTGCTGTCAGAGACTTGTATTTGTCCACACAGAGATTGATCATTATTGAATTTAATGTGTCATCTGTCCTGTCAACCATTTAGTTGTGTCATGGTTTTATCACCTGCCTGTTGACATGCAAAAGCTCGGCCCTCAAATATTGAAACGTGGATGAGTGTCAGCAGCTACTTTTACAAACAAATAGTGGCTTAAAGAGGCCCCAATCAATGTAAGTTGATATTTAACTGTTTGCTGAGCAAATGCCAATCTTTTACTCCCAGGAATTCTGCCATCCACAGTCACTTAGTCGCTCCTTTTTTGGACAAGGCAGCAAGTTTTTTATCTAATTTAAATTTAAGGTAAGCTCAAGTATATTTTTATGACTTAATGATGACCCATTACATATTTGAATGATTTGAAAACTTGTTATAGAATGTTAAATTTGATTCAGTTATTGACGGATTTATCTATATGAATGGTTGTGCTTGGTCTGCATATGGGAATATGGCTCTTTACAAGTTTTTACTTTTATCGTGGTTTTTACATTCAGACGCTTTATGTGGACTTGAATACTGAACATAGACACTATAATGCATGATATCCAGAACAGTTTGATTTGACTGACATATAATTGTGTTGAACAATATATCTGCAGTGTAAGATTGTGGCTGTAGACAGCCCAAGTATCAGCTGAAATAACGTAATATGCAGTTTCTCCAAAATCTTTTTTTTGTGTGTGTGGCCGTTGTGTTTTAGGCACATTTCCAGATGATCTGAGTTCCTTTAAAAGAGGGCGACTTAAGTGGAGCAAAGTGTTGGAGACCTGTAAAGAATACATCTAAAGAACTTTATAAAAAGGTAGGAGTGTTGTGTTTGAATAGGTTTGAACTTGAAATGCATTTCTTTACTGTTTCGTAAAAGAGAAAGGGAATTTATTTCTCTGTCTACTGTTACGTTCCCCAAGATGGCTAGGGGATGAGGGGAGTAACAATGAATTATAACCCGGGGAAAATAAATAGGAAGAAAATATAAGCAAAGTTTAAAATGATTTATTAACAAACTAAAGCAAAATGTGCAACACAAAACAAGCGTCTTCTATAAAACCACCAAACAAATGCAAATCTATCTCGAACACAACTCAAAACTAACAATCAAGATGCCTGCTCTTTAGAATTTGCCTTTGATTAGTAATTAGCCACAGGTGTGGCTGGGCACTCTGAGGCTGAGGAGCAACACCTGGGGAGCACACACAGGAGAGAGAGAAAACACAAACACACAAAACTACGGCATGTAACACTGCATAACTTTTGTCCTGTTTCAGCTGCATTGTAAAGACATGGACCTTCGTCTGACACTCCTGTTGATCTGTCTCTGCAGCCGAGGAGTCACTGTAAATCACTCACATTTCTTTTCAGTCACTGTTAAGTTTTTGCCTTTCCATTACTATCATTGCTGAAAGACATTTCTTGAACATAGCGTTGTTTTATACTCTCTGATCCATTATCTACAGAATGCTGAGGTAGCTGACAATGAGTCAATTCCTCTGGTGCCTCTCGTTCCTTTGATGCCCAGTCAACCCATAGAGGTGAGAGGCAAAATAAGATCTACGAGTTTTAAAGTTACCTTTCAGTGTTCTAGTCATGTAAATTCACAGTTTTAAAAATACCTTGTTGACTTTTTTCTGCCTTTAGCGAGTAGAAAATGAAACTACAAAACAACCAGAAACTGCGAACACCACAGAAAAGCCTTTACTTGCTGGTGCCCTCGGGGGCTCATCAGCGGAGGAAGAAGATGAGAGCTGTACGTCCATCAGTCGAAGATCACAGTCCAGAGAGGCCATCGCCGCAGCCATTCAAAAATTAGGAGTGCAGCTGCTGCAGAACCTGGAGACAACACCAGAGCAGCCAAATGTCATTATATCTCCTTTCAGCATAGCATTAGCTCTCTCCCAGCTGGCTTTAGGTATGCATCTCCCGCTGCAGCTTATACAGGACACATTGCATGACAACATTGTGTTTTCTCTACAAATATTTAATCACATTTGATGAATTGGGTCAGCATCTTGAAAGTGGTTATTGTCATCTAGAGACTGTCAAGGTTCTTATCCAATTATGTCTCCCTTCTTCTTTACAGGGGCAGTAAATGAGACGCACAAGCTGCTGATGCATCACCTTCATGATAACACCCTCCCCTGCTACCACGAGTCCCTGCATAATGTCTTAGTTCATCTCAGGCAGGACCTGCAAATAGCTACCCGTATCTTCCTGCGCCAAGGTTACTCCTTTTTATATATAAAAAAATATGTTTTACTTGATCAAAGTTAAGACTAAGCAGCTTCTGCTTTCATAAACATTTTGTTTACTTTTTAATTTAGTCGGCCTTCAGTGAATTTAAGCCTGAGAGAGTGTTTGCCTTGTGTTTTAGGGTTTGAGCCAAAACAAGAGTTTGTCAATGAATCCCGGCGGTTATATGACTCGGAGCCAGCAGTCTTGGAAAGCCTGGAGCAGATAAACAATTGGGTAGCGAATGCAACCAACGGGATGATGACTGACTTCCTCTCTGCTTTACCACCCAATCTGCTCGTCATGCTCATCAATGCTGTCCATTTCAAAGGTGAAATGTCAAACATGTGGATGAAGATAGATCTTATTCTTAGAGAGCTTGTTTACTGAGTCCCCATCTTTTTCTTCCAACAGGAGAGTGGAAGGCTCGCTTTGACCCGCGATTTACCACCAGAGGCGTTTTCTACCTTGACGACAAGAACATGGTTGATGTTGAAGTGATGGAAGATGCCAAACATCCCTTGAGTTTATTTATTGACAATGACCTGGATGCTCAGGTAATGAACAGTTTCATCACTCAGTTTGTATTTACATGAGCGGTGATCATACACTTTGAGGATAAAACTTAAAGGCCGTTTCTTTTTTTTTACTGTGCAGGTAGCAAGCTTCCCATTCCAGAAGTCCATGAGCCTCCTGGTGGTCATGCCTTTTTCGGGCCAGGTGAACATGTCTTCTTTCATTGCAAAGCTTAACGTCTCTGACCTGTATAATCGTCTGCCAAAGCAGAGGGCCGTTCAGGTTAAAGTCCCCAAATTCAAACTGGAGTATGCTCAAGAGCTACGGGATGTTTTTACCAAATTAGGTAAGGTCTTTTTTTAGGCTTCCCTTTTTTCACCACATATCCAAATACCTGTTACTTGTTGGAAGTTGTACAATAGACTATAATCGACCCTGTCCTCTCTGCTCGTTTATAGGCCTTGGAGAGATGTTTTCTAATCCCAACTTGGCTGACATGGCTGACGGCCCCCTGCTGGTGTCTTGTGTGATGCACAAGTCCAGCATGGAGATAAATGAGGAGGGTGCAGAGGCTGCTGCAGCCACCACCGTTGTGATCTCAAGGGCATCCAACCCCATCTTCCACCTCACCCAACCTTTCTTCTTTGCACTTATTGATGAAAAGACTCAAGTACCAATCTTCATGGGTGTCATCAACAACCCAAATCCTGGAGCTCCTTTCTTGGAGAGAGGAGAACCTGGAAATAAAGATAAAGTGGGATTCCCAATTGATAAGAATCAAGAAGGCTTATTGGGAGGCCCACCCAAGTAGGGACTAATATCCGCTCTGATGTACCAGAGAAAGCCCAGACCAAGACCTCTACGATTGTACAGTTGAAATGTACTATACCACTGGAATGAAATGTGTGAAAGCAAATGCTTCGTGTGTCTTTTTTTCCCTGCAGAATAAACATCTGAGGAGACCAATATTCCTTGTGAAAAGTATTTCCTATATAAATATACAGTTTTGCTGCATCCGATCACACATCTTTGTCAAGCAACTCTTAATTAAAGATAGGGAATCGTTTTTACCTTATCATTTTACCGTAATGTATTTCACTTTAAATTCATCTACTGGTGTAATAAATGGATCTGAACCACGTTTTTTCTCCTTGATAATAAGAATGTAAATTGATGATACTTAGGAAAAGACAAAACTCGATGGACTTTGTGGGGACCATAGTGGTAGTCAACACACAATTAACCCTTTCTGATTCAAATTTAAACTATTTGTTGTAAAAACTAATAACCATTATTTAATGTGATTCTGCAAGTTACTAAGTGGTACTTAGTGTCTTTAAAACAGTTTTCAACTATCTTCTTTGCTTAACAGTTGAATGATTAAAGAGGTGTCCTAAAGAGTTACAGTCACTTTACATATTTTTGTATTTGTTTCAGTAGGCTTTTGTATTCTCAGTGTTATAATTCCATTCCATGTTCTCAATATATCGTCAACTATATGTTATTTTTAATTTCAGTTATTTCCAAAAGCAATGTATAAGGTAAACAAAAAAAGAATCCCGATAAAATCGGAAAGATTAAGACCTCTATACTTAAATAACACATCCCACTATATTAACGTTCCATTATAGCATTATTTAAAATGTATTAACAGGATTATTACAAAACAAATGTGGCCTTTCACCGCGCTTTTATTCCTTTTTATATAGTGGAGTCCGGAAAACTCGAATTTCTTTACGGCTTTGAACGCATCGACGTTAGCGCCTGACGTCACACTTTGTTTGGCGCTGATTTTCCTGTAGCTGATCTGTGGTCAGTTTCACCGTGTTAAGCAGTGCAGTACATCCACAGTGCTCACAGCCTCCAAACTGAAGCCAGATCTGTGAACGGAAACGGAAGTTGAAGCAGCAAATACTACGCTTGGCGCGTTTGTCCAACTTGTTGGCGCCACAGACACAATTCATTCACTAAGTGCTGTCAGCAGGAGAGGGTTGGAGTTAGTTACCTTGCTTACATTTCAGTGAAGTGTCCTTTTTGTCGCTAAACAACCTATTCGCAGACATGACAAAGCTATCAGAGGGTGCTATAGAGGTAAGTTTAACATTTCAACTTTCACAGTCGTGGGAATTAATTTTATTTTACAGCTAAAAGTAGTTAAGAGGATAGCAGTCATTTGTTTCCATCTCAACTTCACCAAACAATTTATAATTTCGACGTTTGTCACTGCTAGCTCAATTTCATGGTGGTATTTTTTTAAACTGTGTCATTTGTTTCTTAAAAATGTTTACATCAGCCTTTATTAAATTTGAATTTAAAGTAAATCTTTTATAGGACCGTTAAATGTTTTTTTTTCCCTGGATAAAAAGACCTACTTTAAAGTTAAATAAAAGAGAAAATGATTAAAAAACATTACTGAAAACTTAAAATATGTGTTTCCAGGCTCTCACAAATGGCACTGGTGAAAACGACCTAGTTCTTCAGCTGGTGGTGAGTTTAAAAAAAAACAAAAAAAAAAAAAAGCATACATTCTGTTTTTCATGGCACTTCTCTACTCATCCACTAAATCTCCACTGAATTAACTCCTTTTGTATTTGATAACACTTGACATGACATCTTTGCACAAATCATCCATGTATCTTCATTTGATAAGCAGTCAGTATGAATACGACTTTTAGGCCGCAGCCTGCTAAACAAAGCAGGATGCACTTTAGGGTGAAAAAATTACCAACATTCAATTTTTTTATAATTTAACACACAGTTCATGATGTGAAAGACGACGAAATCCTGTGGAAAGGAGCCTTTACTCACATAACCAAAGTAGCATTTGAACACATCTAAACGTAACAAAAGAAGTTCTGAAATAACATGAATAATACATATATCCACATAAAGACGTACAAACCTAATGTTTTTCTACATTTAATAACTGTGTGGATAAATCACCTTTCAGAATATTCGCAAGCTTGAAGGAGGAAGTGGTCACACTCGCTGGAGGGTGATGATGAGTGATGGACGGCACACACTGTCCTGTGAGTTTGTTTTCTTTGTATTTTCTCATTTATTTGTTGTGGCTCGTTTATTAACAAATGTATAGTCTGTAAACCCCTCTTAGAGGATTTTCTTGCGCTCCTGAATAGATATTATCGTAATAAAATGACAGATGTTAAGCTTTTTCTAACATTTGATATCGTAATTGTGTTTATTTTTTTGTTGTTTTAGCACATAATGAATGTGTCCTGCACATGGGGTTGAAGCCTTTAGCTGTGTTTTAGGAGCGATTATTCTCTAAAGCTTCTAAGTTGAATGATCCCGCTGCCGCTCCAGTTTGATTTCTTTTGACTTTTCTGCCCCGTCTTTAGCCTTCATGCTGTCAACGCAGCTCAACTTCATGGCTGAGGAGAACAAACTGGTCCCGAACTGCATCTGCCTCCTGAAAAGGCATGTGACCAATATACTGAAGGATGGAAGGTATGCAGTTGTTGTAATTTCTTGTCCTTATCGCCACTATTGCCCACTATTAAATACTTTCAAGGCTATAATCTGATGTTTGTGTGGGTGTCCTATTACAGACGGGTGGTAATCATTTTGGAAATTGATGTCATCAAGCCTGCTGAAGCTGTCGGAGGAAGAATAGGCGACCCTACACCTTTCACTGAGGGTAAGGCCTCAAATCCACAACAATTTGATTAAACCTTCTGGTTACTGAACACTGAATATGTTTCTGAAGTGACACTCTCATTAACATTGATGAGAGGTGGTACCATCGCACACTTATACTGATATCGTCTTCCTTGCAGGTCAGGGTAAAGCCCCACAGCCAGTGCCGACCCCTGAACAACGCCCTCCACTACAGCCACAGAACTTAAATGATGGTGTGTTTTTATTTATTTAACTCTTGAAAGGAAATTAAAATGGGTGCAAGTGCTCAGGTCCCATTTTGCTTATGAGAAGCTCGTAAATGACCACTAGATGGCAGCATTTCTCCACTTCTTTCTATGTTATGGGTGACCCACACCTTTACAGGACACGAGTCATTTTGACAGCCTTGTTGAGGGACACATTGAGCTCCTTAAGCCTTCGCATGTCTTTCAGTTTTTCACCGATCTTTTTGTCACTCTTTCTAGAAGAACACCCGCTTTTGTGAATATTTAGTTTTCTAAACTTAACACCTGTGAGCCTGTGTTGATTGGAGTTGATTGAGTGGCGATCACTGCCCATGCATGTCAATCATTCAGTTTATCTGTTATGGATGCAAAGTGAATGATAAATACACGTAGCCACATTGACTACTTGAATATTTATCGATATGTTTTTTAATTTATGAAGCCGGCAGCTGTTCCTTCTAAGTACAGATGTGTCTCACAGCAGAGTAAACAACTTGGACCATGATGGATGTGCAGTCCAGCCGTCAGAGGGCTTTTGCTGTTCTCTTGTGTGTGTCATAGCAGGTATTCATCCCTCTAATCTGCCTTATGGGAATTGAGGTTGTGGCGAGCACCGTCCTCATCAGCACAGTCATTGTTGCTTTCTCTGTGTGTGTGCTGCTTGATCTGGGGGCTTAATTACCAGAAGTGCAGTGGTTGGCAAAGTGGGAGGACTAAAGTGGACACTTTGAACTCTAATCCTCCACGTGAGACGCACACAAATCAAATGTGCAGCGCTTGTTCAAACGGAAAAATCTCAAAGTCAGGCAGCAGCGCTCTCCTGGGGAGGAGCAGCTCCAGTTTGTTATAGCATTTCACACTCTGCCCCGATTCTGTGAAATATGAATCATCCTTCTCGCTGAAACGCTGGATCACACGTCTCCCACAACTTGGGTTGAGTGGAATTTGTTGTTTCCTGTTTCAGTCGCTCCTCTTTCTCGACTCGTGACATAAGGGTGCTAAATTCACTTAAAGTCATTAGGTTTTCTTCTTTGATGAAACTTCCCTCCTGAAGTTTGATAATTACAGTGATCAAGAAGTTGCAATCCACAGAAATTAGATTTTTTTTTTTTTTTTTTTGTAATTTTCCTCAGATGAATTATATATGTGCCTCTCTCTTGACTCATCTTCATGGATCATTCATTTGTCTTTCAGCTCCACCGCCTGTGCAACGAAGTTACAATAAAGACTTTGGGAAGAAAGCCCCGTCTGCAATGCCCAGCACTCCAGGGGGCAGCTCTAAAGTTGTGCCCATCGCCAGCCTGAACCCCTACCAGTCCAAGTGAGTATGTTTCCCTGTCGCTGGGAAAGGTCAGGTGGTTTAAGAATAATTGTCTGAATGAGGGAAGAATGCAACACAAACAAGTGTTGCAATTTGGATCTCCAAATTAATTTATAAATTGTTTAAAGCTGTCACAACTGCTACGGAAAAAATCAGATGATGCCGAATTTATGAATCTTTCAATTGTCTAATACCAAGGTAGTTATTGTGCTCCCAAAATCAAACACAGGTCAAGCTCAAACAATTCACGACACTATGACAAACATCGGGCAATTCTTTAGTATCTCAGTGATATTTGGATGGTAGGGTTCAGCCTAAAAGCGAGGCTTTAGGATACAATGACATAAAGTGTTTGAGAACCTCTCATTCCCTATCTAGCTGTACATGTGCTCCCAGAGTTTGTGTTAACCTACCAAACACAGGTGTTGCTCTATCCCATTACATTCTATTGTGAACTGCCAGTGAAGGGCTCATGCTGAGTTCCTGGCAAGCCTAAGTGTAACAGAGCCATTGTTGATATGATTAGAACTCCAGCTCTGCTATTCTCTCCTACGAGTAATTCAAATGTCACTGGAAAGCGTGTTGCACAGGAGGAAGGCGAAGGATGCATGTTCAGTGTCATTCATCAAAACGGACACTAGAGGACTGATTACTCATGTTTGACGAAATGAAGGACAAAAAAAAAAAAGGGCTCACATAGAGTTCAATTCTGGATCCAAAAGGTGTGCAAGAAAAAATGAGCACAGATTGAACCCTCAGTCTTTCTCTTGTCTGATAGGTGGACCGTCCGAGCCCGTGTGACCAACAAGAGCTCCATCCGCACATGGAGCAACTCTCGTGGTGATGGCAAACTCTTCTCCATGGAGGTCGTGGATGAGAGTGTGAGTGATAGCGTTTTCAATTGTTTTATTTTGACATCCTGTGTTGTCCTTCTCCTGTTTTAAATGTAAAAACGAAACGTTTCTATATTCCGACAGGGGGAGATCCGTCTGACGGGTTTCAACCAGGAGGTGGACAAGTTCTTCAGCCTCATTGAGGTTGGCAAGGTGAGATGTTCCCCAAGACAATGATTCATTGTGTCCTTGTTTGGGGGCTGAACTGTCGCTCAACGTGCTGACAAAGACAGGAATTTGGCCACCGACTGTTCTTGCAACAGCTGCAAGAAGACTTTGTCAGTTAAAACCACAGAGACTATGAATGATTCATCTGGCTACACTGTGTCCATACAATAAGCAGCTTATGATCATCTGCCAGCCTTTGTTGATCCCCCCCCCCCCCCCCCCCCGGGCTGTCTGAAGTCGTATCTTGTTTGCACCATCCAGTCAGGTGAGCTCTGATTAACACATTGGTTCATCCATCTGTATGACCCAGGTCTACTACATCTCCAAGTGCTCCCTAAAGATCGCCAACAAGCAGTACACATCAGTGAAGAACGACTACGAGATGACCCTCAACGGAGAGTCCTCCATCATCCCCTGTGATGACAGCGGCGATGTTCCCATGGTGCAGTGCGACTTTGTCTCTATTGCCGACCTGGAGAGCAGAGAGAAGGATTCCACTATTGGTAAGATTAACTTTATTGCCTCACTAAGTGGGACAGCAATCAACACAATTCACTTTAAACATCACGCCATGAACATTATTACATTTTTAAGACTATACTAGTAAATAACACCGGGTTCTGTTCATCTCTCTCTGACTTGTTTTCACTGTAGTTGACTAAAAAGTATCTTGTTAATGAACCTAAGAAAAGACATTTCCATTTATTTGAAGGCTCTTTTATCCCTCCTATCCTGCTCCACCAAGCAGCTACTCAGGCCAGCACATTACCCGAGATCACTTCAGACCTTTTATTTTTATTGAGAAACCTGTCCCACTACACCATGTCTCATGTCTATTACTCGGAAAAAGGCTGTGTTCACCCCTTGAGGCTCAGTTTGTTCCAATGTTGCACTGTTGTTGTGGGGTTGATCCATCTACTGTGAGCTGTGTTTTTTTTCTGTTTGTATAGTGGCAACGGTTTGCCAACACATTTTACGAGACATTAGTTTTGATGTTGTCTCATTTTATTCGGAGCTCTCAATAAGTGTACAGAGAGAGCTGAGTTGTGTAACAAAGTGCACAAGGGACAAAACAACCTCATAGCCCGGAAGTGAATGTACCATGCACCAAACTACTAACGTAGTGCTAACGTCATTTCATGTGTCAATGCACTTCCTAAACAAAGCATAATTGTCTTAAGCACAGCAAAAAGCAAAAAGCAACCAACTGAAACTCTGAGCCTGGCTCCCACTGGGATGTTCCCAAGCACCCAGTCATAAGCTCTCATAAGCAGAGGATAGAGTTTGTAGCGGAACATATAGCCAGATACGCTGGGAGGCTAAGGTAATTACAGCGTTTGAGCAGAGAGATAGAGAGAGAGCAGTGGTATTAATAACACTGATGACAGTAAGAGCTGACAGCGCAGATTGACTTTGGGCCTTATAGAAGAGCTGATGAGAACCTTATGTCACAGGTACATTGAAGTAGTAATAAGGACTCTGCTGTAATGATTTTTAATGAAGACGCCGCCCTGTTCTGCATCTGAGTCATTTGTCACCCGGCATCAAACCTTTAGTTCATCGCTTTATGAGTGAGTAACGGTGACACAACTTTTTCACCTTTACAAAATAAACGGCGTTGTTATTGCTGATTGCATTAGTCAACAAAGAGTTCTTGGAGTGCATCTATGTAAAGAAATTTAAGCCGGTTTCATGGATTACCTCTTAAATTATAGCTGTAAGTCCCATGTGAACTCACACCTGATGTGAAATGAATGAATCACTTATTTCCCAGGAGCCAATTTGTGCTGGAAACCACGAGACCTAGAGTGACCTGTGGGCATTCACGCTGCGATCAATATTTATGATATGTATATGTGGGAGCAATTTGTTTGTCCAGAAAATAAAACCCTTAGTGGTCTCCTCCAAAAAGAAAACGTCACGCAACCTCAACCAGAAGAATTCAACTTAATAAGGAGTTAATTAGGCTTCAAAATGTCACGATACAGTTTGTGCTGCTAATGTGTAACACCAACTCGTGTTTTGTCCATTACAGATGTGATTGGAGTGTGTAAGAGCGTGGATGAAGTGACCCGCCTCACAACTAAGTCTAACAAAGAAGTTTCCAAGAGGACAATTGGTCTAATGGACATGTCGGGGAAGCTGGTGACTGTTACACTGTGGGGAGAGACAGTGAGTATATACGTTCGATGATAATAATGTGTAATGGAGTAGTGGTGTAGTCTGGAGTAAGGGTGCAATCGTTCGCAATATAATATTGCACCGTAGTAGAAATGGCCGACAGAATTCCCAGCCACAAGTTGATAAAGTGACTGTCCTTGTGCTGTTGATTTTTACCTGTGGCTCAGAGGGACTGTGCTGAGTTTGCCTCCATTCTTTATCCTCCTTACAAGCAGCACAGTGTACCCTGTTTGTTTGTTCGACAGATACTTTTGTCTCTGGAGGGACTCACTGAGGTACACAAGATGTAGAGTTTATAAAGAACAATGGGAATGCCAAAAAATGGAGTGTCTGAGATATTTCCCCCCTATTTCTAAAAGGCTTTACTTCAGCCCCCTCCTCTCTGTTATTGTTTCTCGTGGTTTACTGTAGTGTACTGCACAGAGAAACCACAAAACTGAAAGGAAAGTTGACTCAGCACATTTCTTTAAAGAATGTGACGGTAATCTCTGAATTTAATAACTAAGTCGTTAGATCAAAGTTCATAACAGGATGGATCTAGGAATTACAGGGGCACTCAAAAAAAGCGTCCGTGGGTGACTGGGGATCGGCTGATTTTCAGCCTGCTCAATCGGTGACCTGCGGGTCCTCACAAATATAGCTGATTGTGCTGCTCTCAGACTCACACACACAAGCCTGTTCATACCATGC
Organism: Labrus bergylta; assembly: GCF_963930695.1. Taxonomy (NCBI): domain Eukaryota; kingdom Metazoa; phylum Chordata; class Actinopteri; order Labriformes; family Labridae; genus Labrus; species Labrus bergylta. The sequence continues at coordinate 18,367,142 of NC_089205.1, forward strand.
GCATGAGAGGCCCATCATTAGAGGAGAAAAACGTCGGGTCAGACCTGTGGTTTTCCCTGCAGAGGGGGAAACGACATGTTCCCCCCCCCTCTGCCTGTCCCTGATTTTCGACTTTATCACTGTCCTGTCTCTAAAATAAAAATACTAAGGAGAAAATTAAGAAAAAGTTTAACTGACCAGTATAAAGGTAAGACAACAGTCAGAAAAAAAGCAAAGAAAAATCTATTTAAAATTGTCTGATGGTTAACAATGTCGTTTGGTGTGACGAGTGTGGCTATCCTTAGCAGCCGCCTTCTGCCCTACTTGATGTTAACGCCACATTCCAGTTCTTATAGTACACATTGCTCTGTTTGATATGCCATTCTTATTATTGAAATCCTGACGAATACAAGTAACAACAAAGTTTAAGCGATTGTCCTGTGCTCTCATCTTGTCTTGCATAGGCGGAGACTTTTGATGGCTCTGGACAGCCCATTTTAGCCATTAAGGGGGCGAAGCTCTCAGACTACGGAGGCCGCTCCATCTCCGCATCCTTCAGCAGCACCCTGATGATCAACCCAGACATCCCTGAGGCATATAAGCTCCGAGGCTGGTAAGTGAGCCCCAGGGTCATAGTTAATGCGGTGTAGAAAATTGTTTATATGTTCAAGCAATTGTGTACCCATGGCCGAGTGCTTTTCTATCAGGTGTGATGCACGGTAAACGTTTAATACCACAAGCCTTCTTCTCATTAATTACACTCGTGGAAGCTGCCTTCTCAGACACAAGTTTTGCTGTGGAAATTGAAGAACACTAAAGATTAAATGGCAACTTTCCATTCCCCAAGTTGCGAGACTGCATGCTCTGATTCTCATTATCAAGATTAGTTTTTCCCCATTAGCCACAACGTTGGGGGTGCTTCAATGAACCATTACATATGAATGGAAATCACACTTAATCTGTGGAAATGTGTTTTTTACTCCACTAATCGCCTCTCTAGATAAAATGAAATCCAGCTT